>NW_025964334.1:42442918-43046132 GCF_023055435.1 Haliotis rufescens | reverse complement strand
TATGTTGCTTATTTCATTTTTTTCCAAAATTCCTTTTTAATATTGTTTTCAATTAATTTCGGCGAAATAGTGTGTTATTAACAGCAACCACGGTCAGATTACCGCTATTGACGCCTTGAAACGAACATTAGTTGACAGAATGAATACATATAACATAAATGCCATACTTTGACTCGTTCAAAGTCATATTTGTTATAGTTTGACGATTCTATGTCAACACGTAGTTCTCGCGATCACGTGTGCGAGAGCCTTGACGGTGACGTGTCAGACTGGTTCCATGTGAAAAATTATAACCGGCTACAGCGATCAGCTGCTTTGCTTAGGGTTATTATTATTTAAAATATGTTTAGCAAAAGCTGCAACTAAATTAACAAGATAATAGGATATATTATTCCTGATAAAAAAATAGTTTCAGATACAATTTTTGCCGAATCTTGCATTAAAATCCTGTAAAGTTATATCATTGGGTGTGTCTTGACCGAATCACCGGTAGATTCTAAGAAAACTTGTGTACAGCTAATTGCTGTTTCCGTCTTCATTTACGAGAAAATACACAAGGTAATCTTAATCCTTGGATGTAAAACAATGCCTAGCAGAACAAAAAATACAATTTAAATGGTAAATAAACATGTCTGGTGATTTTTTATCTCAAATATTGAATTTGTTCTGACCAAGTTTCTCATCATCCGTTTTAACCGGAATTCGAAGGGGTAGATCTATGGTGTAATTTTTTTTTGTGCTTGACTTTCGATTATTTTTTTCCAAAATACTGAATCCACTAGAGGGGGGGTGCGCACTATTCTCAAGAAAATATGGTAATTCACGTGTTAGCTTTCATAGGTTGTGATGGATATATGAAAAATCCTAAGGTGGGTTTACCCACTAACTACTGTGAGCGTTTTTGACAAGACTTCTGTGCTTATATAAACACAATAAAACCATGCTCACTCACAGTAACTGTTAATCTCTGCAGTGGCACATTGGGGATAAACCTGTGAGGATCAAACTTAGAATCCTTATTTATCTGTGACATCTTGCAACTGGTGACATTTTACTAAACTTGACAAGTGATGATGAATTTTAATATTTATATTATTATAGTTTATCAAATTGCAAGTAAAACTTTAATAAAATTGTGCTACACTCTCGAAAAAAAAAGGCACATAATTTTTTCAGTTATTGTGGCGAAATAATTTTCAGGTTTTTAGACTACATGTACCATGGCTGCCTTTACATTTCTTATCAAGGTGCTTGTCTGCCACAATAGTTCATGTTCAATTAGAATTTTTATTGCGTAAACAAATCAGTCAAGTTTGCAACAATAGATGAATAAGTTGATAAATTTGGACCGCAGTTACCGATTAACAACTCAAGACATAGAGACAGGGAGAAGATATACTACAAAAGTTATGGTCCTGTTAAGATGATTGACAGTTATAAGGTTGGAGTAAATGACCCTATATTGTAGGGTCAATCGCTTTTGGCATGTTTAAACTCACTTTAAGGCACATGACAAGTCAAAACCTGCCGCCATGATTTGTTCTTATGTTTGACAGCAACTATGCTCGTGGATTTCAGAGATAAATATGATTTTTTACCTTGATGTTATTACAATAAGCGAAAATGTCTTCAAAGTCCACAGTTTGTTTAATAGTACAAAAATGAGTGTGTCTATCAACGTTTTCTTTAATTGAACACAATATTTGAACTGTATTGCTGTAAATAATCTAGTCTGCTGCCTATGTAACTTAAACATATTTATGTATGATCTTCATATGCCACGGTCTGTGGCCAGAAAAGCAAATAAAGTTATGTCTTATGACCTCTATTATCCCTGCTGACGCTATCATAATGTTCAATTTCAGTCAGCCACACCAAGCGTGACTAAGCGTTATACATGTTTTGTCATATAGCTGGAATACTGCTGAGTGCGGCATTAAACAACCAACCAACCAACCAACCAACATGTGTTGATAAACCACTGACGCATATACATTTTTGTAGATATGAAACATTCTAGTTAATTGTGGATACACTGGGCACACATACATAACAAAACCCTGTGACTGATGGATTGGTGCCATGATATGTAGCAAGAAAGAATCTTGCAGAATGTCCAGTTATCCTGATCATCGTCTACTCCTACTACATGCATGGTTAGAGGCAAGATCAAAGGCACCGCCCAGCAATTATTAGACAACAAACCGGGTTGGCCGTTTCGCTTTGAACCTCCATCCCAACCCTGTCGGTAGGGGTTATGCAATTGGTGCGCATATAACTGTGTCCAGCCTACCGCAGGGTTTGATGTGGTGTCGGTGTCGGAATTGTTTCGTGATAGTTGTGCAAATATTTGTTGTATATCGTATATTTTTGTTACAAACTATATTTCTTTGCTAAAAGAAAACGGATATTACCAATCCAATGCCTGCTACAGCCCTTATGAAGGCTAAACGGTCATGTTCGCGAGGGCGAAACATTAAAGTAGATACACGACAGTTGGGACACTGGGTGTGTAACACCAAGACATGCGGTTTGAAATCAGTCACTGACATGAGAGATGAGGTTAATTAAACACAATTTTGCTTTCCTATAAAGCATTATGAGAACTGGAGAGCCAATATGCATGAATTACACGCATTCACACACTGAAGAAATTTATAGTTGATATAGTATTTGTTTTAATGAAGACACATATATACTGAACAGATAAAGAAACGTCGTATTTTTGGATTATTAGGACATAATTGTGCATGATCAAAATTGTAATTTTTCTTCATGAATATGTTTTTTAGACTTTAAAAAAAAGCCAGTTTATGACATTCTACTCATAATACCGGTTGCGTTCGGTGTAACAGTTGTGAACCTTGGGAACTGTGAGATGGCCGTGGTTGCAAGTGATGCACAGGAAAATTGAAATGCACGTGAAACATCGTATATGCACGTGACCATCTGTATAAGAACCACCTGACACCTACTGAGAATTCAGTTGCTTTGTGAAGACAGCGACCATGCCACGACTATCCTCCCAACAACGTGAACAAGCCATCAGACGATTAAATGCCGGACAACGTACCCAAGTCATTGCCAATGCTTTTTAACTGCAGTGTATGAACCATTGAAAGACTTCGGATTCGTTACAACACCACCAACAGCACTAATGACCGTCCACGCAGTGGTCGCCGCCGAGTCACAACACCAAGACAAGATTGCTTCATCCTGCGGCAACATCTGCAGGACAGATTCACCACAGCGGCACAGACAGCTCCTCAGACCATTGGCAACCATCAGCGACCCATCAGTGCTGACACTGTTCGAAATGGGCTCGCCTCCCAGAACCTGTCTTGTCGCTGTACACACAGGGGTCCAGTGCTCACTTCTCAGCATCGTCAGCAACGTCTTGCGTGGGCCACCCAATGACAACATTGGCGGCATCGGCAGTGGAGGACCAACGTGTTCTCAGATGAGAGTCGGTACTTGCATTTCCACCGCAGATGGCAGAGTATGAGTGTGGCGAAGGAGAGGTGAACGTTTTACAGAACAGTGTGGTTGAAAGAGACCCGTGGGGAGGACCAAGCATTATGGTATGGGGTGCAATCGGCATCAATCAGAAACTTAGATCTGTTGTCTTCAAGAATATTGGCCCAGCCGCCCGTTACATCGACCAGGTTCTCCGACCCCACGTTGTACCTCATTTTGCAAGACTCCGAAACCACACCTTCCAGCATGACCAACGCCCGTCCACACACTGCCCTACACCCATCAATATCTTAATGAATGAACATTAGTTTATTGTATGGATTATATAAAGATCTCACTAAGTATATGTTTTGCATGCATGACAGATGGGATAAAGGGAGAAAGGAAATATTTTCCTATCTGTCATGCATGCAAAACATATACTTAGTGAGATCTTTATATAATCCAAACAATAAACTAATGTTCCTTCATTAAGATATTGATGGGTGTAGGGAACAGTCCCTTTGAATTTTATGATTTAACACACACACATTTATGTACAGTTTGACAGATTATAATAACATGAATACCAAAATTCATCCCCACTTGCCAAGTTCACTAAAATGTCACCAGTGGGAAGTTGTCACAGATAAACACGGATGTTAACCAAGTCTCATCTTTACCATGGAATGCATGAACTGGTTGACTTCTGTCCATCAGAATTACACACAGAGAAAGAAAGGGCTAAAAATCCTGAAGATATCCTGTATACATGGTATTACGTATTTACTACCAATTTCCTCTAATAATAAATTGTTACCTTTGAAATCACTAAGCACCAATACTCAGCAGGATCATTTGGGCAATTTTAAAAATCACAACCCCTAATGTGAAACCCCCAGTAATTGTTAAGATAACAAATCCTATCTGCAGTCAGACAACATGACAGTCTATATTCATTTCCAATATCCTCCAGTAGATAGTGGGTACCTCTAGTCCCCCTACAAACCTCATCTTATTAACTTTTACCAAAAACAAACAAAAAGTGGGGTGTGGGGAAATGTACAGTGTTGAATATCAAGAGAACTATTTTTTCATAACGAGTTACGGTACTTCACTAAATACCCTTATGGACCTTCTAGTATCATCTTCCCGAGGCAAGAGAGTTTACTGACTATAAAAGTCCAGTTTCCACCCTTGCCGAACTAGGCTGGTATTATGGAGTTACATTTTGGCTGGACTAACGAGTCTATGCATAGTCCAATCAAAATCGCGCACCGAAATCGAAATCCAGTTCGTAAAGTGTCATGCAGTTTTCGGTCGACTGCAGGATTTGCAAAGCATGTGCACCGCTAACTCATTGTCAACAGATATCTTCTAAATCTTTTCATGTTTTTAATCAAGGTGCTCACGTGATTTGATGCACTTCGCGATGTAAGACTCTCGTTTCATCACAATATAGATCTTGATTATCGATCAGATCGTCTTGACTGGGCGCCACCGTTTTGTTTGAAGCAAATGCAAGTGATACGAGGGGTTGAATCTGATTGGTCAATAGGAGAGGCATAGAAAGGACATAACTCGTAATAGCCGCTGGTGGCGCTACGATCGAGCCCAGGAATTCCAGCCTAAGTCAGCAAGGGTGGAAACTGGACTTTTAAAGTCAGTTAACTCTCTTGCCTCGGGAAGATGTTCTAGTATAAGAAATACATCTTTTTGTAGACCTTTTAATTTCAACGCTTATAATGGTTACCGTACAAAAGGTGTTGAAATATGTTAATGTGTCAAACGTATTTAAATTTATCTTCACACACACCGCTTGTTGGATTAACATTCATATATTATCATCATCAATTTTTAGGTTTCACATCAACTTCACAGTCTTGTATTTCATGGGGGCACTGATGGCCAAGTCGTCTAAGGCGCCACGATTCGCTGTGCAGAGTTGCGTCCCTTGGGCACGCCCGAAACCTATGATTGTGGGTTCGAATCCTGGTTCTCCCCTATTATGTTTCTAGGTTTGTCAGCACCATACCCGTGCTCGTGGGTTTCGCCGAAGTGGTAAACGTCTGAGACCTGCATCACTTCGGGCTTTCCTCCCACATTAAGCTGACACGCCGTGATATAACTGGAATACTGTTAAAAGCGGCGTTAAACCCAACTCGCTCACTCACTCTTGTATTTAGTCGACTGTGTAGGTGGGGCTGAATAATAAATAATATGCTTAATAGATATAAACCACCATACTTAATTGTAGGGGGGAAAGTTTAATGTATTACGTTACGTTACGTTACGTTATTGAGTATAGCATAGCAGGATATAGTAATATAAACAGATGGGCTGTTTTTCAGTATGAGGGGCCTGCTAAATAAAGGAAAACTGAAATGAAACCTAGCTTCAACATTCATATATTTTGATGTTAACATGCTTTATAGCCCTTGTACAAGAAACATATTCTCCAGCAAAAGTAATTAAGCGTTAAGAAACATGACTGACACTTTTGGCTTTCATTCCGTACTATGTAGGTTTGTTCACAGGGACAGGACGTTGATCTTTCTGAAGCATTGATTTCACACAACAGCCGTAAATCCCTAAGTTAACTCGGCTCCACTCGCCTTATTTAAAAATTATTCCGCGAGATAAGTTTCAGCTCTAGTGACCAATTGCGAGAGTATGCTTCTTTCCCAGGATTATCCCTGCCTTCTGGCTTCAAACGACCGAAGCATTTATTTTGTAATCTAGGCTTACATACACACACGCATTCACACACACACATACATAAATAAATACACACACATAATTTACATACATATATGTAATCATACATACAGCAATACATACCATGCATACACACAGCCATGTAATCATACATACAAACTGAATAGGAAGCGTGTGTATTGATCTGTTGTCTTAATCACTGACCCATCAAGAGTATCAGTCGGCATGCATCAAATCTTTATAACCGGTGAGATTGTGATAACTGTCACGCCTGACTTATTTGTCTGAAAACAAAGGGTGAAGCATAACACAGTAATTCGGGGTAACGATTTTCTGTGTTTATAGAATCAAAGTACCGTAGTGCTGCATGCATATTGAGTACATATTTATTACGATGATGTGTCATTCCTTAATCAGTACTATCTATGGCATAAGTATAAACACTTTAAAGTAGACACATGTTAACGATAACAATGACTGAGAGATGAATAAACGCAGGTCGGGTAAGTATCATTACCTTTGTTAATTATAAGTTGCCATTTTTAAACAATTTTTCATTAGATGAAAGAAATGGTGGTGCAGAAAAAAGACTAGCAATTAACACTATAACTGTGATGCAATCGCGTTACTTAATACAATCCACGAAGAACAATATATAGGGTGTCTTTGTACTATTTATTCCTGATTTGATATCAATAATTCATTTATGGATACAAAAGAATGAATTTATATCACAAATTTGATTTTAATTTGTCATGAAATGTTTATTAATATAGCAAACTGGTTTTAAGATATCAATAACTGAATTTATTATCAAATAATGTTTTTTTATGATCTACAAATTTGAATATGGTATTGTATCTATAGCCTTCGTCTCAGTGAACTTTATGCCCGTTTTTTAATAATGCGTGAAGATAGGTACAGTATCGTAACATTTACATATATAGTCATATTCAGATGATGTCTCTACATATAAGTAAGGGCAAGCTTCTTCCTTTTGTTTAATCAGTGTTCCTCCCATCTATGAATGTAGAACTTTAGGGTTACATATGTATCTTGTTGTCATTGTATTTCAATGCAATTTGAATATTATAATTTACTATCGTACTCACTTCATGTTTTAAATGAAACTTCATGTTTTAATGAGACATGTCACCACAAATTACAATTATTGCTTGTAAGCTCAACACAATTGACAAATACTCTAAACGATATGATGTACGTTGAAAAAATATATATTGTAAATGCCAAAATGATGTATCTAGATCAAGTAGAAGATATATTGACTGTAGCGCTGGGAATTCAACGAGCCCGTGAAAACAACAGTGCTTTAGCTCAATGTTTACCTCTCCTGGCGGCCATTATGCAATGGCCATCTTACACACAACCCTGCGCTCACATCTACAGGTCTTTTTTTGTGGTATGGTAATTAGTAGAACCCTCTCCCTCAAGTGTCTCCTCCATGAAAAGGGGGCGGTCGGGTAGCCTAGTGGTTAAAGCGTTCGCTCGTCACGCCGAAGACCCGGGTTCCATTCCCGACATGGGTACAATGTGTGAAGCCCATTTCTGGTGTCCCCCGCCGTGATATTGCTGGAATATTGCTAAAAGCGGCGTAAAACCATACTCACTCACTCACTCACTCCTCCATGAAAAACCTACTCTCATTAATTAAATGCTGACCTTTCCCATCGTCACGGCTATGTAGCTGAGACAAAGAGACCCAACCATCATAAAATAATTAGGGTCCAATAAAAAACAATGCTCTGCCAAACATCATAAACATGATCACTGAAAGTCGTACTACAGACGTTTAATGTCAAATCACAAAACAAACAACATTTGAATAGCAATAACATTTAACATGATCATGTATTCTCTTAATACCATCACAAAACATCATGTAGTAGCCACAACAGTACTCATATTTTCCAACAAAATCACATCTAAAAATGAGACATCAGCAAGTACATATAATAAAATGTGTATTAACCTTTTCGTCAGGAAATAACAAAATTAACTCCTTGTTACCACCTCCAACTCAGCTTAACACGGGTCCCCCTTTGGTCAAAAGTTTGTTCCCCCTATAATGAGTGTGTTCAACACATTGCACACCGGTATCACAGGCGTGGCGGACGGGTTCCACGGGGTGACCAACGGGGTGCACACGGGTTGCGTAATGCGTTGCCCATGCGTGTAAGGGGAATGAACTTCTAAGCAGCTGTGTAGTCCCTTCTCCCGTGAACAGATGGAGTTTGGTTTGACGTTATTTATATGAAATCCTATTTATTATTAGCATGTGAAGGTGACATTTGTCAATCGGTGCCTCATGTACAATACCACAAAGAAGTGGTAATAAACATTAAAAATAAAGGTAATTATATAAGTTAATATTTGAAAATCACCAACACAAAGCGGATGTTTCTATTTTGTTTTTCAACTTTCCCTTCTGATTACCAATACTTCCCGTTTGTAACATTGTGACGACGTTCATTTATAGTCAATTGTAATGTGGAGTTGTGTTATCACCATCACAAATAGGTAGATATGTAAGTTAATACATGCCAGCATGCACATATTATTATTTGTAAGAGACATATATATCTAAAGGGGTAAAGTACTGAGAGCGATTGTTTTGTGTTCGCCGAACCACAAAATTTACAATCTTTCAATTCTTTCCCCCCCCCCCCTATCATAATTATATTTCTAATTTGTGATATGATATTTCATTTCATCATATTTTATTGATAGATTTAACATTTATTAAATTTGTGACGTTGAAGATTTCAAGCAAGCCTTTAAATATATCTAAACATTGTCATCATCAGTTATTATTTACATCTTTTCATGCGATCGCATGTTATGTAAGTATGATAATGATACAATGTTTAGTGGCAAAATATATGCATGAGAAATCTTTGTCACAGGACTATACGTCAATGAAGTTCCATGTTTGTAATACAGGTCACAATTTCTTGTTTAGAACGTTCAGAATAACAGGGTTTAACCAACACCTTTCGTCTGAAATTGATCATACACAAGGACGTTATCTATTGCTGTAGTTTGATTTGCTGCCTTAGGTCACATGCTTGAATTTGACCAATCATGCTCCTTGTAGGAGATTAAGGAAAGAACAAAAAGCATCATTAGAAAGCAATTTCTATCAAATAAAATTGCATGCTACAACTACAAAATAATCCAGGGATGTTACTGTAATATTATTGACGATCAGACATCTCAGATATCAAACAAATTTTGGCACATGTCATTCATACAAAGTATTTTCTAATGTTACTCAGCAGACTGGTAAAAAGATAATATTTAAAATTTTCTGATTACGTAAACAAGGGAAAAAATAATAAGTTAATATTATTAAAAATCTTACAATTGCTGAAAATCACAACAAATTCTGCTTCCTGGGTGCTAAGTTGGAATGTTATGAATATGTTAGCGTACATTGTTTTTAAAGACAAACTTAATTAAGTTTTAATTGCATTATTTAAATAATGTGATCAACATAACTTTCATATTTATAAACAGGAGGATTAGACCTTTCAAATGTATATAACATGTAGTAGCAAAGATGTTTTACAAGCAGATACTTTCCTTGATGTATGGACTGCCTCCGTGGTCTTGTGGTAGAGCGTCCGCTTGGAGAAGCGTCATACCAAAAGATGTTAAAGGATGGTACTTGTTACCCTATCTGGCGCTCGGCATTAAGAGGCTAAAACAAGGACTGGTCGGCTCGGAGTCAGTATACTGTGTCTGAGTGGGGTATTCATGCGGCATGGTATCTCAGTGAGCTAGCGCTATAACTCAGCATCAGTCCGGACTAGTACAAGCAGCCACACACACGTGCATGCACGTCGCTATATAAGTGCAATAATCTTGGACGCGACGTTAAACCCAATTCCACATCACCTCCTTGATATATGTAGGCTTCATCCTTAACCCTAGAGTCTCTGGGAACTTGGTGTCAGCGCAGTAAAAGATTCTGGTTGACTGGTGTTGAAGGATCTACTGTGTCCAAAAAAGGAGGTGGGGAGACATGTTCTTAAAAGTAACAACACATTCTAGTTCAAATCATGTTGTACAAGGTGAGGTACACTGCTGTGGCTCTATTTTCTATATTTCTGAAGTAGTCCCTTATGTTTATGTTTTATGTTGATGTATGGGCTTTGTAATTTGGTTGTATGTTAATAGCTATATATAGGTCTGTCACCTCAGGTGATGATGCCTTCTTAGTTGTTTTAACTTTTCCTTTCTGGTTTGCAGAGATGTGACCATTGGTGATGTGGTGACTGTTGGTGAGTGCCGCCCACTGAGCAAAACTGTCCGCTACAACGTGCTGAAAGTTGCGAAAGGGAGTGGATCAAAGAAAGCCTTTCAAAAATTCTGAATGGGTCACCTAGTGGGCAAATAAAGGATGCGAGATCCGCGTGTCATGTTTTTGTTATTATTTTGTTGGAAGAAACCTTGTCTTCAAAAACCAGTGAAGTTTAAGCTTGGCATGCCTCCTGATACTGTGTTCAGGTTTGATCTCAATGAAAACCACATTTCTAGTCACCATCTTTGTATCTGGGCCAAGCATACAATTCTGGATCCACATGCTCACAAAGGCCTGACCATGATTTGGTTTGGGTTTTATTACATGCCAGGACAGAGGTCAGATCACTTATTTAGCTTTTTCAACATACTGAATTTATTTGACTCAGCTGTCACAAACTCCTACATTTGGCTATTGCTTTAGGTTGTGTTTGTTTGTTAAATGCTGCACTCAGCAATATTCCAGCTATGTGAAAGCGGTCTATAAATTATCGTGTTTGGGCAAGATATTTAAGTGATTGATATCATGAGCATTGATCTACGCAATTTGGATACGATGAAAAGCATCAACCCAGTCACCACCTGATCTCGTTAGTCGCCTCTTGCCCTTTGGGTTGTGCATTAAATTTACAGGTAGAGTATCTAACTTCGAGGTTGTAAATAATTAAGTAGGTTTGAATACACAAAATTGAATCAAGCTGTTTATCTCTGTTTTGTAAACCATGATAAAGCGATACATTAAATGCAAACTCTTAGAAAGAAATAAGTTATATGCCATCAGTTGTGTCCCAATATTTTCAAAATGTTGATGGATCATCCTTTTGCATGTACAGTGCATTGTGCTTAGTTAGCATCACCAACAGACGGGGTTGCTGAGGCATTCGAAAGGCATTGGCATGGACTAGAGTTGGCCTAATGGCGCACAAATCATTTTGCAATGTGTCACAATATAAAGAGCTGTATTGCGACCGAATTACATACATTTGTACTGTTCAAATGGTACTTCTTTGTTTAATAATCCAGACTTCAGATTATGAAATGGTAGTATGGATAAACGATAATTGGATAAATTATATTTTAATTCTTCTGTAACTGTATTGTAAACTGTCAGTACTCAAGGGTTGTATGGCGATATGTGTATTGCTGACGAACGTATTGCAATAAATTGGTATGCCAGTTATATTGTACACCCCTAGCGCTGACACTGCATTCTCGAGTGAATTGGTTCTTGTTTGGAATGAAGGACATTGGCACCACTTCAGCAGAATATCTGCACCGACATCAAAGCATAACAGAGAGTTACCAGATCTGACATGGTTGCGGAGTTAAACAACAATTAATGTACTCGGCAATATTCCATCTATTTGACGTTTGTATGTAAAAATATTCGAGTCTGGACCAGCAAATCCTGTGACATGAGCATCGATCAACGGAAATATGATAGGGTGGCATGCATCAACAAAATCAGCGAGCATAACCACCTGATCCCATTATTCGCCTCTATCCACTAAAGGCGGTGAGGTAGTCTTTGTGGTTAAAGCGTTCCCTTGGCAAGCCCAGGTTTCGATTTTCGCACGTGGGTACAATGTATGAAGCCAATTTCAGCTGCCCAGCGTAATATTCCTTGAATATTGCTAATAATGGCCTAAAACCGTGCTCACTCTTACGACAAGCATGAGTTGCTGAAGAAGTTGCTATTCTTTTCCCGGATCACAAAACATTTGGGAGAGGCCCTATTAGGTGGGTGAATGAGTTATTGGGAATGGGCTGATTGACAAGAAAGTACCATTGCAAGTCTCTGGAACCTTTATCAGACACGGAACAACACGTGTCCTTCCCAGATCTGGTCGACCACGTATCACTATTAGAGCACAGGACAGATTCATACGGTTTCGTCACTTTCCAGACAATCCAGTGATTGACATCATGAGCATCGATCCACGCAATTGGGATCGATGACAAACATCAAGCGAGTCAGCGAGCCTGACCACCCAATCCCGTTAGTCGCCTCTTACGACAAGCATAGTCTTTTATGACAAGCATGGGTTGCTGAAGACCTGTTCTACCCCGGATCTTCACGGGTGAGTTTGGTTTAGTGACAAGTTACGTTTTATGCTTCGTCGTTCGGATGGTAGACGTCATGCTTACAGGCTTACGAACTTTATGCACAAAACTGCATACAGGGGGTGCAAAGATTTGATGATGTGGACAGCCATCTCATCCACTGGTAGAACAGACTTCGTGCAAGTTCTGAGGAATTAGTTGCTGAAGAACAATTCTTCCCCATTTACGGGTATTGTTTATGGTTAAGTAAAACCACACACTTTCTGATTTGTTGACATTAATTAAGCAGCACATAATAATAAATAATTTTAAACTGAAAACAGTTTCTTCAACGCTTATTTTAAAGGGGAATGCTAACAGGAATAACACTGTTGGTATGTGATGCAAAGCTTACCTTTGTAATTTATTAAAGTAAACCGAAGGACATGGATGGCCATGGCAGGACCTGGATGGATGGACCAGAAAAAGGCTTTTGTCAGTCCTGCCAGTCTGGCGTTGTCTTGTTGGAAAATGACGTTCGCTTGTAGCATAATAGGAAGGATGTGTGGCCTAAGAATCTCACCTGAGTAACGTGCCTTTAAATTCCCCAGAACTACGACATCTGCCCTACCAGTGTAGGAGATGGTTGCCCATATCACCACACTGCCACCACCAAATCTGTCCATTTTCTGTATGCAGTTTCGTGCATAACGTTCCCCGCGACACCTGTTAACAAGACGTCTACCATCCGCACGGCGAAGCATAGAAAGTGACTCGTCACTATATCAAACTTGTCTCCATCGCAGTTGTGGCCATAATCTGTGACCTTGACACCACTGACGTCACAGCCGACGATGCAGATCCATCAAAATGACACCTAGAACTGGTCGTCCAGCGCAATTACCTTCAGCGCGTCAACAGTTCCTCACTGTTCAATGTGATATCGTACACAATCATGGTATTGCCTTTATTGTAGCCTTGGTGGTTCGTTCAAGTAAGTGACGTAGCTGTATGAATCTGTCCTGTGCTCTGGTAGTGATACGTGGTCAACCGGATCTTGGAAGATCCCGTGTTGTCCCGCGTGTCTGATAACCGTACCACAGTCATGTAATGGTGCTTGGTGCTACATGGAAATACCTGGCTACAGCTAAAGAGGATTCTCCTGATGGCGTTGTTGCGTTGGGCTTCCGTCCGTATACTGATGCTAATAGGGTCACATGCGATAGTCCAAGCACAATTTCAGTGCGAAACTCAAAACAGGTGACGTGTACATGACGTTTTCATGAACAAGGGAGTAGGCATATCACAGTTCACAGGAATGATCAGTCAACCAGGTAGTTTCTTGATAAGTATGTGGTCTTCAACGGATAGCTGGTTCGCTCAGTAACAACTATGACCACAGTGAGCACCAATGCACGCCTAGACTCGCAGCCACATTGATATTTGCCAGCCATTCAATTCTTACAGCGTCGGGAAGATGTTGCTGTTTTGCTGATGGGTGTGGACGTCTTTGGATCTGACGCTTCAGATGATCCCCAAAATATGTTCGAATGGGTTCAAGTCAGGTGAGAGTGCGGGCCGTGGAAGAACGTTGACGTTGTTTGTATTCAAGAAGTCCTGGACGAGCCTTGCAGTGTGTGGTCATGCTGCAGGAGTGTTCCCTGTTGCTGTTGGCGAAGCAATGGAAGCACCATCATCTATGTATCGCTTGCCGTTGAGGTTGCCACAGATGCTGACAAGTTTCGTCCGTTGGTTGCCACAAATTCCACCCCAAACCATCACCACCTCCACCAAAGGGATGAACTTCTTGAATGCAGCCTGGCACCAAACGTTCCCCCTGCGATTGCATACTCGAGGTCTACCATCATTGTGAAACAGCTGAAACCTGCTTTTGTCAGAGAAAAACACTCTCTGCCAATTACGGACATGCCAACGTCCTTCTGTCCTGGCCCATTGCAGACTTCGACGTCCATGTTCCCGGGATTATGCCATTCCACAGAAGTGATGGCGAGCTCTAATACCTGCGTCACGTAAACGTCATAGCACCGTGCGTCAACTGATACGGTATCCTAACGCCGTGACAAACCTGTTGCGCAGATGGCACGTGCCGATCGTCCGGTTGCGTTGCCACTCGTGGTCTGCCAGATCTTGGCCTGTCTTGTGTCCTGTCAGTCTATCTGAAGCGTTGAAACAGTCTGACTGTTGACCGAGTACAGTTAAGGTTTCTTGCAATCTGGGTGTGGTTGGCTCCCATCTGCTCAATACCTATGGCTCTCTCTTTGTTCGGCAGTTAACCGTGGCATATCTTTGATGGTTTTTTTTATTACATGTGATGTAGTTTGCCTTTCTATACAAATTCAGCACGTGCAATTTTACAAATACCTGGAAAAGCTGTTGGGCGACTTTTGGCCACTGCACGTGCATCTTTACGGCCAACGCATTGCGTTTTGGAGATTGATTTTGCAGTTCTTGGGCAACTGCTTTTAAGCCTGATACCATTTGCTCACTTTGATAGTTTTGGGGAAAAAATCAATTTAAAAGTGTATACTTTCTTTTGTCCTTGAGTTTATTTACGATATTACTACTTTCGAGTTTCTTTTTTTGCAGAGTATATTGAAATAATTGTGAAGGTTTATATAACTTGGTTTGTCATCACTACGACCATTCTCGCAAGATGAACATATTAATAAACCACATCACAAATGCCACGACTGACACCCAAACAACGCGAGTAGACCGTAGAGGTGATACAAATGGGAGCCACCCATGCCCATAATGCTAGAACGTTTGATGAACCTGATGCAACGTAACATACAGACCGGGCAGACATTAGACAGGCCAAGAACAGGTAGACCCAGGGTAACTACGCCCAATGAAGACCTTTACTTATGTATCGATTCCTGACAGTGACGTCATCAGAGACGAATGCCTTGCTACGTATGGTTAGTCGACAGACAGTGGCCAGGTGACTCATGGCTCAAGGAATTAAAGACCTTACAGAGGACAGTAATTGACAGCGTAACATTGTCGTCAGATTAAAATGGGCTCGCACTGGCAGAGGGTCTCTGATGTAAGCTGGTTTTGTCTGTTCAGAACTGATGGAAGACAGCGTGTTTACCACCGAAGGGAAGAACGAACTGCGGCATCTTGCATTCCGGAGGTCGTGCCGTATTGTGGGTGGGGGAGGAATATGTAGGCAGGAGAGACCACTGGTCATCGTTAACATGTATTTGGTGGCTCAGCGTTACATGAAATACATTATTCGTCCAACTGTCCTACCATTTGTACATCGGCTATCACATGGTGTCCTTTATCAGCATTATCAACGCCAGACCCCATACTACCCGAATCGTACATAACTTCCTTGCAGCCAACAACGTCAACGTGTTGACGTGGCATACACGCTCCCCAGAAATGTCCCTCATAGAACACCTCTGGGATGTCATGGGTAGTCGTGTTCGACAGCAACCACATCCCCCCCAATCATCCGACAAGAACTGATCCAGGCCATCCAAGAAGAATGGCGACGTATCCCACGTGACATCATCAGACAACTGACCTTTTCTGGGCACCGGAGAGTTTTTGCGTGACTATAAGCAAGGGGTGGTCATACACGCTGTTATACCCATAAAGATCCTGGGTAGAATAGGTTTTCAGCAACCGATGCTTGTCGTAAAAGGCGACTAACGTGATCGGGTGGTCTGGCTCGCTGACTTGGTTGATGCACATCATTGTATCCCAGTTGAGTGGATCGATGCTCATGATGTCAATCACTGTATTGTCTGGTTCAGACTCGATTATTTACAGACTGCTGTCATATAGCTTGAATATTGCGGAGTGCGGCGTTAAACAACAAACAAAACACTGTTAATGTGAACTTATGCGATTTTAGATGTATGTGCCCTTTGTCCATTACGTCGAAAGCTTGTTTTTGCTACCCCACCTCAATTCCGGCAACTGTCATGCCAATATCGGATGCTTTATGACTGTCGTTTTAAATGGTTGATTTCGTTGAGAATTTGATCTTTTTAATCCATTTGATGGTACTGCCTTTAATAGAGATTTTAAAAGTCTTAGATCCATACTTACCACAGCTGGACTTGATGACCAACAGTTTAACGGCCACTCATTCCGTATCGGTGTTTCCACCTCAGCAGCTGCTGCTGCTCATGTCCCTGACCACCCTCATAAAAACCCTGGGATGTTGGTCCAGACTGTTACTTGAGATACATTCTGACCTCTCAGAATACCATAGCTCATGCTCAGAATGCCATGTGTGGCACAGCGAGTGATCGGGCCAAAGATATTTGTGACAGTGACATGCATTCATGGTACACGCTGTAATACCTGGGAAATGGTTTTGTCACACAGTAATTAAGGAACTGTTTTTCTCATGTTTTCACATTGTCGATTTTCATCATCTAATTCATGTTAGTGGTATTCTTGGTTATTTCCAATCATTGTAGCAGTTAGACACCCACAATGTTCCTGGGGTTATTTCATTTCATTCATCATTTGTAAATACCTAGGTTGTAGTTGTTATGATGTATTGCTAATGACAGGCTGCCAAGTACTACTACTTCTGATAGCCAGGAGCTTAGTTGTATACGTACCTGCACCCATGCTGGGGTCATAGATGACAAATGCTCAGTCTCAGCTGGTTTGAAACCTGGTTGATGCACAAACACTGTACATGCTGCCGTAATGTTCTTGTTCTTTGCTGCCAATGATGTTAGGTTGATGCTCAATGAAATGTATACATTGTACTGTTTTGTAGTTAAAAGTATGAGCATGGGAAACCTCTAAAACCAAATTTATCTTGTATGCCCTGTGGCATGGTGCAGATTCTTCAATCTTAAAAACTTGTGTGTCAGTAATCCCGTGTTTGTTAAAGTTATTATATATGTACTAAATGAAATTGTGTATACATCCTTTGTTATAAAACTATGACTGACTTTCACTTTGTGTGAGTTTATTGAAGGATGGATGAACCTTCATCGAGTGAGAGCCAAACAATGTATTGTATTGAGTCCTGACCCCCCCCCCCCCCCCCCCCCCGCTCTATGAAGGTTCATCCTTCAATGAACTCACACAAAGTGAAAGTCAGTTTATAAATGAGTAATGCTACCATGTTCCTAATAACCTTCATGAACCTGATAGATATGCCACTATATTTCATGTGGCATGACATGCCTATACAATTGACATAACCATCTTTTGACAAACAACGAACAAAAATAACAAACTAATGAGATGCTGATTCTTTTATTGATGACAGATGTGTTGAGGCTTGATATATCAGCCCAGTTGGCGGTTGCACTGACTAGTCTGGATGAACTGTACTCATGGTTTTCTGATCACAACTTAACCATTTTGCAGTAGCAAAGCCACAGCCAAGGGTGGGTAAGGCATACACTATGGTAAGGGATTAGGGGGCAGGCAAGAGTTGGAGGATGACCATCTGCAATATACAAAGCTGTAGTGAAGGGTTGTGAGAGGGAATACTTTGTAATTTGGTGGTGGTTGAGGGGGGGGGGGGAGAAATTGGGCTGAGAGAATGATACTAGTTCAGTAGAGATAATATTATACAAGCATGTGTGACATACTGATTTTCGAAATGAGTGTCAGAAATCCTGCTACCCGAGCGAGAACGAGTGTAATACACAAATTCTGACACATGTTTTATGAAGCAGTAGGATACAATTTGTTTATTACCCATTATTTCTTCATCCTTTTGAGCTCCCCTTTAGTAAAAAATGCACTGATCACAACTGCCATCTTAGAAAACCACAATTGTCAAAATAAGCCAATAATCCTCAGCTATGACATCGTGTCTTGCGTGACATCATTCCGACCCAATGTCAAGACAAGATTCTAATAACAATGACGTTCAGATGACGTAGACAATACACTGGTGAATGTTAAGTGATATGTTCCCTAGTGCACACACGATTATGAATTAGGTTATTTCTAACCCGATGGATAATAAAATGCATTACATCATGTTGAGGGAAACCCAGTGATTTAACTCATGACACTAATACTATCTCTTTCCCTTAGTTTTATAGAATAGATGCGGTAATCAAAGTGTTATATTAAATCCAAACAAAGTGATTCTTGAATTATACTTTGTGTTTTCATCATATGAAAGTTTTCATATATAATGCAATAGTCAAATACATTTATATATCTATATGTCTAATGAAAGCCTTTAAAATTCTGGTAACCTTGACCTTTCACAAAAGTCAATCCAGGCCTGTTCCACTGGAGACCTTAAGATGAAGTGTTCCTATTTCCGGGTTTAGTCCTATCTTAAACTTCATATGAAAAGCTTAAGCTATTGAGGTCATAAACTGTTTGCATACTTATTTCATAAGTCTAACCACTCTTATGAGCAAATGGATGATAACATTAGTTAATTACTTGATCAAGTGCCTTGACTCAATTCTTTAAGTTTTCTCATGAAACTTACATTTATATGATATTGATTATTTTTAGTAATTTGAATGGTTGACAGAATACACTATCGGATCCATTAGCTAATTTCCACATCTACAGACTAAAGTCATATTGTTGAAAAGCTTCTTTAAAAGTGGTGGCCATGAGAGTGGCCTCCGCCTCTGTAGTTGCACAGTTTCTCCAGTCCACTCTGTGTGGCAGGTCCAACACTGCGGGCTGGGCTAGAGCTTCCCTGCAACGAAACATCACTTTCTTTCACAAGTCAACGAATTCTTTTCAATCACAGCTAACATAAAACCCATTGATTTGTACACACAGCCAAATGTATGTAATACTTTAATACATTACTTTGTCAATTAGCATATAAGTTCAGATTATATATATATATATATATATATATATATATATATATATATATATATATATATATATATACATACACACACACACACACACACACACACACACGTTTCAAACAGTAGTCATCTGGAAGGCCATTCTTGACTAACAGTTCCTGAAGAAACTGTAGTTCCTACATACAGCTTGAACCTAACACATTGTGTGTCCAATTCATATAGGTGACATACATTTGTTTACATTTAACAAAGGGCATGTCACAACTGTACCATGATAAAATTAAACATGATCTGTTTGATATTATAAAAATAATGAGTGAAAATAGTATGGGGTTGAGTAGGTTGTGACTTTCTAACCCACATGTGTTCTCAGAGAACTAATGTTTGAATCTGGCGGGTAGCTGACCATGTAATTTAAAACAGCCTTATCCCTGACATCAAGCAATAGTTATCATTGTATATAATTCTAAGAATACTATTACATCATAGCCATACATTCCCATTTTGGCAATAATCACACTATAAAATCTTTAGATCTTTTAACAGACGTCCTCTTTGCTGCCAATTATCCCAACAGTTTTGAGTTAGACCCAATCCTTTGTCACAATGCATCTGCGCATGCGCAACGCGGGAAAACATCACTTCTTTCCAATAACCTTCATCGACAAGATGTAAGATATATTGGGGAGGTGGGAGGGACTATTTCCTGATGTAATAGAGGTAGTGTTCTTAGAATTATAAACAATGAATACTATTGTTTGATAATTCTTATGAATATCCTACCTCTATTACATCAGAGCCAGTATTTACCAGAGGGACAGACGGGATCTGTCATCTAGTTCTCCCGGATAATCGGCAGCAGTGAAGTAAAGGAATACACAGAAGAAACAGGGTATGAACCAATGCCTAACTTTCTGATTTAACCCTCGGCAAAACTGAAGACTTGGCACTTGTGGCATCCTTCCCGTTCTATGACATCATGATTGTTACCTGTTTTGGGCAATATATGACCTTACTTATGATGCTATTCTCCGATTCTGAGGTCTTTCATCATGTCACTTCCGATTTTGAGAACATCTCAGGCAACACTTTTGGTTCATTTTGTTTGTGACATCACTTGGGTCATTTATGACATCACATCTGGTTCTGAGGTCATCTATGATGTCACTTCCAGTTAATCCTTCATTGTGACGTAGACACATACTTGTTGCTCTATAGCCAACAGCATATATACTTATCTCACCTCAGGTATGGTAATGACTTACATTTCCACTGATGACATGTTTCCCGTTATATACTGAACCGCAAAAGAAATGTCACCCCATGTAACATTGCATGAAAAGTCATTTAAATATCTGGGTAATTTTTGTCAAAGTTTCTAAAATTTAACATTACCTTGTCCGGAAAAATTAAATTTGATGATGAAAAAACAAAGCAGATGACAATAAAACCGATTGCCCAAAAGCATCACGGCAACCGCCATGGTAACCTGATGCATGTTAGTTTCGTGCAAATTGAAATGCACATGCGTTCCCCAATTTCTGGCCCTATAAAAATCCACCCAGATCGGGTAACATTCATTCGTTATTGAATTGCTACCACATGCCAAGATTGGCAAGAAATTAGAGACACCAAGCCCTTGGACGATTGCAAGCTGGACGAAACTGCCCAGCAAGTAGCCAATGCATTTCAAGTCCACGTAAGGACCATATACAGGCTCCAGCAACGGTACAAGACCACCAACACTACAGATGACCGACCACGAGGTGGAAGACCAAGGGTCACCACCCGACGTCAGGATCGTCAGATAGTGCGACAGCATCTTCAAGATCGCTTTGTTACTGCTGCGGAAACTGCTTGCCAGACCATGGGGACACACCAGCGACACATTATTGTGGACACCGTGTGTCGACGATTGTCGAGCAGACACCTCCACTGTCACATGCAACACCAAGGACCCATTCTGACACCATGTCATCGCCGGTACCGTCTTCAGTGGGAAACACAGCACCAGCTTTGGCGCCACCAACAGTAGAGACGAGTCCTCTTCTCAGACGAGAGCCGTTACTGTATCTCAACAGCAGATGGCATAGAGAAAGTCTGGCCACACTGTGGGGAATGTTATTCGGATGCTTGTGTTGTTGAGAGAGACTCGTGGGGTGGTCCGAGCATCATGGTGTGGGGTGGAATTGGTCTTGCACAGAGCAGAATGGCATCAGAACCATGCAGTTGCCTGCCCTCAGTCTGATTTAAATCCCATTGAGCACCTGTGGGACGAGATTCAAAGATGGTTGAATGACATCCACCAAGGCCGACAACTGCAGCTGAACTGCGTCAGGCGTTCCTCAGAGTGTGGGCTCAAGTGCTTATGTCCTTTATCAACCGCCTCATCCATTCAATGTATCGACGTTGCACTGCAGTCATCAATGCACATGGCGGACACATGAGATGCTGACCTGATACCATTTTCTCAGAGACTAGTGTCTTGTTTCACTTTAAGTGAGTTAGTGAGTTGGGTTAAATGCCGTTTTTAACAGTATTCCAGTTATATCGCAGCGTGTCAGCTTAATGTGGGAGGAAAGCCCGAAGTGATGCAGGTCTCAGACGTTAACCACTTTGGTGAAACCCACGAGCACGGGTATGGTGCTGACAAACCTAGAAACATAATCGGGACGAACCAGGATTCGAACCCACAATCATAGGTTTTTGGTGTGCCCAAGGGATGCAACTCTGCACAGCGAATCGCTGCGCCTTGGACGACTGGGCCACCCGTGCTCCCGCTGTGTTACTATTTTACTGATTCCATTTGAAACTTTGGGGAGGTACTAGGTAGTCTCTGTTGAGTACCTTTAGGTCTATTGTCATGCGCATCTTTGGAGAGTTCTTTTTGGGGACCAGAAATACTGGAGAGTAAAAACCTCTTGTAGTGACTGACTTCTGTATGACGCTGATGGCCCCTTTGTCTAGTTGTTCTCGTGTAGCCAAAGTTTGGAGTTTGTACCCTCTTCGATCAGCCAATGGTCGTCCATAATTGAATTCCAATTTTCGGCGAATAGTGACAGACAACTGCCGACTGGTCCCGCGGTAGGCGTTAAGATGAATTTTGATTATCGGTATTCAAGGTCCAGTAGAATAGCAAGGTCTACAGGATTTGGCTGAGAGATTCTTGGATGTATAGAGTCACGAACGGTGGCTACCTCTACCTCTGGTATAGGATCGACCTCTGCTTCTTTGGGACTCGTCTCCCTCGGCTTCGTCTGGAATGGGATGAACTTTTCCAAGTAGAGGCACGAAAATACTCACGTCCCGATATAACATGCCTGCGTTTAGGTCGATCCTTGTGACTCTTGGTATCGGCTGACTGATTTTCATTGAACTTGGATGCCAAGGAGATAGTGGAGTTCTCTGATTAGTGGTGCGTGAAATCTCATCAATCACAGAGGTTAGTCTGCCAGGAAGAAGTGGGGGGCCAATATCAACTGATATTATGTCTAACCGGTTGAATAAGATGATTACGTTGAGCAAGCAGGAATTGTGTGGACATCCATACCTGTGCAGCTTGGAGATCTTCTTGCTTCTTCATTATGCTGTCCAGCGCACTATGAATGAATCCACCTTGTTCCAAGTTCATTTCAACTTTAGAGTCACAAGGTTGGCCTGTAAATTCTTCACTGTTAACAGGGGGAAGAACATGTCTGATGCCTGCTGCAAAGCAGTTCATAAACGTGCTAATGTTTATCATCTGCTTATTAACATTGTCAAATTCTTTGAATATGTTCATCTCAACATTTAACCTCATATTAGGGTGTCTGACCAGATCAAAATATTCCTCGTCAATGGTAGGAGATGTGGGGAACGGAACATTCTGCTGGTAACATAGTCAAAACTCACCAAAAGCTAGCATGAAATCCTTCCACAAAGTAGCTTTCAATCTAAAATTAACCGATCTTCCCTTCTTCCTCTTTAACCTCCATCTAAAAGAACTCACCGAATAAAAAAACAACTAAAAACTAAATCACCAATCACCCGAACCCAATAATGGAAGGACTAAATATTTTTCAGTGGAACGCCAACGGACTCAAAACTAACTAAAATCTAAATTGAAACTAAATAAAGGCCCTCACATTGCTTGTATACAGGAAACCAAATTCTCAAAAAAATCCAAATTCACACTACCTAACTACAACTCAGTTAGAACTGACAGAGCTAAACCGAAAACAAGAAGAGCCGCAGTAGGACTAATCATATTTATCAGGGAAGATATAAATTACGAAGAAATAAAAATAGACACGCCAAACCTAGAAGCCAACGGCATTAAAATCACATTAAATAACCGAAACATAAACATCAAAAATATTTACAACTGGGCGGAACAAAAAGTCAATCCTGAGGATCTAAACAAACTACTCCAAATAAGTGATAAATCTACTATATTCCTAGGAGACTTTAACGCTCACCATCCTACATGGAGCATAGATGATAAAATAGATAATCATGGCAAATTAATCTCCGAATGGATAGAAACAAACGACCTAGTACTCCTTAATAGCCTCAACCCACGAGGTACGATAAGATAAACCAAAAAATGTCGGCTATCGACCTAACCATATGCACCGAAGATCTAGCCCAAAGTACTCAATGGGAAGTGCACGACGTCCCGCTAGGTAGTGACCACTTCCCCATAAACATAACCATAGGAAATACAAACGTACCAATCCAAACAGAAAACCAAGAACCAAAATTCCATTACAATAAAGCTAACTGGGACCAATTCCAAGATATCTGCAACAAAGCTAACTTAAAAGAAATAGAAAATAATGATCAAGAAACCTATTGTAAAAACCTAACAGACTATATAATAAACGCAGCCAAAACCTCCATCCCCTTCAAAACATCTAAGACAGGCAAACCGACGGTACCATGGTGGAATGAGGAAATAGAACAGACTAGACGAAAACGTAAATCAGCCTTCAATAAAGCAAAACGCGACTACAAATATTTAAACATAGCCCACGAACTAAACCACCAGGTTCAAAAACTAGTTCAAATAGCCAAAAGTAGAGACTTGAAAAAATTCTGCGAAGGTATAAATAACCGTACAGATGCCAGAATGGTCTGGCGCAAAATCCACGCCATCAGAGGCTTAAAACGACATAAAAAAAACCCTAACATTGACAACTCAACCAACCCCGCCCAAAAAGCAAATAATCTCGCCAACCACTTTTCGGCCGTTAGCAGTAACACCAACTTCAGTCAAAAATTCCAAGATAAACCTAAAACAGAAAACAAACCCACAAAAGAACCAAACAATAACAATCTAGAAATAAATCAACCCTACACAATGGAGGAGCTCCTCTACGTAATCCAAAACAGGAAAAAGGGCACAGCCCCAGGATTAGACCTAACTTCTTACCAAATAATTAAAAAACTCCCCCTAAAACTACTCCAGGCACTACTCAAACTATACAATCTCATCTACCTAAACGGACAGGTTCCTACTCCCTGGAAACAGGCCCTAGTCATACCAATCCCTAAACCTAATAAACCAGCTAATCAAGCTAACTCATATAGACCAATATCCCTAACTTCAAACTTATTTAAAGTAATGGAATCAATGGCTAAAAATAGATTACAACATTACTTAACCCAAAATAACATCATAAACCCAGATCAAAGCGGTTTCACTCCTGGCCGCTCAACCCTAGATAACCTCGCCCGACTAGAACAAGATATTAAGACAGGACAACTAAATAAACAATATACCACAGGCATCTTCTTAGACTTCTCTAAAGCTTTCGACATGGTATGGCACGATGGGCTAATACAAAAACTTAAAAAAATAGGACTCAAAGGTCAGATAATAAACTACACCCAGGACTTCCTAAACAATCGTAAAATAACCGTGGGTATAGACCAAACTCTATTGGACCAATGTCCCCTAGAAAATGGTACTCCACAGGGCAGTATCCTCAGCCCCACCCTCTTCAATATAATGATAAACGATCTATTCGAGGGCCTATCCCCTAAAGTAAACACATCAAAATTCGCGGATGATGGAGCCCTATGGATCCGCACTAAAAGCATGAACATGGTCCAAAATTTACTCCAAAATCTCTTAATAAAATACAACAATGGGCTGACAAATGGGGCTTCTCCCTTAACTCAGAAAAAACAACAGGAATAGTATTCAAACATAAAAACATGAAACCCGCCTCCCCAATCCTCCAGCTAAACAATCAAACAATCAAACTTCAAAAACAAACCAAATTCTTAGGACTTATTTTCGATCAACATCTCAGCTGGGATGCTCACATCCAAAACCTAACAACTAAATGCAGTAAAGACCTAAACACCCTAAGATGCCTAACTGGCTCTAACTGGGGAGCCTCTGAAGATACCCTCCTCTCCCTCTACATATCACTAATTAGATCAAAACGAGACTACGGCTGCGCCATATACAACACCCTAAACAACTCTCTATCTAAAAAACTTGACTCAATACAATATCAGGCTCTCAAACTAATTACACGCACCCAACATGGCACCTCCTACACCTCACTTCAGGCCTTAACAGGAGAAATGCCACTAAGTCTACGCAGGGAACAGCTAAGCTTAAATTTCTGGGCCGCATCCCAATCAAACCCTCTCATTCAAAACTTAATAAACCAAACCATCAGCCCCAAAAACCAAGCTCTAGCTCGTAAACACCCCTTACTTACCCCAATATCCCAAAGAATAACAAACTACCTAAATGAACACCAAATTAAAAATCTTAAACAAAACTGCAAACAATCAAATATCTTCACCCCTAAACTTAAAATAACCAAAATAGACACAACACTAGCTAGCCAAATAAATAAACAAACCGACCCAAACATAGCTAAAACTACCACACTAGCATACATACACGAAAATTGGCCAAATTGGTGTCACATTTACACGGACGGATCCTCAGATCCAACCTCCAAACACACAGGTTTCGGAGTCCATACCACACAACCAACTAAAACCACACAATCCTTCCGACTCCCAAACCACCAATCAATATTCACGGCAGAACTAATGGGCATGGCCTCGGCCCTCCATAATCAAGAATCCAAAAACCACAAAAAAATCCTAATACTTACCGACTCCCTAAGTGGACTGCAAGCCCTCCAAAACAAAAATACCAAAAACCGACCTAAATTAATAAATCAAATACTTAAAAGCTCCAACGACCTAACTGAGGCAGGCAAACAAATAACCTTCTTGTGGATACCCGCCCACGTAGGAATATACGGTAATGAAAACGCCGATAAAGCAGCTAAACTAGCCCTCAAAATACCAGAAATAAGCTTAAACTTACCCATCTCAAAATCAGAAATTAAAAGTGTAAACAAGCAAAAAATTACAAAAAATGGCATAACCTATATCTAAACTCAAATAACCAAATCAAAAAAGTGCTCAGCAAACCACTAACCAAACCAAAAATTCTCCATCCATCAAAAAAAATCGACAGAGTAATCACTAAACTCCAAACAGGACACACCAACCTAAATAACCACCTAAATTAAAAAAAACACACTACAGGTAACTGCCCACACTACAAACAACCAGAAACCCCAGAACACGCACTCATCCACTGCACACACTACCTAACACATCGAACCACATTACAAACCACCCTCAATCTAAACAAGGCTCTAACTCTAGAAGCAATACTAAACCCACAAAATAAACTAGAAAACTTCAAGGCCTTAGGCGTATTCTTAATAAAAACGGAACTAATAAAACGCATTTAAAAACACAATAACCTACCAAATCAAAATCACATAAACAAACAAACATCCACCATACCCAGCTCCCTTAGTTATCCTCCCAAACCCCATCGGCATCTATTCCAAATCTCAAAATTCCCAAATTCTATGTAAGCAACCCCTAAACCCCCCTCTTGGGTTGCACAGACCACATTCGCCCCTTTCGGAAACACATTAAATGGCCTGGCCGGCCCGTGTGCGAAATACGCATCAGTCGGAAAGCGCACGTTAAATCTCCAAAGTAAGGAGGTAAGTAAGTAACAACTGCAGACAGAAACTGCTCAGTCCTAACTATTGATAATGTCCGGTCAAAATTTAAGAATGTCCGGACAATATTTTTTAAAATGTCTGGACAGAAAAATTTAAATGTCCGGTAAGCAATATTTGAAACCGGACATTTGAGATTCCCAATCGGACATGTCCGGCGCATATGACCGTTTCCGGACCCCTGTTTTAGTGCCATTTTTCCAGAATATAAACTTTTTTGTTTACCAGCCACAAAAAGGTCAAAGTTCGGGAGGTATTCGGGAGTAATACTTTTGATAAAATATTCACTGGTAAGACGTGTTATTGATTTTCGATACAGATAACATGCTATTACTATTCTGTTGGATAGAAGTATGTTTCGTTTCGTGTGTTTACATATATCCACCCAGAGATATCAACCTGGTAATAATAACAAAGATAGACAAAATGGGGTAGAGATTTTGTCGTATTTTTTATTGAGTACACTGGAAGAGGACCCAGCTGTTTCTATCATTGTACTTGGATTTGTTTGTTTACCTGTTGTTTAACGCCGCACTCAGCAATATTCCACCTATATGACAGTGGTCTGTAAAATAATCAAGTCTGGACCAGACAATCCAGTGACTGGGATCCATGCAATTGGGATCGATGACATGTAGCCACCAAGTCAGCGAGCCTGACCACCCGATCCCGTTGGTTGCCTTTTACGACAAGCATAGTCGCCTTTTACGGGAAGCATGCATTGCTGAAGACCTATTCTACCCCGGAATCTTCACAAGTCTTTTACATTAAGAGTAATTTTTACATTAAGGGTTGTAACAAGAGTTAACACATAACCCTTAATGTAAATTTTTCACATTAAGAGTAATTTTTACATTAAGGGTGTAACACTGCATGTTCGAGTAACTCTTGCAAATCAGCAATCCAGTAAACTGTTCTATTTTTGTGTAGGGCTCCCTTTTTCATAAAGAGCATGTTTTAAAATGCTAGAGGCTCATAGGGCCCTTGATTATCAAATCATTGAATGAACACACTGCTGGTCTGCCTTTCAGGACAACATGCTCAGCTGATGTGCAGAAATCTTGACGCATCAATAAAAAGATACCTACATGATCATTTGAACATTTCTCCTTGTGACATGGAATGTCAAAACAAAGCAAGCCCAATCTCATTAAAATCAGATATTAGTTTTCGCTACCGCTAAACAAAGATCTGAGTACACCCCATTACGGGTCACGTCAGAACGACCTTTCGCGAATTTTGACTGACCAATGAAATTACTGACAAGAAATCAACATTAGCCAATCAGAAGACAGCTTTCTCGAGCTTTACGACACTAGTTTCAAATTGGCGACTATGCTTCGAAACATATTTTGATGTATTCTCGATTAAAAAAATGAAAACTGATAAGAAGAACATTCCGGAATGGCTTATAGATGACCTAAATTGTAATGGATATAATCATAAAACCCGAAACTGTCATTCGGAATATCCCGTGTTAAATATTTCGTGGTAGAAAAGACATTCTGACTGTCACTTTCATAATCTAGTAAGCGACGCTCTGATTGGTTGGATGAAAGGTCATTCTGACGTGACCCGTAATGGGATGTCCTCAGATCTTTGTTTAGTGATAGCGAGAACTAAGATCTGATTTTAATGAGATTGAAGCAAGCCAGGTATGAGCACTGCAGGCACATAGTGTCATAGTCCACTGTGGGGATATTGTGATATTATAATTTGTTTTAATTGTGGTCGGCCCGGGAATTTTGTTGGGTTACTTAAAAAATTTAGGAATATAGGGGTTGGGTAAGACTAAGGGGATTTGGGTGGCTGTCGTAGTAGTACCTATCTTTGTCGTCATTTTTGTACGTGGAAGTGGCTGGGAAGATGGCATGCTCTTTGCATGCTTAACTTGTTGCAAACCATGATTGAGAGCCTAGATGTCAGGAGCGTGTTCATTGGTTGTGTCCCTTTTCCTGGTCACATATAAGCCTACCCTTCATTGGGAATCGTCAACATCAACACCCGCAGGCAAAACAAGCCGCAAGACCAGCAGCATACCCAGACCTAACACCCATACCTCCAAAGGCACCAGGGCAACAACTGCAGGACACAAACAGGCACAACAACCAAATATCGAAGCTGCCAGGACAACCACCAACACCAACAAACAAACACAACAGCAATCAACTACAAAACAACCAACAGTCATAATAGACACCTCAACCTAAAACAATATCACAGATGAATCTTATGCCACAGACCAAGACTTTTTAGAGACATCTAGTGCCCCCTGTAAAAACCAAGGGTACCCTCAAACATAAAACGCCAAACCTCACAGGAGCCAAAACCTTAAATGACCTAACAATGTTATTAGGTTACATGCACAAATACACAAATCACACCCACTGCCAGCATAAAATTGTTTCATACGGTGGCCTGATCATATATGTCAGGGAGGACAGTAACCATAAAGAAATTACAATTAAAAAAAAACAAATCTAAAAGGAAATAGTATACAAAAAACAAATCATAACAAAACAATAACATTATCAATAGATACCACAGGATCGTAAAACAAATTAAATCTGAAAACTTAGAATCCCTCAGTCAAATTGGCCAAAAATCTACTATCTTCCTGGGGGACTTCAATGCCCACCACACCTCCTGGGGTATCACAGATAAAACAGACGCAAACTCATCGCTGACTGGATCGAAAAAAAACCCACTAATACTATTAAATAACAACCAACCAACTAAACACCAAAGTATGTCGGCTATAGACTGAACAATATTTCCCCCTGATCTGCCCCAAAGCACTCTGTGGGAAGTGCATGAGGAGCCACTCAGCAGGGACCACTTTTCAATACTCATTACGATAGGAATCATAAACATCCAAACCTCAAACCCCAAGAACCAAAATTCCACATCAACAAGGCCGACTGGGACAATTTTAAAACTTTATGCGACCAGGTTAACCCAGCAGACCTCGAAAATAAAGAACCAAAACATTACAGCCAAAACTTAACAGATTGCATAATAAACATAGCAAAAAAGAAAATCCCCCTCACAACACCAGAAATAAGGCAAACCACGGTACTTTGGTGGACCGAGGAAATTAAAAAGACCAGAAAAAACACAAAAGCGCGTTTGATAAAGCTAAAGAAGACTACACACATCTGAAGATAGCACACCAACGAAATCATCAAGTACAAAACCTTGTTAAAACTGCAAAAGCCAAAAACTGGAAACAATTCTGCAAAGAAATAAATCATCACACAGATCCAAGAACAGCAGGGCGCAAAATTCACTAAATAAATTCTCCAAATTACCCCAAGACCATAACCTAGAAATAAACCACTCATACGCAATGGAGGAACTACTCCATGTACTTATCATGGAACTGTTCTAGGTGAACAATACCTTCCAAATGACGTGCTGGTTTTCTTGGGGAATTAGTCAGCAAAGAGCCAGAGGCACAGGAGACTTATCACAATTTTATTTACAAGAACAATTAACAATTTACAATATCTTAGAAAGTAACTGAGGGTGCCACAGAGAGTCGGTACACACTCTGGGCTGTGGGAGAGAGGTCTGCTTGGTAAGAGAGTCAAACCCCTTCTCTCCCTAAAACCTGCCTACAGTATGTATTTAACTAAAATTTAAACAATAAAATGGAATGTGATTGGTTGATACACGATTGGTTGTGTCCTAAGCTAAATGGATGGTTAGACAGAGGGGAATACTAAATCCTGTTTATCCTGTTGGACTGGCACTAATCTTGTTGACATATTTACTGGATGCTTTGAAAGAGATTAGGGTGTCACCATAGATGAGCTTGTGTGGGGGCTAATCCTTAATGCCCTATAGATGAGCTGGTATGGGGGCTAATCCTTAATGCACTATAGACGAGCTTGTATGGGGGCTAATCCTTAATGAGTCTTAATTGAAGTAATGTTATTCTAATATACCCCGGTAGGTGATGACAGATATACTTAAATAAATATCCTTTGTCTGGGAGATAGGATCTTGATACCTTAGGCTAGCATTTATCTAAAAGCTTCAAATCAATTAAACTATGTAGACGTAACTCTTGTCTTATTGAATAGTATGTCTAGAAGACGCGCTCCCATTACCTTAGGCTAGCAACCATCTAAAAAAGCTTTAACTGAAACTACTGATATTTTATATATGCATTTTACCTAATGATAATTATTACTTGCTAAACTATAATTATATGAAATGATGTATAAATATTACACCATGATAACTCATAAAAGCACTTGATGTAGATCTAATTATTATAAGATAACTTAGTATAAATGTTATCCCATGATATACTAAATAATCATAAAAAAGGAACAGCCCCCTGACTAGACCTAACCTCATACACAATAATTAAACAGCTGCCCCCAAATCTTCTGGAATCATGACTAAAACTATACAACCTCGTCTCCCAAAACGGTCAAGTCCCAACTTCATGGAAAGAGGCATTGGTCATCCCAATACCAAAGCCAAATAAACCGGCAGACGAAGCTAGTTCTTATAGACCAAGCTCCCTAACCTCAAACTTATGTAAAATCATGGAGGCAATGGTCCAAAACAGGCTCCAACACTATCTAGACCAAAATAACATAATAAACCAAGATCAAAGTGGTTTCACCCCAAACTGATCTACCTTAGATAACCTCGCCCGCTTAGAGCGAGATATCAAAACGGGTAATCTTAACAAACTGTGGGAATCGACCAAATGCTATTGGACCAGTGTCCATTACTTAAATACACACAACCTAAATGATTTAAAACTAAACACAGCACCAAACAACTTTTTCATACCCAAACTCCAAACCCCCGGAATCAACCTATCTCTCTCCACCAAACTAAATAAAGAAACAGACTCAAACTCCACTAAATCCACCATACTAGCATGCATACACGAAAAGATGGCCAAATTGGTGTCACACTGACCCAGACTCAAAATGCTCGGGATTGGGCATCCTCATCAACAAACCTACAAAAGAAACAAAATCCTATAGGCTCCCCAACAACCAATCAATCTTTACAGCCGAACTAATGGTGATAGTAACATCCCTACACAGTGCCCAAATAAAAAATACCTAATCCTAACAGACTCATTAAGTGGGCTCAAGGCTATAAAAGACAAAAATACATCCAAAACTAATACCTCAGATACTTAAAAGCTACAACAACCGCCGTAAACTAGGCAAAGACATAGAAATAGTTTGGATCCCTGCCCATGTTGGTGTGCTTGGTAAGTCATACGCTGACAAAATAGGTAAATCAGCATTAAAATTAGAAGAAGTAAGCATCAACCTTCCAATATCTAAAAACGAAATTAAAAATATTACTAAGGAAACAAGAGTCATCAGAAAGATGACATATCCCCCCGGCAGCTGTCTGTAAAGTAACCACTAGTAAATGTGCAATTCTGTATGTAATGAGTCAACAGCTGAACGTTCTTTAAGAAGCATACATTGTTTACCCACTGAATGGTTTTCGAATTCTGCCCCGGAAAAGGAAATGATTACGGACGGACAGACAGACTGGCTGAACGCTATATCCCCCCGCATTATATGCCAGGGGGATAAAAATGGACAGGGCAATAACCAAATTGCAAACAGGCCACACAAAACTAAATTCACATCTGCACCAAATTAAAAAAGATCAAACTGGTAAATGCCCACATTGCAACCAAATAGAAACTCCTGAACACGTAATACTACATTGCACACATTACCAACAACACAGAACAACACTCAAATCCACACTAAACTACAACAACCAAATGACACTAGCAACTCTACTAAACCCCTTAAATAACTTACAAACCTAAAAAGCACTCTGCATTTATCTAATCAAAACAGGCCTACTCGGCCGCATTTAAAAAAACAAACAAACAACAACAACAAAAACCACAACAAACATACTACCAATAAAACCTCAATCGTAAATCTATAAAAACACACAATCTCACAAACTCCTTTAGTTACCCCACCTTATTTGCATGGCATATTTCAAAATTCCAAATTTCCGCCCAAATTAATTAAGTGACCATAAAGCCCCTCCAGGTTGCCTTACCTTTCAGACATACTCTTCTCGACCACGTCACTAAATGGCCTGGCCAGCCCGTGCGCGAAATACGCATATGTTTGAAAACGCATGTTAAAACCCAAACAAAGTAAGGGAATTAACCTAACCTCCAAACACTAAAAGCCCAAATAATGGAAGGCCTAAACATATTTCAGTGGAATGCCAATGGACTAAATTCCCACGGCCACGAACTAAAAGCAAAATTTAAACAAGATAAGGGTCCGCACATTGCCTGTATCCAAGAAACCAAATTCTCAAAAAAATCTAAATTTACTCTACCAAACTACAACTCAGTTAGAACAGACCGAGCCAAACCTAAAACCGCTAGAGCCGCAGGAGGATTAATAATACTAATCAGAGAAGACATTAACTATGAAGAAATCAAAATAAACACACCAAACCTAGAAGCAAACGGCATCCAAATAACTCTCAAAAACCAAAAAATAAACATCATTAACGTATACCACTGGGCAGAACAAAAAATTCAAGCTGAGGACCTAAACAAATTACTGCAAATAAGCAATAAATCAACTATATTCCTAGGAGACTTTAACGCTCACCACCCCACCTGGAGCATAGATGAAAAAATAGATAATCATGGCAAACTAATCTCTGAATGGATAGAAACAAATAACCTTGTACTCCTAAACAATAACCAACCAACTAGATACGATAAGAAAAACCTTAAAACGTCGGCTATCGACCTAACCATATGCACCCCAGATCTGGCCCAAAGTACTCAATGGGAAGTTCACGACGCCCCACTAGGTAGTGACCACTTCCCTATAAACATTACCATAGGCAATACAAACGTTCCTACCCAAACAGAAAACCTAGAACCAAAATTCAACTATAACCAAGCTAACTGGGACAAATTTCAGGATATCTGCAACCAAGCCAACCTAACCAAACTAGAAAATAAGGACCCAGAAATCTACTGCAAAAACCTAACAGACTACATAATTAACGCAGCCAAAGCATCAATACCTTATAAAACAAATAACGTAGGCAAACCCTCGGTACCATGGTGGAACGAGGAAATAGAACAAACTAGACGCAAACGTAAAACAGCCTTCAATAGAGCCAAACGCGACCATAACCATATAACGGTAGCTCACGAACTAAACCACAAGGTCCAAAAACTAGTCAAAATAGCTAAAACCAAAGATTGGAAATTATTTTGTGAAGGAGTAAATAATCGCACAGATGCCAGAACAGTCTGGCGAAAAATCCACGCCATTAGAGGCTTAAAACGTCACAAAAAAACACCCAACATAAACAATTCAACCAACCCTACCGAAAAGGCAAATAACCTAGCAAACCACTTCTCGGCCATAAGCAGCAACAATAACTTCAGCGAAAAATTCCAACAAAAACTTAAAGCAGAAGCCAAACCTACTAAAGAACCAAATAATGATAACCTCGAAATAAACCAACCTTACTCAATGGAAGAACTCCAGTACGTACTCCAAAATAGGAAAAAGGGAACTGCCCCAGGACTAGACCTAACATCCTACCAAATAATAAAAAAACTCCCCCCCAACCTACTCCAGGCACTACTTAAGCTATATAACCTAATCTATCAAAACGGACAGGTACCAACTCCCTGGAAACAGGCACTAGTCATCCCTATCCCTAAACCCGATAAACCAACTAACCAGGCAAATTCTTATAGACCAATATCCCTAACCTCAAACCTATGTAAAGTAATGGAATCTATGGCCAAAAATAGACTACAACAGTACTTAACTCAAAATAACATCATAAACACAGATCAAAGCGGTTTCACTCCTGGCCGCTCAACCTTAGATAATCTCGCCCGACTAGAACAGGACATAAAGACAGGACAACTCAACAAACAATACACAACAGGCATCTTTCTGGATTTCTCCAAAGCATTCGACATGGTTTGGCACAACGGGCTAATACAAAAACTTAAAAAAATAGGACTAAAAGGACAAATAATAAACTACATTCAGGACTTTCTAAACAAACGTAAAATAACAGTGGGGATAGACCATACTCTATCGGACCAGTGTCCCCTAGAAAATGGCACTCCCCAGGGCAGTATCCTCAGCCCCACACTCTTTAATATAATGATAAACGATCTCTTCGAGGGCCTATCCCCTAAAGTAAACACATCCAAATTCGTGGATGATGGAGCCATCTGGATCCGCACAAAAAGTATTAATATGGCCCAAAATTTACTCCAAAAATCTCTTAATAAAATACAACAATGGGCTGACAAATGGGGCTTCTCCCTTAACTCAGAAAAAACAACAGGAATAGTATTCAAACATAAAAACATGAAACCCGCCTCCCCAATCCTCCAGCTAAACAACCAAACAATCAAATTTCAAAAACAAACCAAATTCTTAGGACTTATTTTCGATCAACATCTCACCTGGGATGCTCACATCCAAAACCTAACAACTAAATGCAGTAAAGACCTAAACACCCTAAGATGCCTCACTGGCTCAAACTGGGGAGCCTCCAAAGATACCCTCCTCTCACTCTACATATCACTAATTAGATCAAAACTAGACTACGGCTGCGCCATATACAACACCCTAAACAACTCTCTATCTAAAAAACTTGACTCAATACAATATCAGGCTCTCAAACTAATTACACGCACCCAACATGGCACCTCCTACACTTCACTTCAGGCCTTAACAGGAGAAATGCCACTAAGTCTACGCAGGGAACAGCTAAGCTTAAATTTCTGGGCCGCATCCCAATCAAACCCTCTGATCCAAAACCTAATAAACCAGAATATCAGCCCCAAAAACCAAGCTCTAGCTCGTAAACACCCCTTACTTACCCCAATATCCCAAAGAATAACAAACTACCTAAATGAACACAAAATTAAAAATCTTAAACAAAACTGCAAACAATCAAATATCTTCACCCCTAAACTTAAAATACCCAAAATAGACACAACACTAGCTAGCCAAATAAATAAACAAACCGACCCAAACATAGCTAAAACCACTACACTAGCATACATACACGAAAATTGGCCAAATTGGTGTCACATTTACACGGACGGATCTTCAGATCCGACCTCCAAACACACAGGTTTCGGAGTCCATACCACACAACCAACTAAAACTACACAATCCTTCCGACTCCCAAACAACCAATCAATATTCACGGCAGAACTAATGGGCATGGCCTCAGCCCTCCATAGTCAAGAATCCAAAAACCACAATAAAATCCTAATACTTACCGACTCCCTAAGTGGACTGCAAGCCCTCCAAAACAAAAATACCAAAAACCGACCTAAATTAATAAATCTAATACTTAAAAGCTCCAACGACCTAACTAACGCAGGCAAACAAATAACTTTCTTGTGGATACCCGCCCACGTAGGAATATACGGTAATGAAAACGCCGATAAGGCAGCTAAACTATCCCTCAAAATCCCAGAAATAAGCTTAAACTTACCCATCTCAAAATCAGAAATTAAAAGTGTAAATAAGCAAAAAATCACCAAAAAATGGCATAACCTATATCTAAACTCAAATAGCCAAATCAAAAAAGTACTCAGCAAACCACTAACCAAACCAAAAATTCACCATCCATCAAAAAAAATCGACAGAGTAATCACTAAACTCCAAACAGGACACACCAACCTAAATAACCACCTAAAAAAAATAAAAAAACATACTACAGGTAACTGCCCACACTGCAAACAACTAGAAACCCCAGAACACACACTCATCTACTGCACACACTACCTAACACATCGAACCGCATTACAAACCACCCTCAATCTAAACCAGGCTCTCACTCTAGAAGCAATACTAAACCCACAAAATAAACTAGAAAACTTCAAGGCCTTAGGCGTATTCTTAATCAAAACGGAACTAATAAAACGCATCTAAAAACACTATAATCCACCAAATCAAAATTACATAAACACACAAAAATCCACCATACCCAGCTCCCTTAGTTCTCCTCCCCTACCCCATCGGCATCTATTCCAAATCTCAAAATTCCCAAATTCTATATAAGCAACCCCTAAAGCCCCCTCTTGGGTTGCACACACCACTTTCGCCCCTTTCGGAAACACATTAAATGGCCTGGCCGGGTCCGTGTGCGAAATACGCATCAGTCGGAAAGCGCACGTTAAATCTCTAAAGTAAGTAAGTAAGTAAGGGAATTGTCAGTCGTCCTTTCACCAGCATCTCCGAAAATATGTGGTCTAGAATATATGAGGTCTTGAATCAAGACCCTTTCACACTTTTTCACTAGTTGTCCGTTTTCTTTTTTTGGATAATGTTTTAAGGTCAGTGTTAGTTATGGGTGGGAAAGAAATAAAGTAAGGTTTGTTTGGGACATTTTACTTTAGGGAGTTAATTTAGAGGGGTGGTTATAAGGGCAAGTTTCAGGAAGAATGATGAATTGTATTACGTAGGTAGGGAAGGGTAAGGATTTTGTTGATGAAGGTTTGCCCCCTGTTGTTGTTTTTGTTAAAATAAACTTTAAATTAAAATTTATTCCTGTTTTGTATTTTCCCCTATAATTAGAATTGATAACCTGGCCAGGAGCCTTGCAGAACATGTAGGCATAGCATTACTGCATAGGGAGGAGAGGACACAATGCAAAGCACTGCAGTAAACATCTGACATTTGAACCACATCTATATTGTTCTGCTGCCACTGGGCACCTATTAGAGGGCACCTACTACATAATCATCAAAATGGATGCCAGAGTTGCTATTTCAGTGGCATGAATGAGTACAGGCATATTCTGTTCTTTAAGTAACCTTTACATTAGTTTCATTTTGACTCATCCATTCCTGGTTCTATTCAAGTCCAGTCTCACAGTTGTATCATAAACCTATTCATTGGGATCTCTATTAAGTAAGAGAGTTCTTTCTATAGGCATTAAAACCTATTGTGAGGTTTTACTTTCAAAGTAAAACCTATTATGAGGTTTTTTTTCGTTCTGGAGGTTTTACTTTGAATGTAAAACCTCAAATCCCAGGTTTAACCAAGTAACTGAAAAAATGACTACAAGTAGCAATTCAAAATTTTAATTCAATTAAAATTGAATGTCATGTGTACAGTGAATGAAGACTTGGTAACAAAACGAAAGTCGTCGTCGCTCATCTTTCCACTTCAGACTCTCTGGTGAAAGGACAGCGAGGTTTCAAAACACATGCTTTTAAACAAGTGCTTATCAATGCTGCACAATTTGCACGTGAAGTAACTGCTAGCCATTACGTCACAACTACCTCTGGGTAACAGTTGGATTGTTTAAAGTCGTAAATCTTGTAAAGCAAAAGACACCTTTTAAATTTGCGAATTTTCGTTTTGAAAAGTTTAAAAGAAGTGGAATATTGCAACACAAACTTTTAGAGACCGAAGATTTCACTTTCATTTAAAAGTAAGTATTTTAGTTGTGTTTTGTTGTTGACACATCCAAGCGCTCTTGACCGCCTGGCAAGTCAGCGAATTTCACGTGCAAGTTATGATATCACGTCTTCAAGGAAGCGCTATAATGAAGCGCCTCATTTATAGATGCTCGTTATAACATTTAATCAATTTAGACGGTTTATAAGTATTGAAAAACACTTTCCCTCGGTTTTGGTAGACAGAGCATGCACTGGGGATCGGGAAAAACCGCGGGGGCTTCGCCCCTTTGGTCTTTCCCTCTCCCCAGGGCATGCTCTGTCTACCAAAACCTCGTGAGCGTGTTTTCTCCAATCCATAAAGACATTTTAGCATATTACCATTATCATTAAATGGCACAGGTGGTAAGAAAAACAGTTGATTGGTGAAACATTGTTTGGATATCACTGATGAAGTATGATGCCTGCTGCATTATCAAAACATCATTCACTCACTCACTGATGACAAACATGATTCTACAATCTTAAGTCATGTGACATAAAAACGGAGTGTTTACCTTGCAAACTGCAGAGGGAACTTTGATGATATCCTGTGCAGGAGTTTAGCACCACATGGAAGCTCTGCATAGAAATAGGGTGCTCCAGCTGGGACAATCTGTAAACATCATATAGGCATTGCCGGAAATAGGGAGTCCAAATAACTCAAACCCACACAACTGGTAACATCTTCAATTTCAATTCAGAAAAGTCATAAGCTAACAGTACATCAAAGTTTGACATATATTTGACCATACACAAAAGAGATGACAAGTCTGCTAATAATATTTGTGATTGGCAGTTCTGAAGTGATTCAACCTGGACGATTCAAATTAGTATTAATCTACCTTCCAGGATAGATTACTGCCATAGCCTTCTTTCTGTATACACAGCCAAACTTGGGTGGGGGACAAAAATCGGTTTGATTGTGGGATCAAGTGTGAATTCAATTTCAATATGCCCCCTTTCAAATAACATCAACCATAATGGTAGTTTAACGCTCCAACAAATCATCTGGATTTCTACTGTTTCCATCATGCTCCAGTTTCAGTTTGATCTCCTCTTGAACTTTCAGGGGAAGATAAACCTAATAGATAAAAAAGGCACTGAGTACACACATTTTGAAACCTTTTCTTCATTAAATGTTTTTTTTACACATCCTGGCTTAGGAAGCAACCATCTGACTTTCTGGGGGTGGAGTGGGTGGGGTTGGATGGCTGGAGTTGGGGTGTGGTTAGGTTTTAGTGGGATTTTTTTCTAATAAAATAATCAAGGTCCTGTTTTAGTAAAACATACTTACATATGCCTCGCATCGTAGGAAAACAACAATGTGCCTTTTTCTTTCAGACAAATGTCAAAACATACAGTTCATTATGTTTATTTATAAAAAAAATAATTAAATACTTGTATAGAATATAACAAATAATTGAGCTCCTAAACATTAACAAATATATTCTAATTTCAAACCAAAATCCGATCACTCCGGAAAATCAATGGGCTGCTCCCTTAGTGGTTTGGCAGATTCTCAATTGATAGAGGTTAGGCATACATACAACATGCTACCCACCTGGGAAAGATCAGAATGTGTAGGTATCTCATGAAGCTCAATGGAAATATTTTGTGCCATATCCAAAAAACATTCCTTGAGATCCATAGCAACATCTTGTGGCACAGGAACAACCTGCAACAAAGTTGTACATTCCCACCATCATAGAATGAATGCAGATAAGAATGATATTTAACAGAAGCTTGAGACTGAAAAGATTGTGCTCAGCTGGTGTCCAAACAAACACGTGTTGTCAGCATGGAGAATCTCTATTACCGTACATCAGTGCCAGAAATCCTGTATTTCGGCTGCTATCTAACTATAATGTCTTTAGATTTTCCACTGTCCTCTTCACTGTCAACTATTAATAACCAGTTGAAAAGTCTTCCCTTCTTTCCAACATCAGCAACCTAGATGGACATTATTGGGAAATGGGTGGGATTACTTATGATAGAGGTAGTATTCCAGCTATTAACAATTAACAACAATGATCTGGATGGTATTGTCAAGTGAATCTAATAACAACATTTACCCCACATTGTATGATTGCCATCAGGATTTCTTTTTTTTTTGTGTGTGTGTGGGGGGGGGGGGGGGGGGATATGTACCGGTAACAAACTACTCATTTACTGAGCACCACCATCAAACAAGCTATTCATTTTCACTGTTAACAGTGAATATGACATTTGTCATTGTCATGTTAGGGAGACCTGACAAGTTCATAGACCTCCTTGTCCAAGGCTGATGGTAAGGTAAAGGACAATCATGAGTGCAGTATGTTTGGCATGTGTTTCAATGAAGGAAGTGGCAGATTGTCATCACTCCTCAGTTTACCAATCAACTCATTTGATAACCCGTGGTCCGTAACTTGACCAAGGAAAAGTAAATTGCTTCTGTATACTACATCATCTGAGGTACTGCTACTGCTTCCATGGGTGACTTGAGGCTCAGCATAAGACGATAAAACTCCTCAACTATCTCAGAGAATGAGTGTCCTGGTTGGTAGGCAAGTGATTGTTGTGAATCAGGGAAATCCACAGCAGATAAACGAGCAGAGTTGAAGCCGTCTCTCTGCTCTTCATCTGAGCAGGTAAAAGTACAGATATGCCAACCCTATTTGAAGCTTTGGAGTAATTGGTGGGGTAAAAAGCGTAATTTCATGGGTAAAAGAGTAATGTAGTGCCATGATGCTTGTTTTTCGCTTCGACATTTTCATTTGGCTGATATGACGTGAAGCAGGCAAGACTTTCCACCATATCCCCTCCCTCAAAAATAAAAGGTTTGAGCGGCAATGCATTCATATATAACTTTTGGACATACATCAGGGCCACATTTCAAACAAACACATTGTATTTTGAATAACTTTGGTATTAATAGATTATAAATCACTTACGAAAGCATTTAATTCAAGCTGTCGTGTGGGAGGCTTGCCCACAAATGTTATTTTTAGCGAGGCGGCAATAAATGAACTTGAAAACACTGCATTCATGCCGAAACATGTGGTCAAAGCTCCACTAATCCATAAAATTAATCATGTGACAATCATGTTGAAGAAAGACAATGTGGTGTTTCGAGTTCCTAAGAAATATTGGTGTACATACAATTGACTCCCTGTAGAATGTTTCATGTGATTGGTGCATTAACAATTTGCACTCTGTGATATTTTATACATGTAAATAATTTGTGAAAAAAAATGTCAAAAATTATAATTTGGGGAAGATAAGAGTAAAATTTATTTTTAGGCAAAAATATGTAACTATTAGGCCAAAAGCGTAAATAGGAGGTGTGTCCTCTGAACCGTGTATTGGTTGGGGCACAGGTGACACGTGATTATCTGAACCTGTAGGCATTTGCCCTGATGATGGTTTGTCGATGGTTGGCATATGTTCCTCCTGCAGTATGCGTGCATTGCAGCACAGCCTCTTGTCTTCTAACTGACTTCGTCAACCTGCTTAACGGGTTAGTTCCTGGTGTTTGTGTGGTTGTGCTGTCCATGGAAGCCACCCATGGAAGTGGTGTGAAACGGCTGTGTACTTTATTTCAAGAACCATATGGTCCATACGGCTGTCGCATGCTAATAGCCTGTCCCAGTGGACTTTCATCTATGGGTGTGACTGTCAGCGGCTGGCCTCAACCTAATCAAGCTGTGTCACCTCTTGTGGTCTGATGAATACCATACTGGCCATTACGCCCGGCTTGGCTGTGTTGACCTGACACTTCAACCATGGCTCCCCTGCATCTTGGAAGGGTTCTTTCTCAGTTGACTGTGAGTGACTACACCATCAGCTTCTCAGACACAAGATTGGCACTTCCAGTAGGAAGCCCACACTTCTTACATGCAGGTGGAGGAGATGCCATCTTGTTCCTTAAACACGTTCATATATAAGCAAGACCATAAGGGAAAACTAATCCTCTTCACCTTCCATGAAGGTTGAGAAGCCTTCTTGTAGACTATGTAAACTGGGAAACTAAAACATATTACAGTGCCAAAAATAACAAACTTTTGATCTATGTCAACTCAGAATTATATTTTATGTTGACAGTAGCACACCCAGGAAGAAATGAAGACTTTCTGGCTGCGCATACAGAGGTTATGAAGGGAGATACTATTAGTATCTCAACTGGATATGAATAGTTGACAATGCAGAGGACTTCTGTGGAAAACAAGTTTTTGATGTATGGACTAATGTAATATATCCTTATGCAATACAATGAAATTACATCTTATCTTAATATAAGTTCACTTGAACTGTCAGTTTGTTGATCCAAAAAGAAAGGCATCTATGTGAATTTAAGCACAATACAATAAGAGGTGTCTACTGTACAGTGGTAGGTAGTGGCTCGCGAAGACGTTGTCAGATCGCAGCCTTCCATGATTGACTGGATGGAGCAGTTACTGTGAAGAGCCATGATAGATGTAGGAAAACCTTCAATGCCCTAACAGGGCATAATGAAAGCTCCGCCTCTTCTTCAGCACACACAATGGATGCAAGGTGAGGAAGGTGAATGATCTATCAGGCTGTCCTGGGAGTTGATTCTTGGCAATAAAGTCCCTGCACAGCCCAAGACACACCATGAATACTGCGTTCAAACCGGACACCTCGGGGGTGTGCAGGGCACTGACCCATGCAGCACTACCAGCGGGAACACCATCGTCTTCGTAGGGTCATAGAAGGAAGACGAGTGGTTCGAAGGCAGCTGTCTGAAGAGCCAGTAAAACCATGTACAGATCCCACACAGGCAGTCTGAACTTGGCTTACTGATCTTGAAAATGAGTTCAGTGATTTTCATCATTCTCCGATTGACTGAGAATGCAAGCACAGAGTTAATGGCAGTCAGGTAGGTAGAGATGGTAGAGCCCTTTAACTGACGTGTGCTGTGCAAATAAAAGAGAAACTCCAGAAAGTGTGGTGACGCTGTCAGAGGGCCTGGAAGGAGCACTCTTTGTCGACATACAGTCCCTGTGTAGACTGACGACAGGCTGAAGCAATAACCTTGGCCATTCAAGCCGAGTTGCCCTTGGTTCCTGGGGCATTTGGCAGAAGCGTCAGGTGTGAAACCAGGCGGGGTTTGGGTGTGGCAATCTGCTGTGTAGGTGTAACAGGAGGTTGAGCCACACCTGAAGGTCTAGGGGGTTGCCTCTGGCAAGGGCTCTGAGGACAAGAAACCAGAATCCTACTGGCAAACGGGGCATGCCCAAAATCAGTGGGCGAGGGGCCTGGAACATTTGAAGAACCCTGGGAAGGAGAGCCGGAGGCAGAAGAGCGTATGTGGATAAACCTCCCTGGGAACGCTGAGTGCGTTGACTGCCATAGCTGACAGATCAAGTAGTATAGGTAATGGGGGTTCTGGACCACTTCCACTGGAGCCGGATTCATATACCTATACCGCTACTACAGGTGGCATTTTTTATGCCAAAATGATTATGCGATTCAATGATAGTCATGAGTTGTATTAAACGAAACATCAATATTAATTAATAATGGATAAAATTTACTATAGCCCACGAGGATATTGGAAAGGTATAGGAGCAATAAAAAAATTAGCCACCGCGGCTAAGGTATCTAAAGATGTGGCCAAGGATTGGTTAAAGAAACAAGCGATGTGGCAAATATATTTACCGGCACCGCGTTATATACCGAGGAAGAAGTTTGATATTTTTACATCGAATGAAGTTCATCAGGCTGACCTCTTGTTTCTTCCCCACGATAAGGTAAAACGCAAAACGTATAAATACGCTTTAACAGTAGTAGATGTGGCTAGTCGATACAAAGAGGCTGAGCCATTAACCTCGAAAGAATCAACAGAGGTAGCTAATGCACTGAGTCGCATATATAAACGCGGACCACTAAAATGGGCTAAGCTATTTCAAGTAGATCCCGGTCGCGAGTTTATGGGATCGGTAACTAAACTGTTAACAAAGCACGATGTCGAAATCGTCCGTGGTGAAAGAGAGGCCCACCGCAGTCAAGCTATCGTCGAAAGATTTAACAGGACATTGGCGGAACGTTTGTTTGGCTATCAGTATGGGATCGAAATGAAATCGGAACGATTGAGATCAACCGAATGGGTGACACGATTATCAGCCGTTGTATCAGCGCTGAATAAGGAAGTAACGAGATTAATCAGGAAGAAACCATCAGATGCTATTAAAATGAAATCCGTGACTTCGGAATCTTCAGCACCGAGGAGAGGCAAAGAACAAAAACTTCCGGATAGAGCAAGGGTAAGATATTTATACCAACCGATCCCATATGGTCCCTTAAGACGTATAACATTAGTCGATTGGTTATGAAAGAAGGAGAGCCTATTCTTTATTACCTTCAAGATGGACCGGGTAGGGCATTTGTACGAGAAGAGTTGTTCATAGTTCCCGACGGTACGGTATTACCACCATAACCATAAGCATAGGTAGTTACACCATCCTTATCAATCCATCTCTTTGTATCTAAGGGGGATAATGATGTCTTGTTCATTCTTAATCCATATATCCTATGATTGTAACTTCTTAAAGAGTTCATCTCGTGTTTGAACGTTCTACCGTTGAATAATGATTCTTTATACTGTTCGTGTTTGATATGCTTTTTAACAACATACTTCTTAACGCCCTTAGCTTTTCTTATCTCTCCATTATCGGACTTCTTTATAGAATACATCTTAGGTCTTAATCCTACATACTCCGCTATAGGGGTCCCAGCACATTCATCCTTCATCTTACCTAATACCTTTTTATTTACTACGCTGTGCAGTGGATTATCTTTTGGGTAATCGCTCGTGTCGTACATATCTATTTTTTCTGCCATATCTTTATACACATCCTCGGTTTGTATTTCCATCAACAAAGAATCTGTGTCGGTATATAACACCTCGCATCTATCGCCGTATTGCTTCTTAAGTTCGTTGTAATAAAAGTCATACATTAAGTGTTTTGACAAGTCGAGAATACTCATACCGACGTACACCGGTCTGTTGAATTTTATATTACTCTTCTGCATATGCAACGCGGCTAAGTCGTTATCGAATATCTTGCTTCTGTTAAAAGCCGGACTGGCTATAAGTTTCCTGAGTCTTTCTTCCTCATTAGATCTGACTAATTTAACATCAACACGCTTCCTTAGATTCTCCATAGTTTTACCAAATACTGAGTTATTCATGAGCTTATACAGATTCTTTTCGAAATCGCTGGTAGCTATCTTTCTTAAATCTGTGTTCAACCTTATATAGGGCTCCATCCAAGGGCTTTGATCGAACTTTAGAACTCTGTGTAGTTTTATACCTAACGATAGATACAACTGGAGATTTCTGTAGTGAACTTTATATTTTGTCTTATCCATCAAATTTGGTACGAGTTTTTCTACGATAGCTAACCTACTATTACCCATCAAGGAGCGTTGATATTCCGACATCCACACTGCAAAAAAAATCCATATATACAAGCTTGTATATCCTTTGGAAAGATGATATTTCCAAAGGATATACAAGATTGGAATGATGATATATACAAAAATATACAAGTTTGTATATACGACATATACAAAAATATCCAAATTTGTATATATGGTATATCCAAATTTGTTTTCTTTGTATATATTGGTAAAGGGAGATAATTGTTATGTATTTGTGTATAATTATTATATATATATATGCAAATTGAAGTGTTTGAAGTTGAGCACTGTGTTTCTTTGTATATGTTTGTAAAGGAGGATATTTGTTTTATATGTGCAAAATAGTATCAGCAAGTTACAAAAAACTGATATAGTGGCGTGTAACAATACTGGAATGATTAATTAGTACTCCACGCTGTTAGCGGGAGTACATACTCTCCTTGCAATTATATTGACGGGTAAGCGATTGAGGCGTCTGGTACTTTTCCTGGCGCGGTGCTTGGTATGTGAGTAGACTTTATCGTCAAATGCACAGAGAGGATAGGCTGTTGGGGTTGATTGCATTGGCGGTGACTTGTTTTGAAAGTGTTGAAATCAATTTGTGCTGAGCTTGGATTCGTTTGTACGGAGAGGCCGCGATATGATTTGTAACATGCTCTCGTGCACATGGCAGATTAGCCAACAGTGTGGATTGCACAGAAGATGAAAACTATTTTATTATTAATTTAAAGTGTTGAATTTGGGAGATGTCACACAGAAATTGTTAATAACCCAATAATGACTTTTTTTATGATAAACGTGTCTTTTATAAGTGAATGAGATGTTTTACAGTTGTTCATGTGAAAAAACTATGAATGTTTATTCAGCGTATTAATGTTTTATGTTTTACAAAAGATAATAAGTACAAAGGTATGCTTTTCTCAATATGCTTCAACATGGGGAAAGGGACATTGCACGTTTGTGGCAGTATTGCTCTCAGGTGGCGTCCTCGTCCACTAATGCCTACATCCACTAATGCATACGGCCTACAATAAACAAAGTCATGCACCAGTGATTTTCAGCGACACCTACTATCAGTGCATCATTTCTGCATCATTGCATTAGTTCTTATAGTATATACACCAGCAGATGATGATTTCAAAGAAATTTCAAAGAGTTCATTCCTAGCATGGGTATGTTGTTTTCATTGTGTAGGCATTATTCCACACTGTTTTATTTATTTGTAGGCAATAGTAACTGTAGGCAAAAGTGGACTTAGGCATTAGTGGCTGGAACCCAGGTGGTCGGGTGCGCAGAAACTATTCCCGATTTTTTAAAAGTACTGATTTAACTCCGAAATTTTACATCCGCCATCTTTGTTTTTTTTACTTTTGCCACTGTTACATTTGTTGGTATGAATATTGTCCAAACGGCACAAAATTGCTTAAAATGCAATCAAATATTCAAAACATTTCTTGGGGCTCAGACAAATATTGTTAGCAAACTACGACCATAAATGTAATGTACAACAGGCGCAAGAAAATTAAAAAAAATTCTTACAAATACAAATGATAAGAAGTCGAATATGAATACTTATACCTGTACTTTTTAGAACAAGAAATTGACACATTGACATATTCAGATTAAATTGATATGTTCTTTACTTATGTAAATGCAAATGATAAAAAATAATTAACAGTGAGATTCTATCACTATTGTGCAAAGCATCCAGTCCCAATGAAAGTGAACAGCATGCCGATGTTATACAAAGCAATCATATAACATATCGCAACTTATAGTTCTAAACAATCAGGCAATCCACAAACTACGACCATAAATGGAATGTACAACAGGCGCAAGAAAATTTAAAAAAATTCTTACAAATACAAATGATAAGAAGTCGAATATGAATACTTATACCTGTACTTTTTAGAACAAGAAATTGACACATTGACATATTCAGATTAAATTGATATGTTCTTTACTTATGTAAATGCAAATGATAAAAAATAATTAACAGTGAGATACTATCACTATTGTGCAAAGCATCCAGTCCCAATGAAAGTGAACAGCATGCCGATGTTATACAAAGCAATCATATAACATATCGCAACTTATAGTTCTAAACAATCAGGCAATCCACATAATGACGGTATCAGTGGGAACATCGTGATATTTGAAGATAAAAAATGATAACACATGTCAGCAGTCTGGGAAGTAATACACAGCATCTTGACAATGAACAAAAAGAAGAAGAATAAGAAGAATAGTTTATTAAAGTGTCACTATTTAAACAACCAACCATTTTGAGACAAAATACCCATCACCCCCCCCCCCCTAGAAGTACAACGAACACACATCCGCAAATTCAGTCACTAACCCACCCACATATATTACGTTACACACACCACACCACACCACACCACAACACGGGATTCCATACTCGGTATTGACCCATGACATATCCTTCTTTATGTCAGGGAATGGGTTTTTGGATGGTGGTCAACGGACACGTCTTGCTTTAGGGAAAGCTGCTGTACTGTCCAGCTATTTAATGTATGTCTCATCTGCGAGCCTCTTCGCCATCTGCAGTTCTGTCGACTCGCAGTTCTTTGGTCGTACTGTAAAAAATCTTTATGCCGTCTTCGTCATAGTTACTTTCCTCGGAGGGCATCAACTGAGCTATCTTTAATGCGTCCTCGTACCTCTGTTTCTTCTGGACGGGAAGGTTGCGATGGCGTATCCCGAGGACTCGGTTACGACTCTTCTGAAGAAAAACAACAACTTTATTTACAATTGCATTTCAAATTTATAATGCATATGTATGTATATCCATGTATATGCTCATGGGCAATGGAGGAGAATATGTGAAAATCAAATTCAAATTTATTCCGATAACCCTTAAGCAACGTGTCAGTATTATAGCTTGATGTATTAGAACAACACTATTTGGGAATGCCAGGTGCTACTGGTAGTGTTGGGTATGCTTACCCTTTTTGAAGATTCACTCTTTGTAATTCGACATCAAACGGATTACATCACACTCTGAGTAAACAATCTCATTTAACCCTTAATTAGTTAATTAATCTGCAGTATATTGTATCACCTTGTCAGTTGTTGGTGAGTGATCAATTTATGTCTGGAGAAAGGGATTAGCCTTACTCACAATAAATTAACATTTCACACTGCAACAGAAGAGATTATCGATCATTATGCCTTTATAAGAAAGTGAGAAAGATAAAGATTGAATGATACATAACGGGCCGTGCCTGCATTTTATAGCCTGCAAGAATCGTCACTGTAAACTAATAGAAGATTAATTTAAATTTTACAGAATATTCAACTGCTAAGTATATGATAAAGTGTTGAAGTAGCATTAGATATGTTTGAGATTACAGTTTTCAATTAACTGTATAATGTAGCTTGCTGTCTTTGAGAGAGTCAGTATCTGTAGAGCTGGCTTGGTCTAATTGGTATTCAGTCCCTGGGACACAAATATTGTTTAATAGCATTGTTTTGTGAGCAGCCGGATGCGTAAATGATAAGTAATATATTTCCGTATTATATTTTATAGTACTTGTTGTTTTAATATTGTTAACAACAGAGAGAACGAAGAATTTTCTTTTTGTAAAACCATAACAGCATGCATATGTTCTAGCAAAAGGAAACTTGATAAATATTCATTTTGCTTCATTTCTACTTTGGAAAACTTATTTTGAGCTCTGAAAGCTTGACGCTGTATAATTCGGGACGCGCATGGTTGGATGCAAACTAAATGTTTAATTCTCACAAATTAAGACACCAGCGGCGGTATAGGAGCATATATCTAATGTCATTCAATACAGAATAATACATGAAAATGTTTCAATGTTAAGATTAAATATATCTAACGATATGGAAATTAAATCTTGATAACTGTTTTTAATCTTTGATCTTTTGGGAAAATAATAGTGGAACTGGTTGAGTGACTAACGTATTCTACATTAAAAAGTGACAGATACATGATTTACATCATTAAAATTTAAAGTGATACAGTGATACAATTATAAGTGAGGGTTGTGATTTATTTAGGAACAAAGTCAGTATTTGGGGAATTAACTTGCGCTTTCCGACATTATGCGTATTTTGCACACGATTAAGAAAATAATGTAATTCATTTATTTATATGCATCAATCCTAAATCACCCGACTTATTGAATGTTATTTCGTGAATACACAAATTGCATAACACATTCCCTGAGGACAAACCCAATTGGCCCGTACCTTTGTGACAGGTGTTAATTAGAGAATGTATTGCCACCACATTATGTCCCGGCACTTTTATGACATGTAAGGAACCTAGTCGGTCCATGAATCTGTAACAACAACATTGGTCTTATAAAATCAAAGTAGCATAAATGTTACGTAATTCGTTTTAAAAAAATGACTGATAAATATAACATGAATATAATTGCCCTTTTGGGGATAACATAATATTGGGAAAATATACTTAAAAGTACATGATTAAAGAATTTCAGAATCAACTGTTTGTTTGTATTTATGACCGACTTCACACAAACTGAATAATTAAACATGTGTTTATATAGCTATAATTACATGCATGACACCTACATTATCATGAAATAATAATGTTCGTCATGTTTGTTAATCTGTACATTTCGTTGTTATTGGTATCCTGGGGATGTTGTAATTATACACATGTTCTGATCTTATTTGTCGTAGAATACATGAAAAACGATTGGTCAACAGTTTGGTGCGGTCGGTGGAAAGGTGTTCAATTACTAAGAAAAGCTATTTAACTGTTAAATACTCAATACGTGTCTTAAAATATGAATTAATTCTTAAGTTATAACATTAGTGCAAATTCACCCGAACGTAGGATGTACATGGACCGATTTCAAAATAGCTAAATTGACAAATTGTTTTCAATAAACCACTGAATATAAACTCACTTAGCCTTTAGAATAGAAAGGCGAATCGTTTCTTAATATATTGTCTTTTAAGCCGATGGAAGTTTAAATTACTACAACCGAGTCCGAGGCGATAAAGGATTATGTGACAAAATCTGGTATCATGGCTTAACTGTATATAAGTCACACTGTCCAAGTTTAATAATCCTCTATATCAGATGACTATTCCAATTATTAATGGTATCAGGTAGGAATAACTTGGCAAAGCATTCTGTTCTACAACATATAGCCTGTATATTGGTTTGATTTCTATAAATGTAATTACTAACAGCAAAGATGTTTTCCATCTTGTAAAAAGGTGTAATGGCTGTGTTAGTTTCTCTATATATTTTCTCGTGGCCTGTACCCTTTATCGCCCCACAAATAGTCCGTATAGTCCGTATTGAGTGAGTGAGTTAAAATTTAACGTCTCATCGGCAATATTTCAGCGTCCGGAATGAATCTTAGGATTCTAGGATTATTTCTTGTTCTTGGTACAATTATCCCAAATATGGGCATTATATGCTTGTTCATAACTTCTAATGATTTCTGTGAAAGGAGTTATTTAACTGAGTGAGTGAGTATGGTTTACGGCGGTGGACACCAGAAAGGTATCTAAGACTTCTAAGGCAATTAATCATAGGGATATTTCCTTTTTAACTCGTCAATATCAGAATCTGACTGAAATATTATTCCCAAAGTCATAAATATTAATTCCTTTCATTTTAAGATTAGGTTTTGCACTTGGGAAGACTTTGATTTAACGTGAAATAGAAAGCTTCTGTTTTCTCTGGATTCAATTTTACTTACTTTCATCCATTTGGTAATTTTCTCCAAATCAGCATTAATATTTTACGCAGTAGTATTTGGAATTGTCCCTTTGCGGAATTGTCTGGACCCCACCGCAATCACAGTAAACAGAAATTCCAATGTAAATAATATGTACAATAGTTTGCTGGCTCGACATGCAAGACTCCATAATTTTAGTTATAATGTAAAAGTCATAGTAATATTAAATTATATTTTAAACAAATAATTAATGTATATTACATGGGAGACGAAGCGACACACATTGTATTTTATAAAATGCACAATTTTGAATGCTTTAAACCTGTTGCATTAAACAAATACTGGATTTGATGTAGTCATATAGTGAATCAATATGTGTCTAGTCTTCCAAATGTTCTATTGCGAACACATATAGTGTCAGCGCTCATGATCGCCATATCTATGAATGAATGAAAATATCATCATTAATAAACTCACCTGAGCTCACTGTGTGTTCTGAAGACAAATGGCTGTTAGGCATCCTGCACGGCTTCGTTCACGTTCACCCTCAAATGTACCATAGAAATCTGCGATTGTGCGTGTTCAATGTTCGAATGCATTTTTGCGACAGGCGTTCGTTTATTTATTAAAATTCCACTAATTCATTTATCACATTGAGTTGCTCGCCTCTTCTCCAGTTGCTCACACTCTCAACTGATGTAGCTGCCTTGATTAACTGGAGTCCGGATGTACCTAATTACAAACTCTGTTCTAATTATGCTAATCGTGGAAGTGCATTATACTGGATGACAAACTTAGTAATCCTTTCACACTAATGATCCTTGTTTACAATGAACGCATGCCAATTGACTAAACAAACATCTTTAAGTAGAAGTATCACAATGGACGGTGTGTACAACTGTTTGACAAACAATATCAACCAATATTTCATATTTAGAATTACCATTACACGAAATCACAGAAACATATATATTAAATTTTACTTTGAAAACTCCAGAACTAATGTCGTGAACGTAATATAATAGGAATTTATTCCAACGATGTGTTTCCTATATATGTTTCCTTGTACAATTTTAAATTCATGGATTTTTTATCTATTATTTTGCAATGATCGTGACAATCGCTAAAAGGCTCTCTCTTGCTATTCCGTTTAGTGATTATTCTAGTTTAGACAGCGAAAGCCTCTCCTTATACAACCAGTGCTTTTCTAACCCCGATTTATTTAAGACAGCTTCTGTCATTCGCTATACAAACAGTGCTTTTCTAACCCCGACCTAGTTAAGACAGCGGCAGCCTTTCGTTGTACAAACAGTGCTTTTCTAACCCCAATTAAGTTTATACAGCGGCAGCCTTTCGTTAAACAAACAGAGCTTTTCTAACTCCGACCTAATTAAAACAGCAGCAGCCTTTCGTTATACAAACAGTGCTTTTTCAAACCGCGATCTAATTAAGACAGCGGTATTATTTACATTATCTGTTACTAAAATCTGCGCAAATGTTCTATTTCTTATGTAAAATGCTGTCAACATAAAGAAATAAAAATTATTTCATAACACTCCAAATATAGTTGCCATAATAAAATAGTATTAACGTATTATTGTCACGTGCAAAAATACTGTTCGGTAACATTAGTTTCAAACCACAAGAAACAATCTTATAAGTTCAAAAAATTCAATGAAGCAGGGGTAAAATCTATCCATATATACAAAATTGTATAGTTTTGGAAATACCAACTATACAAAAATGTATATTTTGGAAATATCAAATATACAAAATTGTATATTTTGTATATATGGGTATTTTTTCTTGTGCCAATCTTTATTAACCATTAATCTTTCGGGAGCTAGCAGATAACTGTTATGATCTTTATGTAACGAACTTGGATATTCCAAGTCAACTTCTAGTATGTACCCTTTATTCACATCATTCACATTGATATTATGGATATCATTCACTTCGATATCATCGATCCACTCAAAACCACCCGTGGGTAAAGGTTGACTCATAGCCCATCCGTACAAATTGTTAGCGTCGAGATATAATATGTGGGTGTCGGGTTTACTGGGATCGTATCCTTCCACTAATTTATTATTAGCCTTAGAATACCTTTTCGCCGCCATCGATACACCACCTCTTAATCCTTTCTCAATAAACAAGTGCATATCATAATCTGTGAGTAGTTTTAGTTCTACACCGGTCTTCTTCATGCCGGGTCTAAGCCGTATTGTTTTAAACATGTCTTTCTAAATATCTCGAATATATCGGCGAGTAACAGTACATCGGTTTTTAAGTACAGATCGTGATAATCGCCTAAATTCTTACAACCTAATTTATCCCAGACCGTCAGAGCGTGTTCATAATCGGCATCTGTTATTTTAGATTCTGTTAAGTTACTATAGAATGATTCGAGGGGTGGTAATTCAGTTTCGTCGAATCTAGACCAATCATCCATATATTCATAAGGATATACACCTTTTCTCAGCAACAAATGACGAGTTATCTTATCGGTATATTGATTTGTTATCGCAAAGTCATCGGGATTGTTCGCATTAGCTAAATTGTCCAGGGAAGATAACAGAAACTGTACGGAGTCTATGAATCTAAGCCCATTACTTTGCTTTATTCTAGATTTTCCATCCTTGTCCCTATAATGTATAGGTTTAGTCAACGAGAACGATATGTATTTTTCCATATTGTTAGGAATGCACGTTAAACCGCCGTCGGTCTTTGAGATAGCTTGCATAATGAGATGTGAATCGTATCCCCTAAGGTTGTGAAACACAACGGGGATGGGTATTGTTTGAGAATTCATTTTTAGTTTCAAGTTACACTTGTTATGAGCGGCCCCCGATAATTACCCGTGACGTGACAATGATCTCTTACGGAATCCCCATCCAGGGGTTTATTACAAATGTGACAACTCGTTGACTTCTTATGGGCCCTCCAATCATCCCTCCTCATACACATGGGTTTCTTACACGATAATTTTTCCCTGATTATTCTCTCTTCATTTTGTAGATATTCCAGGAACTTTCCCGCTGCATCGCGACCTCTGTAAATCACGGGCGGGTTTGTTTTCCCATCATACCTTACAACTATATATCCAAACCCACAAGGAATATGTTCTTGACTTTTGTACGTAAAACTACTATCTTGATTATTATGGTTGGTATTTTCTATGGGTTTGATAAGCGCTTCGAAGTCGGCGTAAATTACGTACGGTACTGGCATTTGATTACAATAATGTTCAAATTTTAATATATATTTTTTCCCTCTTAGGCATATCGATCCTGATAGCGGTCTGTCCAACACCTCTACAGTCTTCTTTATGCGCTTCTAATAGATCTTGTCTGCTGTACCCATGTAGGCATCTTTCACAGAAATATTTCTTTTCCTTATGTTTTGTTTGATCGTATAATAGCCTGTTTAAACTCTTTATCCATGTATAATGATATTTACCATCTTTTTCGATCAGAAATGAATTGATTCTGGGAGTATGTTCCGGAGCGGAGCTTATCCTGTGTACAACAATTCCTTTAGAATGTCCGAAAACATTTATAGCAAAATTATTTTGCTTTTCCACCTTATCAATTTGTGATATTGGTGTAGGTTCGTCTATACCATCGAAGTTGAGTCCATCATTTTGGGGATAGCTAGAAGGTCTATCCGGATGCTTGTCTACGGGGAACAATGCAGATCTTATCATCATTCTTAAACAATCATCGGATTTATTTTTTATGTTAATTATGGCTTTTTTCTTCTTATAATACGGGGGTAAATCTATATAAGATCCACCTTTGAAGGGCATATAATTTGCTATATCTCAATATAAACTATCGATTTTATCCACACCCCAACCCGAACCTCTATTAGTCCAGCGTTCTAAAGTTTCCTGTATCCTCTGAATTGATGTATCTAATGATGCGTTTATAGTATCAGATTCGGTTATAACTTCTTGATTGCTACGGAAATATGGTTCGGTATATTTGGTGCTATCGTCTGTGTTACTTTTACTCAATAACATTTTAATCGTCAGCTGGTATTTTATACTATGTAAATCATCTAACTCCTCGTTAATTTTACTCGATATGAAGGGCTTAATATCGTTAACATCCATGTTGGAATTAATATCCATCTTCCAACCTCTTAGACATTTACCAACGTCGGAGGATGTGGGTACAAATATTAATTCTTGTTGTTTATTCTCAACATCATTATCAATATCAACATTATTATCATGATGTTGAATATCATTATTATCTAGTAAAGCGATCAATTCAGCTCTTCTCATTCGAGAATAACCTCTCAGCCCACTGTTTCTCGCTCGAGCTTTGAGTTCCCTAACAGTCTGGGGTTTGTTGTATTCCAAACCTAGTAAGGTAATCAATTCAGCTTTTCTCATTCGAGAATATCCACGTAGGCCACTTTGCTTTGCCATAGCCTTCAACTCTCTGACAAAAAACATTGTGGTTGAATGGTATATGCAAAACGAGACAAATGTCTAATTGGTTGTTTTCATATATCTAAATACGTATTCTCCCCAACCTATTCCTCTCATTGATGTAATCTCTCTTCCTAGCATAAATAATCTTGTTCCTGACCCTATCAGCACCGTGTTTCTTACATAAACAATAACGACCTTTGACCCCTATCCAACATACAGAACACGTATAGTTAATGTTTCCGCGCCTGATGTAATAATTGTGTATGCTGCAATAAATATCAACACAGCGTCGGTTACATAGAGTCGGCTTACCCATGAGTGTAAATCTGCACTGATTCATGGTTTATACTCTATCATATCATTTGTCTAAATGCAAATCACATCTACAATAGTGAAGGCAGTCAGCCAACGCTATTCATAGATTAGCTGTCGCTCTAACTAGGTCATGGTTTATGCGTAGTTATGGTATAGCTGAAAACTGCAACAGCTGATAACCCAATTATCACAAATATGACCTCGCGGTTTTTCTGAGCCTCTGACAGTGTATAAAACTGACTCATTGTTGGTCTCGGTATTGGATCAAGTTTTTTCCCATAAACGAGGAAGTATTCGTGCATGGCAGATTCGACATCCTTAAACGTTTGAATTGAATGTCCTTCCTTACGCAGTTCTTCATGAATAAAGTCTAATCTTAATGTCCTATTTCTGGCCCATTGTGACTGAGCTTTTTCGAGTTGATCTAATGCTTTATTATGTCATTTACGCTTCTCTTCAACTTCTTTAGCGTTTGACCATCATCGCAATTGTTGCCATATTCAAATGTTTAATTAATTACTTCATTATGTCTTCCGGGATAAGCCCTTGTTTGATGAGCATATCCTTTGTTGCCATTGCTAATCCAATATCCAGAATCATCATACCGATATCATATCCATTAAAATCTAGCTTGGGAGGTGTGGCTTTAGTAATCATTTTTAGCCGGTGACCACCACTGAATGATACGTTGCGTTTACCAACATTTTACTGTCTGTAACTGGAGTAGTCATGCTTCTTATAGCATTATATGGGGGCTAACCTCTAATTGAACTTCTTGTTGTGGCATCGGGGGTGACGTTTTCTCTTCTCCGGTCTTATAAAACAACCATACAGCCGCTATACCAGCAACTCCTATTAGTGCCCATGTTTTAATCGGATCAATATTTGAATTATTTATTAATTTCGCTTTCCTCGCGAGTCCTCCCATTCTTCCTGCGGCTATTTTTGGGGTTTTTTTCCTCATCACTCTGGGTTGTTTTTGTGTTTGTGGTTCCTCATTCACTATCTGTTGTTCCTCGTTCACTTGTTGTTGCGTTTCCGCAATCTGTTGTGGTGTCACCTGTTAAGTCTCCATTATTATTAAGTGGGCACGTATGTTTAAATTGACAATACCTAGCCATTATTAAAGCTGTGGTGAGTGGAGCTAAGAACATTCCGTATCTATGATAAAACTCACAGCTCACTGAGCTTATAGCGTGTTCGATGAATGGGTCTTTCTCGAGAGATTCGCATAAATACATGCGATGTTCTGCCGGGATAGGGAGAAACGTACTAGCTACGACTGTGTATAGTTGTAATATAGCCGACCCTATCATTTTAGTCATGGTAGCTCCAAGTCTAGACTCGTAACGCGCGTACAGTTTTTTAATTTCTTCGTCGGTCATGTTATCAATTTTTTCGATGGTATAATTTCCCCCCAAATATTGGGAACATTTTCCACCGGCTACCAAAGCCGCAAGTCTTTCTCTATGTGTATCTAAAGATTTATCTGTAACTTGTTGATCAACATCAGATTCTTTGAGCATTTGTTCGATGAGTTCGTCGCATTCCATAATGTAATACCTAAGGAGATATTTAAGTCTAACATAATATAATATGACATATCCAATACATCCAGTAATAATGAACTGTTGCGAAAGAATGAGGATTTCGAGCCACATTTTATGTCATATTAACCGCTAATGTTCAATTTATCGTATTTTTGCTACATTTTGCCACATTTTACTATAATTTTGCTATATTAGCTATAATTTTGCCATAATTTTGCTACATTTTGCTAAGCAATGGCATAAGCAGCTGGTTGATCGCTTTTTAATACGAGTTTACAGTGCTTCGTTGCCGATAACAGTTTTCTGACTTTATCTCGTTCGAGCTTGGTATAAATAACATCATTTTCACGTAGTCATTCCTCAAATGAGTCTCGGTTCTTTGCAATGAAACAGGGCTACCCATTTGGTCTGCTCTCTGAGATTTTTCAGGACAGAGTTGAATTTTTGAGTAAGTACCCAAACGCTATGTTGAGTATGCTGTCCGGAGAATGCTAAATACGAAAGCATATCTTTCTTTTTTGTGAGTTCTTTACTCGTGCTGCAGTCGTCTATAACGAAAAGAGTTGATTCTCCTTTGTATTTTTCATGACATACTCGTAAACAGTCTTGTAAACGATCGCCCGGATCGACTCTGTGTACCACGTCGTCATTCATTACCCAATCTCTCTATAGGTATGTTTTATTAACGCTTATAGTCGGGCACAGAATAATAATATGATCGAAAACGTCCCGATAATGACTTTCTAAAATATCTAGAATAAAAGCTGTTTTTCCGCAGCCCGTTTGCCCGCATATGATAGCGCAGTGCGGATCTTTAGGTAAAAGATTATTAATAGATTGCTTGCACGAATCTTCCATTCTGTATATTAAGTTGCGCATCCATAATGACATACAAATATATGTTTAATTTACCAGCTGCTTCCTGTAGCTTCATTATCTGTATAGTAACACCCTCGCTAGCATTTTCTATTCTCCTCCCACTGCCGTGTAATTGATCATCGTCCGTTGTTCGCATGTCGAGCCATAGCGCGTACTTCGTGGTGAGGTATTCACCCATCGATACACTCCCGAGAGACAGATCTTTCACGACCGCGATAACTTCCGGGGAACGTTTTATAGAAGGAAGTTTTTTAATCTCATCCCACTGGTGATACGCTTGCATTCCTTGGCTATATAGTTGATTAGGAACGCCCTCGATAGTCAATTCTACTTTTGTAATCTTGGGATTGTAAAACTTCTCAGTATTTCTTTTAAACGCATCGGAGGGGTCCTCGAACAACATTAAAATACCCTTCAACGACCTCGTGTGGACGTTCAGATTGATATTCCACATCGTATCTTTTTTGTCCCTCGTGATCTTTCGATGTCGCAGCACGCGATCGTACAAAATGGCTAAACTTCCCGTATAATGGTTACGAATTTGTCTGGCTAATTTGGGATCCGTTATCATATCGTACTCCAGAGAGATATTGTCAATGGAATAGCTAGCATCTTCACCACCAGTTCTGATTACTCTACCGTAGTCATTAAAAGTGAGTTCGTATTCTAACCTATGGCCTAGGGATGCTTGATAAAAGGGCATGTGGGAATCTAGTAATTCAAAGTCTAGGGGAATATAGAATCGGTTATCTTTTTCGTTGGTATCAACACCATTTTCAGCGCCCACGCGCAGTCTCAATGTGTTCTTATTACAAATACCTTGGTACTGTAAGTTTTCCCGCTCTTTATCCGTTCTCCAGAGATCCATGTAGTAATAGTATACAGCACTATCGTCGATACTCAAAACCTCATTACCGCTAATTTTAATCGCGATTTTCTTAACGATAGCACGACCTATGTTCTGAACGGGCTCCCTGTTAACGTCGGTAGAAGTCAAACTAATCGTAAATGCTAGTCGGACAGTTCCCAGAACTAACACATCGTGTGCGCCGAGATTAGGAAAGCGAACCAGAAGCGTTTGATTCTGATCGATGGTACTAGGGTTATTAGTTATAGTTACAGACTGACGAATTGCTTTGACCCCTAATGGATCTCGAAGTCTACGTTGTGGGTTTAACTTGCGTCCGTATTGCGAAGACATTCTTATATTGAAAACATGTTTATGTCTATGTCTATGTCTATGTTTAATATAAAAATGACTGATTTTGATCTAGATACCTTTGATGACTTTGATAACCAGAATCCAATCGAAGATACTGATGAAACCAGGTTTAGTAGTCTTAACGATGAACTTTTACAATCAAACGTCAATGATTATTACGATGCCTTAAAAGATGATAAAAATTATGTTACCCCATTAGGTCGTCACTATTAAAAGTTTACGATAGATAGTAAAGGAATATTGCGAATACGCGGCGAACCCGATATTGATCTTATGCATTCTAGTACTCGTAAGCCCCTAGCTTTAGGTTTTGTGGACCACCGACGACCAAACTTCCCGCGAAGACTACTAAGGTTCTTCGAACCGTGCGTGATGAACTCGGTAATACAGATGATTTGGAAGATTCCTCGATGGTGGCCTCGGATGGACTCGAAAAAATCTTAGATACCTATTACTATATTCCACGTTACAGGTACCATCCTTGGAGTTTAGTATTAGGGATTTACGAGGTCTTGACAAGGCAATGCAAACAATGCGGGGAGAACTCATCAATAATATAGCCAAGCTATCCGAACTCGACAAGCATATAGCTTATGAGAAAACAAAATTTGAACAGCCGGGTGATGAGTTCAGTAGACGCCGCGTAGCGGAAAGATTGCGTAACTTAGAAGACGAAAGATCGGCTCGCCTCGAAGCAGCTTCCAGTAATAGAAAGGCACTTCGTTCGCAAATCAGTCGAATTCGAGTAACTATCGATCAAGTCCTCAACGATGACACTACACTGGCCGATAAAATTAAAACATTGTTCAGAGAACAGGGAATAACCATTGCCAGTATTTTAACCGCGTTGGGATTTATTATATCGACTTTGACTCTCGCGTTAACCAGTGGCACAGGTGGTACAGGTGGTGGCGGATCACCGCCTACGTCGGATGGTATAAAAGAGTGGATAAAAAAGCATTTAAAAGCATTAGGTACAGCACTGGGAAAGCTCGCTGAGAAAGCCGCGGCCGCACTTCCCGGTATAATAGGGAGTGTTGTTTCCTGGCTATTGAATTTATTAGCTAAGACAACCACTTGGCTTAGTCAAAACTTGTGGGGGTTGATCGTAGCAATTGCAGGGCTGTTGTACGTATCCGCTAAGAACTATTTATCCAAATCATGAGTAAACCAACTGCGACTCCACCTAATACAAGCGCTGTTTTTTCATCGATATGTTGTTGATTTTTAGCCGCAATATGCGGTGACACTTGTGCGTCAGTAGATGGTTGTGCATTAAAAGATGTGTTAGTAGATAACTGTGGCTTGACTATTCCCTTTTCACCTGTGATTGTTTGCGTTATTAATTCAACGTTAATATCTGAATTTATGCCTGGTTTTTGTTTATCGGTAGCGATAACAATTTTATTATTATAACCTATCACTTGACCGATCTTAAGTTCCATATTACTCGGAGACATGTATAGTCCCGGCGCATAAACGTAGTCCACTTTGGATTGAGCGTACTGTAATGCATCTTGAAAACGCTTCATAGACGATGGTATGTCAACTGGTGAATTAATGGCGTCCTCCCTTTTTGCGACAAACTGTTTTTGCGCATCGAACGCCGTCCCAGTTCCGATAATGGACGTTTGTGTTTGCGATTGTGCACCGAGAATGGCCCACACATAAGTTCTTATCGATTCATTAACTCATTAATTAAAATTATTTTCCGTTTTATCATTAAGAAATTCATTCCAAGGGTCTGTTGTATCGTTTGGATGCACAAACTTTGTTATAATATAAGGAATGCCACTCTCAAAGTTCATACGATCTGCTCTAAACTGTTTACTCGAGAGAGCAAAGCCTGAAGGGATCACACCCTCTTTAATTAAATAATCGCTTTTATCTTTAATAGTTCTTTGTCCATTGTACGGAATACCTAGACCATGGCTAGGTCCTTTAATGCGTCAATCTTTACTCGTAGAAACATTAAATTCATTACAAATACGTTCGAAGGCCCTCTTATTATAATGATTATTTGCGTGATTCCATGCTGGATCCAGCGGTAATGGAACACTAATTTCTTTAAGTATATGTCTAATCTGATAGTACACGTGAAATAATATAACAGACTTATATAGTTTAAATCCTGGGGCATTAGCAGATACGCCACATCCCGTTGTGGCACACCATACGGCAAAGTTTAACTGATTCTGCCAAAATTGCATCTGACGGTTAAACTAATCGTCCACCATTGTATCGTTAGTTGCAGTGAAACTGTATTTTTCAAAGATATCGTGGAATTTAACGGTAAACTCAGCACCAGAGGCAGTTACTATAATCGATTGATTAGTAATGTAAGTTGATTTCATATTTAAGTTATGATATAGTATCACTGTATATTTAATATGTATGTTACACTCCCGGGAATAACAAATGGTCAGTCTATTGAACTGCTTCATACTATCGATAACTCGGATGGACAACTCGAAGTAGCTATCTGTGACGTAACGTACTACCCACGGTGGACCAATATAAATGCTGCAAGATATAATAATGAGATGTTTATAAAAGAAGAAAATAACCTCATTACTATACCTGATGGGTATTACAGCGTATGCTCACTCAATGATGAAATTTTTAAGCCTAATGGAATGAGTCTCACACAAAATGAGTCGAATTGGACAGTGAAATTCGACACTGGAGAAAAAGGTTCAATTTATTTTTATGGTAACTTACCAGTTACACTTGGATTTAGGCTTAAAACGGGAATTATGAGAACCAATGAAGCACGACAGGGAGATACATTACCCGATTTAGTTCCCTATAAAGAGTTGTGTATCCACCTTGATCAAATCAGTACGACGTATAATATTAAACTAGAAAGTCCTTCAACTCTGCTCAGATCTGTTCCAGTGAAAAATGAAAAATATAATAGCGGTAGAACGGAATCTTTCTCACCATTACAATATAAAAAAATGAAGCGGGGTATTATTTCAGACCTTAAAATTTCTGTATTAGATGTAAAACACCAACCAGTACATATAGGATACTTAAGTGTAACACTACATATTAAAAATAATGGTTGATGCATCAGGCCCTGGAACGCTCAGACAATGTAATACAATTGCGCTTTCCGATCTCGGAGACACGGAAGGATTCGATAAACCCGGTAGCAATGGTAAGTTATACGCTTTACACTTACACGATAATGTATACAAGCGAAAAGAAGTCACATTTACGGGTAATCTAGAAGATTTAAGCGATGTCAACGTCAGTAGACTCCTTAAAAACACTTCGTACAATATTATTCGCAACGACGATAATAAATGGACTATGGTCGACACAAACATCGAGTGGCTACTGAATATCGTCATTACCCCACCGTATGCGATGATGGGTAAGGGCCATAATTTAACTAAGATAATAAATAGTGGCATCGTACTCGCGGCTTATATCCCATCAAAACGAAAAAGTGTGTTAGTCACCCCCCTGCCAGAAAACCCAGGTCATATGTTATATAGTCGTCCGGCCTTAAAATGTTAGTTTACATTTGGTTACAGAATTCGATGATATTAAAGTTAACTTGAGTGCAATACCTAATATTTCTACTCTTATTATTGAAGTCTTGTTCGGAGATGTAAATGGCTCAAGAAACACGAGCGTCGACGTTGTAGTATTATTCATATCGGAGCATCGCCCGTTGCAACCCTCGAGGGGGTTCAAATTATTAAAAGTGGTAGTATTTCTCTTACTAAGATATTCTTGCCGTATAATATACATTTGATAAGGTTGATGTATAGTCTCAAAACATTTAAGCAAGACCAATTAAAGACTATTATATGATCGTGATATACACTATGAGTTTATATCCAGCGCTCGATGAAGCAATTGAAAAGATTGAAACTGTTGATGGATTTCGATTACATCAAATAAGCGACATAAAACATCGAATAGAGAAGGATAGGGAGTTGAGACTTGGATTGTATAAAAAGTATCGCAGAGCCGTGAATGCTCTCGACGGAGTTGACACCGCGCTTGTAGCAGCTGGCATGGGACTCGGTGTAGCAGGTGTTGGTTTACTATCAACTATAATCGCCGCGCCTATCGTGCTCGGCATGGAAATAGCCGCTGGAGTCTCGGGACTGGCAGGAATAGCGATAAAATTTATTTCTCGTAGGTTACAAAAGAAAGCATTAAAACACGATAGTATTCAGATACTCGATGAAGCAAAGTTGAACAGCATTGAGGATCATATTTCAACAGCAATGGTCGATTGTAAGATATCCGAGGATGAGTTTCGTTTAGTGTTGTCAGAACTCACCAAATACAACGAAATGAAGCAGGAGATTCGATCAAAATCTCGTAAGACCAGTGGTATTAGTGAGGATGAGAAAAAAAAGTTCATAGAACAGGGGAGGCAACAAGCGCGTCAATTATTCCGTGCCAAAACCAAAGAACTGGTTGGAGATTAAAAATAGATTGCTTACTATCGTTTGATCACATTTAGACAAATGCTTACATACATATATATAATAATGGAGATCGAAAAAGCTATTAAATGGAGAGAATTACCACAAGGTTTTTATTTTATCAGTGATGTCAAACCAACCAAATACGGTTATCAATTGTTTCTTATCAATGTACAAGAAGAGTGTAGTTATATAGTCTGGTCTCCTAGTAAAATGAATGAAGAACTTAATAAAAATGTTGAATATCGCTTTATCGATAAAAATAATGAAGAATATTTTTATTACCATTTAGGCTCATCTAAAGCAATGATTGGCCCCAGGTATTGGTGAGCTAGAGCCAATTTAACTTAATCTTATGACTATCATTGAATCGCATCATCATTTACGCATAAAAAATGCCACCTGTAGTAGCAGTATAGGTATATGAATCCGGCGCCAGTGGAAGTGGTCCAGAACCCCCATTACCTATACTACTGATCAGGCACCGGTGAGCTGTAGGATGTCCGCTGACAGTTCTGGCATGTGGCAGATCAATGTTGGGGGAGACGATCTTTGGGCAGATCAAGGTGAGTCTGAGTGGAGCTACCACCCGAGGGAGCCACCATGTCCGGCCTGGACAGAGCCTGTGCCAGAACATGCTCTCAACCTGATGAGTGAGTCCGAAATGAGAAATTACATGAAACATTGTGTTGGTACCGGAGGTCTACCGTTTCCATCCCCTGTACGTGGATGGACTACAACATGCGTCTGGTTGAGAAATATCTGTAGAAACACATTGCACTGCTCCCCATAGGTCAATTGACCTAATTCTGGTCGGAGATGTTTACAGTTGGAGTACTTGACACGTGACATGTAAATCACCCTGCGCAGTAGCCGAGAAAACCGAGAAAACAATCTCCACACAGAGACAATCTTCAATGAACTGTGTGGTACACATACAAGTGGTTATACCCGAGTGCTGCAAAAACCGTGGTAAATCCGGGAGGGCCATGGAAGAGCCTCTTTGAGGAACGCTGGTGCTAAGGCAGGGTAGAGGAGTGTTGGTGCCGGAGATGTCGACGAAGAAGACTGTGGATGTCGTCATTGGATGGCAGGGCCGGAGCAGAGCAAAAACTGAACACCGTGATATGAGAGACCGGTCAATGATGATTCCTAGAAGTGGGTACCCGGTAGCCTATGACGATGGGGTGAAACAGGCTAAATGAGCCTGAACAATGAAGATCTGCCAGTTCTGATACAGACACTGTCCACCAGAAGCCATGTTTTGATGGAAACCTAGCACGTATTGGCCAAGCGGCTTGTAGGAGGCTTTGAAGAAGCGGCTTCCAACAAACATGTGAGCTCCTTCAGCCTCATCCAAGGAGTGAACCTGCAGGTCACCTCTCCTAAAGCATGGCGCTTTAAACGACGGGGTTAAGGAAAAACGCAAAAGCGCAAAACAAAACCTTGTCCAGCCAACAAGTGTGCAAGTTGAATCAGACCAAATGTCTACTGGTTGAAAAGATTCCTACCAGGAGGTTGAACGATAGTCACGATCCCTAAGAGTACGGGAGAGCAGCTATAGGAGCAGCGATAATTGAAAAAGACGTGGTTTCACCTTGCCTCTCCGCTGTAACGACATACGGGAGTCCGTAATAGGAGATGCTAGTGGCGACGGTAAGGCAATGGGCCGATGGCGCCATCAGTGCCACTTATGCCAAAGTAGAGTGGAGGATCGACTGAGATACTCAGGCTCCGGGAAGGCGTCGGTTGCACCAGTGCCTCTCTGTTGTGACGATCTATGAGAGTCAGTAATAGAAGGAGGTGCCAGTGGTGCCGGTGAGGCAATAGCCGATGAGTAGGGTAGAGGATCGGTTGAGATACTCAGGCATCGAGGGTGCCGGGAGCGCCGGAGGCACCACAAAAATATTTGTAAAAAACATGTCATGAATAAAGTTTCTTCAAACACTTTTTTATAATGTTATATTTAACTTTCATTGTCATATGTTTCAATGACGAAATTGCCTGTTCCGAGTCTGTTGGCCATCAAACATTTCCCTAACAGTTTCATAAACATTTCCTTTGTATGCAAAATATAAGCCTCCATAAAGTCTTGTAATCTCTTCATTAGAACAGTCAGGGTCACTGCCGGGAACATCATATTGCAGCCAAAAATATCCGACATCAAACAACTGTATTTCTTCTATTAGATGCTGGGCTGTCTATAAACTTTGCGAGAGCCTTTGACCAGATGTGTATTAGAGACATGTCTTGTATTAGAGACCCAGCATGTAATAGAGGAAATATCAATACATTTTACAGTTCCTATTGGTGGTCAATGGGCAGCAATTTGTTATGAATCGAAATGTAGGCTATCGATGTATTCATGCGCACGTTTTTTGTGTGAAAAGGTTTAACATATTCAAGAGGGGTTTCTGCAGTAAGGTTCAAACAGCTGGACTCACTGTATTTAAGAAATAAACGACGAGTTGGAGTTGTTATTTTATTTGTTATGAGATATCAACATTATGTACAAGCTTAAAAAATATTTACACGTGTGTAAATTATGATAACTCCCTCAATAGAATCCAACCCCAGCAGTGTCAGACATGTCCAATTTATGATGGATGGGTATTTCCCGCATATTCTCATAATCCTCACGTCGATTACCTGTACCTTTTCTCACATTACCAATTGTCATATCTCTTGTCATCGCTTTCGGATGCGATCATTCGGCCATTGCTCTGCCCAGCTATACATTCATGGGGAACAACTCACTAGGGACGCCTCTCAAAAATAAGGTTGTCCAATATACGTGATCATCAAGTTTCGAACCCCTTGAAATGACGTCATGATAAAACAATGTCTTATCGTGAAATAAACCCCGCTTCATTCTTCATTGTTCTTTGTGATTTATCGCATAGCTGTCTTATATAATACAATAAGGTTGAAACAGCTGGACTCACTGTATATCACAATAATGAACCAGAAATGCATTGGTTGGAGCTGAGGATGCAAGTATAAGGTAAATGGTTTATTTCCGAATAATTATTTCTTAAAGTGCAGTTACCTGAATCTGAAGATGTTGTGTCCTGTAGTTCCTCTCATAGAATACAACGTCTTTGTTTCTGGACTTGAAGTACTTCTTCAAACATGTCTTATAGGTAACATAGATAAGGAAATGTTCTCCCTGTTGTTTCATCGGTTATACAGTCACAATCTGACAATATATCAAACTTTTCAAACAACCCCTTTCAGTGTTCTGGCTACAGGATAGTGTGTTCTCAAATCTTGGGGAATTCGTTATCACCACAAGAGACTAAGAGACAACTGGTACCCAAACACAGTAATGTATACTGAACTGCAAAAGAAACGTCACCCCAAGTAACAAGTAGTTGTCATTTAAATATCTGTGTAATTTTTGTCAAAGTTTCTAAAATTTAACATAACCTTGTCCGGAAAAATGAAATTTGATGATAAAAATACAAAGCAGATGACAATAAAACTGATCGCTCAAATGCATCATGGTAACGGCCATGGTAACCAACCAAATGCACGTGAGTTCCGTGCAGATTGAAATGAACATGCGTTCCCCCATTTCTTGCCCTATAAAAATCCACCCAGAACCGATGTGCACTACTTTTATTACTGCGGAATGTCGGGGAATCCCAATATTACAGTCGAGGGAATTCCGTTTCTGCTCACGTGTATCGTCATGCACAGGACATTTAGCGACTTTCATGCATATTCATTGTCCAAACAACCCTTTGAAACCGAAGGCCGAGAATGAATGAAACAGCAAATGTGCAGGCCCGCTGGCCTCGGTTCAACTTTCATGTCTTCGGGTTTCATTTCTAACTAGCATTTCTCCAACTGTGTTTCCCGTAAGGGAAGTAATGTATGAATCTTGCAGTAACTGACCATGTTATTTGAAACAGCTGCCTCCTCTCGGACATATTTCTTCCGGTTCGTTACAGTCTGACAGTTGCAGTTCTTTCACCCCTTGCCCTTATTGACAGGTCCAATGAACATTGTTTTGATCCCATTCTCTGTTGATTGGCTACTGACTGTGTAGGCGTGTCAAGTTATGTGCATAAATTAAACGATCACCTGATTCATGTCACGCCACTGTATGTATTCCTACACCTGGAATGTTTATCAATCATTTTTGTCTGTTTTGATATATAAAACTGTTTTTGGTTAAACTATTGCAAATAAAACATGTTTTAGGTTGTCGAATTTAATTATAAGCATTGACTGTGTATTTTTTTTGGTTCATTGAGGTATGGATTGAAAAATCGATATGCAAACTTTTGTAAGAATCCGCTAAGAATTTGACACTTTAATTTCAACCTTGATGATCAGTTTTGCCAAGTTTCATCTTTTCAGTATGTCTCAAAGTATGTTTACAGCTTTTGGACAAATAAGGTTTCTCATGTATCTATCCATGGTGACGTTTCTTTAGCGGTTTAGTATATTATTAGAATGTGCATACAAAAATTTACCTGCTGGTTAACCTACTATAAATCTTAGAATAAATGCCTGTTCAACTGATCTAACCAAGAGACACTGATGAAGGGCTTTTGAAACATTATTGAAAAAAACACCAATAGGCTACAAAACAATATTTTTCTAAAAAATGAGGTTACCAGGCCTTTCCAAAATAAAGGCTAGCATGACTCTTATTTAATGTTGTATGGTGAGTCATGCTCGCAGTATTTATGTGTGCAGGGAGGCAAACATCAAACAGGAAAACCCGGATGCAAGGCATCAACAGGGCTCAAATTTAAAATGCTTTCTGTGAGCATACAAGTAGGTCAACTCATGAGTGAAAGCAACGCAGCAATACTTATAAAACTCCACTGATGTAATCCTATTCTTCTCCAGTCGGGATTGAATCTCATACATGGGGATGTTATAATGTCCTCAGAGTTTTATATATACAAGTTCTGGTGATATTGTAATATGACAATATCACCAGCTAGAGATTTAATTTGCATTTGGACAAAATGTAGAAAAGGAACTATGTTAAAAGGTCTAACATTAAATGATAAAAGTTTTCTTTATATCTTAGTGGATCAAATTTGCAACATTTCATATCTATAGCCTAGTGAATGAACCTGTTCATGGAAAGAATGTTTGAAACATAAAATTATTGATAAATGTTGTTTTGTATTGTTTATAAGTTAGGTAAGTTTTTAATCACATTTAAAACATTCATTCTCAAGATGATATGTTAGGCCTGACATACCTCAGTTTTATCCCTCTCATAGAAACCCTTGTACATACTTTATCCTACACAAAATGGATGTTGTACAAAGACATGGCCTCATTTAAAGTTTTTGCCCAGGTTAACTAAAATGACAATATCCTAAAGGTATGTGTCTAGAATGTGTGACATCCATCCACTGATATAAAAGGATATGAAATAATCTCTCGCTGAACGTCACTTGGAGATGTGACATAGGACTGGACATGTTCAATTGGTAGAATGAGCACATGGTCCTCCACCAGGCCACCTTTAGCTAAAGCCAGGTAAGTCTGAGAAAGAGAAAAAGATAACATAAAGCACACAACAAATACCTCCAAACTATATAGATCGAGTCAGATGTTCAACTGCCCATCAAATGATCATGTGGACCAATTGAAACACTGAAAATATACTGAACAACAAAAGCTCCTGTCACATTGAATAAGGTTTAATGCAAAGTTATGTTTTTTACCAAATCTGAAACAATTTCGGTTTGCAACAGATAGAAGACTCCTCTAGGTGTTCAAATGGTTTAATTTGCCATACTGACTTCAGAAAATGCGTGATTTCATAAAAAACATGAACATGCCAAAATGTCAATTTACAAATCAATAGCGTGTGTGTCCACCTCTGGTTTGCGATGCAAGCAACACATCTTCGTCTCATGGAATGGACCAGACGTCGCACAAAGTCCTGTGGGATATCTGTCCATATCTGCTGGAGCATGTTTCAAAGTTCCTGGAGTGTCTGTGGAACATGTGGTTGACGTCGAAGGCGCCGATCCATCTCATCCCACATGTGCTTGATTGGTGTGAGATCAGGGGAGTGAGCCGGCCAGGGGATGACATTCACGTTGTTTTGTTCAAGAGAATCCTGAACAAGTCAAGCAATATGAGGCCGGGCGTTGTCATGTTGATAGGTAATGGGTGGGCCATGACGATGCAAAAACGGTAGAACAACAGGGCCGATGATCTCGTTGCAGCAGCACTGTCCATTGAGATTTCCCTCTACCAAACGGGTCCTCTGTCTTGCTGTAATCCCTTCCCATACCACAACACTGCCGCCCCCGAACCGATCTTCTTCCATGACACAATGATTGACGCAACATCCACTTCGACGTCTTTACACTCGAATCCGTCCATCGCTGTGGCTGAGTTGAAAACGAGACTCGTCAGTGAATAGAACTTGTCCCCACTGCATGGCCGTCCAGCGTAGACACTGTCTGCACCACTGTAGACGTCCTTGACGGTGGTTTCCTGTCAAAATGGGACGTCTGGCGGGTCTTCTGGCGACAATCCCTGCAAATCTGAAGCGACGACGTACGGTTTGTGAAGATATTCATCGAAGGCCAGGGATGCTTCTTGCAGTCACTGTTGCTGGCTGGAATCGATTTCGTAGGTGTGTTGTTCGAATCCAGTTGTCTTGTCATCCGAGGATGGTCTCTGACTGCATTCGCCTAGTGCCAACGCTGCCATAAACACCAAATGGTGTTTCTGTGGACGTTAAATTGTCTTGCAACATCATGTTGACTCGATCCTGCTTCAAGGATACCAATGGCTCGCAGACGCTCATTTATCGGACAGGTGTGGCATTTCGTAATGTTGAATTATTGCGTAATTTTGTTGTTTTCCTGAGTGGTTGTTGTCAGCACGATGCTAAACAATGCATATGGAATCCCGTTAACGCACATGTTTTTATACCCATTTTTGGGTAGTGAAATGCATGGGGCTTGCATAAAAGTAAACTTTTGCAATGAATGCATGCTTTTCTGTAGCAGTTGCATTTTTGTGACTTGATTCCATACATGTACTACAATATTGAAAACCAAACTTTACTTGTTTGAAAAATACACTAAAATATTGGTGTCACAGGAACTTTTGTTGTTGAGTATACATTTCCAATGCCAATGTGTCATACATCACTGTGCAGTGACCATATGAACCTCTGTAGATTTAACAGACATTAAACCCTGACTCCTTTGTCTTTAATTATGCATTGATTAGCTGAATTGTTATTTTGGCATCACTTGGTATTAACAAAACGTAGATATCATGGCTTTGTTTGATCAGAATTGCCCGTCAACAATCAACATGGGTAAGGGACTGGTCATTTATCAAAGGAGTGGGGCCAAGATTGAAATGGCCAAATCACAACTGGAGCTTGAAGCGACTAAGCTTGTCGTCTAACTCGATCAGGGGCTCAGACTCGCTGACGTGGTGGCATGTCAGTTTATTCCAATTGCATGAATCAGTGCTCATGATATCAATCACTGGATTGTCTGGTCCAGACTTGACTATTTACAGACCGCTGTCATATAGCTGAAATATTGATGAGTGAGGCGTTAAACAACAAACATACAAAACATTTGCAAACCACATAAGTACTTGATATGTCGGACATACGATAGATGCTATAATATCCAGCAATTTATCAACATCAGCATTGTTTACAATTGACATGAATCATCACAAATCCAACAGAAGAATCAGTAACAGATATCTGTGACTAATGCATGGATCTAGATTGGTTGCAAATACATGAATTAAATAGGCATGTGACAAGAGATTCTTGATTTGAAATTGAATATTAGAACATATGTCCGTGGGGCCATTTCAAATATTAAGGAAATACAGGTTGATATTATTATGGTTCAAACCAGCACACCATTTGGAAGATTTTGTTCATTCAAAGAACAAAACCTTCCAAATGGTGTGCTGGTTTTCTTGGGGGAATTAGTCAGCAAAGAGCCGGAGTCACAGGAGACTAATCACAATTTTATTTACAAGAACAATTAACAATGAACAATATCTTAACTATAGCTGTGGATGCCGCAGAGAGTCGGTACAACCCTCTGGGCTGTGGGAGAGAGGTCTGCTTGGTATGAGCGTCAAACCCCATCTGCTTAACATTTTGCTTCTGTATGTATTTAACAAAACTTAGAACAATAAAAAGAAATATGATTGGTTGATACACGATGGGCTGTGCCTTATGGTTAATGAATGGCTAGACAGAGGGGAATACTTAATCCTGTTAATCCTGTTGGACTGGCACTAATCTTGTTGACATACTTACTGGACGCTTTGAAAGAGATTATGGTTGTACTATAGACGAGCTTGTACAGGGGCTAATCCTTAATGAGTCTAAATTGAAGTAATTGCTGAATGTTATTCTAATATAGGTGATGACAGATTTACTTAAATAAAATAGTTCAAGGCATTTTTAAGACTATGTAGACAAATCTTATCTTTTGTCTTATTGGATATTATGTCTGGGAGATGGGATCTTGATACCTTAGGCTAGTATTTATCTGAAAGCTTTAAATCTATTAACTATGTAGACATATCTTTTGTCTTATTGAATAGTATGTCTAGGAGATGTGTTCTCGTTACCTTAGACTAGCATCCATCTAAAAAGCTATGACTGAAATTACTGATATTTTGGATATGCATTTTACCTGATGATATGTATTACTTGCTAAACTATAATTATATGAAATGTTGTATAAATGTTACACAATAATAACTTATAAAAGCCCTTGCTGTGGATCTAATTATTATATGAGAACTTAGTATAAATGTTATATCATGATAACTTCCCCTCCGTCTGAAAAAGTTTGGACCCTAAACGTGTAAAATAAAATAATTATGGCTTAGATGGACAATGTATTAAATTAAACTGGTTGTATAGTAAATAACAAATATTAAAGAGTCTCTTTGGTATACAAGAACATTTGTTTTAAGTTCGGCTGTCATCAGGGAATCTGGATGTGGAGCTGGCTTGTCTTGGCACTCTGTACTGGTGGTTTATGGTGATGTAGGAGGCCTTGAGTTCCACATCCTGGTTTGAGATTTAGGGTAGTTGGCTGTGTCCATTATCCGTTATAGAGGTTTTACATGGAAAACAAAGAAAAGAGAGTTAGCATGTACAAATAATATGTCGTATATAAAAATTATCCATACTTCCTCAGTTTGTATGTAATAATTAGAAAATAAAACAAATAAAGTAAGTATGATGTAAAAATCAGTACATAATTATTTCACAAAAGATGTCATGACCAGGAAGAATGTATTGGCGGCAAATTACACTAAGTATATCATGGATCAATATTTTGGATACAATCATTAGGTATATCCTATATATACATACATGTGCATGTGCATTTAACAAGTGCATTGATTAATTACATTAATAAGGTATAAAAATATTAAAGTGTTCGAACTTATGTATATCCTTTTTAGAATTATTTGTTAGTGGCTTTCGTTACATTTTGGTTTGCTTTACTTTGATTTGGTTCATCTCAATTTGGCTCGATTCATTTCGATTCGGTTCTTTCCAATTCGGTTTGTCTCGCTTAAGTTCGTTTGGTGCGGTTCGTTACGATTCACAGTACGGGTTGCTTCTGTTTGGTTTGTTTCGATTCGTTATGTTTCGCTTCTGTTCGGTTTGGTTCATTTCACTTCGCTTTTGAAATTGGTTGATCAGGTCAATGCTCAAAATTTGTTGTGATACAAATAACTCAGAAGATCAGGCTGATGCTATTTGTTCACAACTGGTGAGATTAGATAACCCAAAGTGAAAAGAATGGACACAAATAAACAAAACAAGATACAGCTAATAGCTGTTTGGTGATTTGCACCGTTTATTCAGGAGATTTTGTATTTTGTGTAAAAAATATATGTTCATTTGGCGTTTACAGAGGTATATGGGGAGTTGATCCTAGTGTGGGATACTAGGTCTATGGGACATGTTTGTAGCACGGTAGTAAAAGGTATTGATGTCTCCATAGTCTTTATGTGGAAAAATTACCCTCTTGGATTTTTAGATTGGTTGTTGAGACGGATTATATGGATGATAATCTTCGGGCTCATAGAACCACTGGGAGAGATCCTTCCAGGTGTCATCAAGGTACCGCTGTATGAGGTGGGGAGGAACACTTTCAAAATAGTGTGTATGGTAATCATGGTTATCTTTGTTGTGGGTATGTGAGGTCTTAACGTAGCAGTCTCCTTGAATAATTTCAATGCCCATGACTCTCTTTATTCCATTACTTTGTACTTCTCGTAGGTGTTTTGGAATAAATAGATATGGTTTGACATCTAATTCTATGCATGGTTTGGTGTTGTCTTGCTCGACATTCCCTGACATTGTATTCCCTGACAGACCATTGACTGATGCATTGTCTTGTGCTGATTCCTTTTGGTAAAAAAACTTATGATTCAGTGGATGTTTTCGTCGTTTTCCTGACATACTTCTTTTGAGATGAAATTCTTTCCGAATGGAATCTGGAATGCTGCTGCCATACTCCAATGTGTTTCCTCTTTCTGGGTCCTTCCATTTCACTCTGTAGTAGATTTTGCCATTTGCTCTCTTGGAACTTACAATTGAGTGGATGTCCTCTGGATTGAAGACCTGAGGGATATCCTTGGTTTGATTACCTGATGCTGGACTCGGACTTGGAGGTGGTATCTGGCGGTTGTCAAGTTGTTTTCTGGATTTTGGCTGGTGATGGTGTCTATTCACTCCTCTTTTCCCTTTGTTTACTTTTTCATTCGTCTTGTTTGGAGCACTAGGATCTGGTGTGGCATGATTTTCCTTGGTAATTGTTGTACTGGAACCTGCAGGTTTTTCTGTTGTATTTGGAGCAGGGTTTTTCTTCTTTGTTGGGGTCTTTTGCTTCGATTTCTTGTTGCTGGAAGGGCCTGCCTTAGTTTTTGAATTGTCCTTGTTACCTTTCTGTCATGGAGGTGATTGATCAATGGCTTGGTAAGTTGAACTTGTTGATGGGGAATTGTTGCTGTCAAGCTGAGTATCATTGACTGGTTCCTCATTGTCATCCATGACTCCTGAATCTATGTTACTGGTGTCATTGAGGTATGGTTCTGGAGGATACTGTGGACGATCAGCAGGATCAAAATATGGCATCAGACGGTTGGCATGGACTAGTGGTTTGTGTATTTTGTCGTCAGAACTTCGGCGTAGTTTGTAGGTATAATTTGGACCTGTATGGATGATATAATAGCTACCATACCACTTTTTGGTTAATTTGTTGGAAAGGCCTTTTTCAACTTTTTGACAATAAAGACAAACTCTTTGACCTGGGGCGATTTCGGGTTCTTTAGCCTTTCGATTATATTGTTCAGAATACATCTCCTTAGCCCGCGCAGTGTTTTCAGCTGCAATTGTTCTAGTGATTTCCAGCTCCTCAAGCAATTTTGAAAGATAAATTTTGTTATTGTGGCCTAAATTTTCTTTTGAAATTAATGCTACATGTTGAGGAGCTCTCATTTCTCGGCCAAAAAGCATAACGTATGGGGATTTTTGTGTCGATGAATTTGGGGCCATTCAATAGGCCATCATGATGCCAGGAATAAAATGGGGCCAATCATTTTGAGACTTGTTACAATAGGCTCTTAGTGATTGATTGATATAAGAATTGAGCCTTTCTACACAGCTGTTTGTTTGAGGATGGTATGGGCTGGTATGGGTAAATTTAATTGCCAAAAGTTCACAAATTGCTTTGATAAGTTTGGACATGAAGTTCTGACCTCTGTCTGAAATTAAGGTCCTTGGAGCGCCATACCGACAAAATATTTATCTGATGAGAACATGTGGTACTTCTTTTGCTTCTTGGGTCCGAAGTGGAAAGGCTTCACACCATCTGGATGATGCATGATGGATGATGACCAAAATGTACTTACACCTGTCTGGTGTTGTTGGCAGGGGACCGAGGATTTCAACGTGCCATCGGGTGAAGACCTCTTCTACAGGTAGTGGATGAAGTGGTGCCTTCTTGCCATAGTAGTGCCTCTTGGTCTGTTGACATACCTCACACGTCTGGACATAAGTAGCAATATCGCTGTACATTTTGGGCCAGTAGTACTTTGGCTCATGGTGTTGTGCATCCTTTCTTTCCTGTGGTGGCAACCGCCAAACTCTGAGTCATGGTAGGATTGCAGGACTTGATTCCTGAGGGTTCTTGGGACTGCCACCTGTTTAATGAACTTGTCCGCATGGCCTTTCTGTCTTTGTGGAACGAATCTGTATAGGATGCCTTCATCAATTTAAAAAGTATTGGCTTCGATAAGAATCTTTTGATGATCCTTTTCATCTTGTGGAAGAACATCATCCTCTTTGTAGTCAAAGATCTGGATGAAATCTGGACAAATCCTGTGTAGATGACGTAAGTTTGGATGTTCTTTTATACTTACCTCAACCATTGTGTCTTGTGTAACATCAGTATTTGTAGCATGTAATGCTGCAACAACATTAACTGGTACTGACTGATAATCCTCTGGTGACTGACCAATGTGTTGTCTGTGTGTCTGATTCTAAGTGATTGACAATAGGTGTGCAAATATCCGCAAGTCTGAGTTGTCTGTGTGACCTGTGTCGATGAATGTGTGTTTGGCAAGATTGTGGTATTGCTTGTTAATTTGCTTTGCTGAATTGAAGTTACTGAGAAGACTGTTTTCTCAGCATCTTCTTCAGTTTGGTTACTACAGTTAATATTTTCCTCATATTCATATTCCCTACGTGGCAGAGCATCGGCATTCCCATTGGCTTTGCCGTTGTGGTGAACAATGTCAAAAGTGTAGGTAGAAAGTTCCAAAGAATATCTCCCTAGCCTACCTGTGGCATCCTTGATGGATTTCAGCCATTTCAATGCTATATGATCAGTGAAGACTGTGAATTTGGAATTTGCAAGGTATGGATGAAATGATCTAATTGCTTCAACTAGAGCTAAGCCTTCCTTTTCTGTAATGCTCCAGTTCTTTTCACTGCCATGAAGAGCTCTACCACCAAAAGCTATTGGATCTTCATTATTTTTCTCATCTTTTTTACTCAAAACAAAACCTTTGCTCATATCACTGGCATCAGTTGTGAGAAGAAATTCTTTGTCAAAATTTGGATATGCCAGAACAGGTGTATTACTCATAGCATATTTGAGTCTGTTGAATGCTTGATCACACTCAAGTGACCACTGGAACTTTGGTTTCTTTCCTACTTCTGACTCTGAATGCATTCAGTGGAAGCGCTATGTGAGCGTAATTTTTCACATACTTTCTGTAGAAGTATCATGATATAACATTTATACTAAGTTCTCATATAATAATTAGATCCACAGCAAGGGCTTTTATAAGTTATCATTGTGTAACATTTATACAACATTTCATATAATTATAGTTTAGCAAGTAATACATATCATCAGGTAAAATGCATATCCAAAATATCAGTAGTTTCAGTCATAGCTTTTTAGATAGATGCTAGTCTAAGGTAACGAGAACACATCTCCTAGACATAATATCCAATAAGACAAAAGATATGTCTACATAGTCTTATAGATTGCCTTGAACTATTTTATTTGAGTAAATCTGTCATCACTTATATTAGAATAACATTTAGCAATTACTTCAATTTAGACTCATTAAGGATTAGCCCCCATACAAGCTTGTCTATAGTACAACCATAATCTCTTTCAAAGCACCCAGTAAACATGTCAACAAGATTAGTGCCAGTATTTATCTGAAAGCTTTAAATCTATTAAACTATGTAGACAAAACTTTTGTCTTAATGAATAGTATGTCTAGGAGATGTGTTCTCGTTACCTTAGACTAGCATCCATCTAAAAAGCTATGACTGAAATTACTGATATTTTGGATATGCATTTTACCTGATGATATGTATTACTTGCTAAACTATAATTATATGAAATGTTGTATAAATGTTACACAATAATAACTTATAAAAGCCCTTGCTGTGGATCTAATTATTATATGAGAACTTAGTATAAATGTTATATCATGATAGAAGTTTGTGAGGCCCTAAGAAAGAGCGAATCTGCTTTTGTGATTTTGGCATTGGAAAGGTTTTAATTGCTTCAATCTTTTTGTCATCAACTGCGCAATATGCAGATGATATAGAACTTCTTTTGGATGGTTCTAAGAGATCCTTCGAGGCTACTATAGACACTCTTGATATCTTTGCAAATATTTCTGGATTAAGAATAAATTTTGATAAAACTCAAATAATCTGGATAGGCTCCAAGAAGAATAGTAATATCAAATTTAGACCAGACTTAAACCTTGAATGGAACCCTGAAACCTTTAGAATTCTAGGCATAATTTTTTCTACCAATCGAGATAAAATGATTTAACTTAATTTTGAAAGCAAAATCTTTGAAATTGAACAAACCATTAAGAGATGGATGAAAAGAATTATAACCCCATTAGGCAAAATTGCAGTTATCAAATCAATGCTCATTTCAAAACTTAATTTCCTTTTCCTTACCCTCCCTAGTCCCCCAGATGAATTCCTTAAAAAGATAAATACTATTCTTTCCAAGTTTTTATGGGGTAATAAACCAGACAAAATAAAGAGAACAGTTGCTTGTAAACCTATTTCCCTAGGAGGACTTGGTATGATAGATATTTTTGCATATGTTGACTCTTTGAAAATAATCTGGATAAAAAAGTTACTAAATGTTGATTTGGAAAAGAAATGGATAATTTTAATGACTAATACTACTCCTGAATTTCCTGATTTACTATTTATGGGAAATGATGTTCCACTTAAGCTTGCTAAAAAAAAAACAAACCAATTTTGGAAAGATTGTTTTACTGCCTTTTCTAAATATAGTAATAAAATAAAACCCAATAATTATGAAGAGTTCCTAAGGGAACTCCTGCTATACAATAAAAATATTATTATAAATTGCAAATCATTAGATAACAAAACCTTTCATCTCAATAACATACACAGCATACATTGCCTGCTAAACCATGATGGAAATTTTATGACATTGCAACAATTCTGTAATAAATACTTAAAAATAAAATTCCTTGAATTTTATGGTATTACAAGATCAGTAAATAAATACATGATACAATTAGGCATTAATAAAGACTTGCACCTGGAAACAACAAACAATACAAATATATCTATTGCCAATCTCTTTTCATGTAAAAAAGGCTCAAAGAAATATTACGATGTAATAAGTCAAATCGATGAAAGTTTAAAAGTTATTGACAAGTGGGAAGAGGAACTTTTAATGGATATGAACTGGCCTAGCTTATTTATCAGAGCACACAAAACTACTCTAGACCCTAAACTTAGATGGTTTCAGCTTAGATTGCTCCACAGAATTCTACCTGTTGATACTTATTTACTCAAGATGCATATTGTTGACAACTGTCTATGTACTTTCCGTACATAAATTAAATTATTACACAGATTTTTCAGCTAGTGTTTAGGAAGGGGCCTAATTTGAAGCGCCAGAAGTTGCGCCAATATTTCTCAGCTTGACTACAATAGATGAATATGTCACATGTATCAACATCACAATGCACATAAGCAACTGGTAAATAAGTGACGAAACATACTTGATGTTTTGACCTACATAAGGCATATCCAGAAAATATTGTACTTACGATAAACGAAAACTCCAATACACATATTCCAAGACAACTTTAATTATGAATTTCCTTTTCCTTCACAGAATTTTCACACACAAAATTGAATTTGATCATTAGATCCACACTTGTCCCATGTATTTTTTGTTCGTGGTATTTGGATACACTTCGTGCACAAGTTTTAAAATACAATCTGGGATCCCTTTCCCGTTTTGTCCACACCAATCCTTCCTCTGCTGCAATGTTTAATATCTGTTGCTTCAAGTCCAAGTAGCTGCGATCTCTCCAAACACTTCGGTTATTTAGCTCAGTCCAGAAGCAATGTGTTCGAATAAGCCATTTCATCAACAAGGCCAAACTACTAAAAATAGAATTTTAGATACTTCCGCTCTATTTTGGGTTCGCGCATGCGCGAAAACGAGGGACAAACATTGCCATTTTGTCCCTCTTCCGCTTGTTAGAATCGTAGCGCGGTTTCGGATATTTTAACACGATGCCAGCTAAACACTGTGCGTATGGGATCTGCCGAAGTGACAACCGCTATACGGATAGGCCTGACATGGCAGGGATCCATTTTATTTTGTTTCCTAAGTTTCACAAGCAGCCTGAGAAGTGTACAAGGTGGGTTCGCGCCTGTCGTCGAGAGGGCTTTACGACGGACAAGGTCAACAAGTACACCTACATATGTTCAAAGCACTTTATCGGCGGGAATGGTCCTTCACTTGAACATCCCGATCCTATCCCGGCAACATATACATTTGATCAGGTACGTGTTATTATTTGTGTATTTTTTTCATTATAACGTCAGACACATAGATCTAGATCTATGTCGATACCACCATAGGTAGACTAGGCCTAGAAGGTCAAATTAATGTTCGATGTTCAAAGTGTTTACTGGATATGTCATACCACATTTTGTCAATTTGGTGAACAGTTTTCAGATTTAACAACTGATTTAGATTTATTTAATTAGGAATTATGACAACATTAATTTGGGTTCAAATGTCATGGAAAATTGATTAAAGCAACCATGTGAGCAATAAGTAGATTCTAGGCCCATGTTCCAAACATAGTGGCAGATTTGTGCAGTCCATATATTATTTTTTTTCTAGGTGGTGAAATTTTCTAAGAAAAGAAAGAGCCCTGTGGAGAGATGTCCCCTTCCATGTAAGGTACCCAGGTTGGAACCCACTTCTACAGCAGGTGATGGCCTATCTTTACTTGCAGTGTGTGCAGCTGACCACCCATACACCTCTAGAAAGCACCTGGAGTGGCAGGAAACAGTCAATACTGAATTGGTATGGACCAAATTTTGTATTGCCATAAATGTATTACATTTGTAAAGTTTTTTTTATTTAAGCTGTAATCAGATGTAAAATGGGCTCTGCAATCATATTTAACCGTGTAAACAATGGTAAATATTAGATCCATATTTTGTTTAAGTAAAAAAAATTATGGTATGCAATTTTGGAATGTAAACCATTAATAATGTTATCCTAAAGGAATATTTTCTTTGAATATAGACATAGTTGCAAGTCAGCGTTAGCTTCAGCATGTTCAGCAGATAACTTGTTTATGAAAATGTCGCCTTACACCTAACCTTAAAGGGTTAGATTCATTAATGTCATTTCACCATGGCTAGATAATAAGCAGTTGTAATTTAAAAGTTATTCCCTGCCCTTTTCAATTTCATTGAAATTGATAACACTGTTTTCATTGATGCATTAAGCATTTAAGCACGTTGTGTGTTTGTTCACCATTTGTTTATCTTATTAATAGCAGCTGATGCAATCATTGTAATAGGTGGTATTATGGTATTGTTGAAATAATAGATTTTACAAGTATGACCTCAAGGCAACAGGAGGGGCGGTGGGGTAGCCTAGTGGTTAAAGTGTTCACTCGCCATGCCAAAGAATGGTCTCGATTCCCCACATGAGTACAATGTGTGAAGCCCATTTCTTGTGTCCCCTGTCGTGATATTGCTGGAGTATTTCTAAAAGCGGTGTAAAGCCATACTCACTCAGGCACCGGGAACTTACTTCAACCATGACATTGCCACTAAGATACAACAATTTCCTAACCATGCCTTAGATGTTAATGATCAAACATTATGTATCATTAGTTAATTTTTATGTCAACAGGAACAGAATGTCTGTGCTACTGGTGCTGACATAGAAGAGGCTACCTTGACTGAGCTCAGGTCCAGTGATGCTGCCTGCCAAGCAATGCCAACAACGAAGCATGAGTCCAATCAGACTGAGTTTGTGTGTTCCAGCATTCTGGTATCTAAAATTTATGAAAAGATGACAGCACAAGTCCCTGATTCAGATTGTGAAATAAGCAGGGATCTTGACAACAAAAGCTGTGATTTACTATTTAATAATTTGGTATCTAATAAGAAGAAATTCAAGTACTATACTGGCATGAAAACTGTTCATTTTAATCATCTTTTTGCTTCCCTTGGTGACAGTGTAAATGACATCTGTTACTGGCGTGGAAATAAGATAAGTTCCAGTAAACCTGGCAAGTGCCGGGTTTTATCAATCAAAGACCAGCTTGTTTTGACACTTGTCAGATTAAGGAGAAACTTTCCAACAAAAGATTTATCCTATAGATATAACATCAGTGTCGGTTCTGTTTCCTGTATCATTACCACTTGGATTCAGTTTCTGTACATGAAATTTATTACTTTGAAAGATCACATCTTTCCTTCTAGACATCTTATCAGGAAAACATTGCCATCTGTGTTTAAAAGCTTCAAAAACATCAGAGTTATTGTTGATTGTTTCGAAGTGTTTTCTGAGCGACCAAGTGATTATGGTGAGCAAGGTAACATGTACTCTCAGTACAAAACTCACAACACCTTGAAAGTTTTACTTGGTATTTCTCCAACTGGTGCTGTTACATTTTTGTCTGATGCATATGAAGGTAGCATATCACACAGAGATATTATCAGGAAATCAGGCTTTCTGGAAAAAATTAACCCAGGTGATTTGATCTTAGCCGATAGAGGCTTCAATATCAAAGATCTCCTCATGAGCCGTAGAGCACACTTGAATATTCCTCCATTTCTAGGCAAAAGGGACAAGCTGACTCCTCAAGAAGATATCTTGACTCGATCTATTGCTAGAACAAGAATACATGTGGAGAGATCAGTGGGAAGGTTGAGGGAGTATCGTATATTAAACACAGTTATTCCTCTTTCAATGAAACACTTAGCGTCCCAGATAGTTTTTGTTATAGGAATGCTTTCCAACTATCAGCCACCACTTGTTAAATAGGGCATGAGCCCATTACCATGATTGAATTTATAATACATGTGATAGGAGGTACGATAATTCTAGTCCGAGTAGTTGTCGTTATCGGCTGATTATTTTTCAATATCTCATAAATACTACTTTTTTTTTACAATAAAAAGCGCACTAAAACATGTACATCATGAACCAAGTCATCACTCAGCATCTATCGCCAGGTTCCATTTGCGATGCCATATATCGGTGATCAATCATGACTTGTCACTACCTGCAGCAAGAAATAATAACAAAGAGTAATATTGCGCGTCAAATTTTTATTGACACCTCATGTATATGTCCACGGCTGGCGCTGGTGAACAATTTTAGACTCATGTCTGTTTCAGTTTTCACTGCGTCCTTATCAAATAGCTACTAATTAGTTAATCAGTTTTATTTTTGTGAATGTAGATGTTTGAATCATTCACAATTGTGATCTGTTCTGTGTCATAATGTTCATACATATTATCCCAGAAAATCGTTTTTGGAATCATGCTAAACTTTCTTCAAAGACATGCAGCCATCATCATATGAGCTTTGAACCACTTTAATATTTAACAGCATTGTTGGCTGTAGTACTTCACCTGTGTTATTACATGTCCCTGAAGGTGAGATGTATCGTCATAACTGTTATTAGAATACAAGGTATTACAATTATTTCACTGTTTATCAAGGTATTTTTCCCAACAACTGCAGCATGTATTGGAATGATCATTTGAACATGGTATTGTTGTACAAATTGATATGTCTGTCCTGGGAACAGGCCTGAAACATTGACCCAGTCTCCGTATAGGAGGTATGCACACTTTTGTACAGCGTGAATAATTGACATGTCAAGACTACAAGAGTAAACATTACGGAGGTATCACTCAGCGAGAAGTATGATTCGTGGTTATATTAAAAAAACTACACACTCACAACCATTGTTTCAATTGTAACAGTATCTGCATGTCTCCACTGATCTAGTTTATGATAAAATAATATTCCAACAATGTAACTATTACTTTGAAAATAGTAATAATGAAAAATATTAATAACATTACCGCTGTAGATATGCAAAACATTTTTATGCCTTTCAGCCCAACCATTTTGTCACCGCCATAATTGTTTGTTAAACTCTAAACAATGAAAAATATGTTCTGATTGTGTCAACTTAGTACTTCTTGTTCCTTGAAAACAATAAATGTTTCAGGAAGTCATTACTGGTTTTGTTTTCATGATATGATTGTTTCTATTACATATTATGTATTTTAAACTCAAATGTGTCCTTTTCTCCTTCCTGATTCTGAAGGTACCACATGCAATTTTGAATCTTCGTTACATATGTACGATTTATGACAGTACATGTACTTGCATCAGTAAGTAGTTATGCGACAAAATCTCTTCATGCTGTGTTGATCAAAGTTAACTTGTATCCACATTTGTGAAATACTTAGTCCATGAAGTATAAAAATAATTACAAATGACAGTACTTCACATTTTTGGTAATTTACATGGTTGTAAATCGAGGCAAATAAACACTGCGGAAATCTAAAATTAGTGTTTTTTAGTTATCAAATGTATTCGTAAGAACATAACTTGAATACAGTTAGTTGCTTTGCTAAAGCTGTACACCATGCATACTAGTTATTAACTTTCATCATTCTCACATTGCATATGTACAATTAGAAGTGAAAAAATGTTGAAATGTTTACTAGCTTGAATAATGAGAACAAGTACTAGTCCTCACCATACTAACTGGAAGCAAAGGTGTTTCACTTTCTTTATGAATGCAGCACAAGAAAAATATTCACCATAAGTGTGGTACGATATGGAGCTCACCTAGTATAATGTCAAGTTTACACATGAAGTATATTGTACTAATAATCATGACAACCTCACAGGGATACACTGTACAGTGTATTCAAAAAAAGCTGAATTATACACAGGGATGTGAGCAGGTTTTCCCAAAAGAGGAAAATTCTAGGGGGGTCTGGGGGCATCCCCCCCCCCCCAGAAAATTTTTAAACATTTGATTGCATTTTAAGCAATTTCGTGCAGTTTGGACAACATTCACACCAAGAAATGTAAAAAGTCAATGGCAAAAGTCAATAAGTCAAATAAACAAGACGGCAGATGCATTAAAATTTCGAAATAATACATCATGTGATTCAGTTCTATGATCAAAGAAATGTTGAAGTGAATAAATGTAACACACTGACCATTAACTTCTGTGTCTTGTTTTTTATGGACATTCACTCATGTTACATGTTTGTTATGCTTACTTGGACAGATCAAAGGGAAGTAGCTTTCTTGGTACTCTCATTTCAAATATCTCAGGAACTAGAATATTTTTGTAAAATATTTTCAAGAGGCGGTATGTCTGTTCCCAAAATAATTTATTGAAGGGTATTCTTTCTACTGACATACCCTCAGGCGACCATATTACAAAGTCACAAAAAGATTTTTCACAGATGGCCATTTGCATTTGACATTGGAAATAATATTTATGATTCCTTTTCAATTTCAGTCTGCCATTTTCGAAAGTGCTGCAAAATGAATAGTATTGCTTCTTTGTAAGTTTTTCTTTTGCCTCAGTTGGATTAATGTTTTCAAGTACTGATGGGCACTTAATTTCTAAAACACCATCAGCCACATCTGTACTGAGAGACTGTAAGATGCCATCAGGGCTACATCCTAGTTCAGGATACTTCGAATTTATCCAGAAACCACTTGCAAGGCAGGTAAATGTTTCTACATATTTTAATGAATAGTCTTCAAAGGCTTTTTTTTCATTATGTGATCCATACCTCATGTCAACAGTATTAAAACAATCAATACCCCATACATGTGATGATAACAAGCGATATCTACCTCGATCTGTGGATACCATAGAACAGTCTTTACAAATAGATGCTGTCACTCTGTACCACCTGGCATTATGCCACTGATCAGAAATTGCTTGACCCACAGTACCAGGTACTTCACAAGGGCCAACTCCATACTCTGAAATACTTTCTTTCACATTTTCAATGAAAACATCACATTTATCCATGAGATATAACTTCAAGTCATTAGACAATTCATAATCATCATAAGTAATTTCTAGGATACTCTGCCATGAAGTATTTGTATCCAAGGCAAGTGCAGTAGAAATGAAAGCAGTTGCAAAACTACTGTCAGCTCTGTGAGACTGATCTACAACAGGACATGGGTCATGATCAATAACACGGTTAGGAGCTCTCTTTTTGCTGTACTGCAAAGTGTGGGCAGGTTGTGGGTTTCTAGTTTTGTTTCGGGGTTTATTCCAGGAACAAGAGAAAGAAGTACATGAGGGTGCTGTATAGCCAAAGTTGACAGTATAATCCTCTAATGCAAACAACAATCCTGCAATGTGGCTACAACGTCCAGTGGCTGAACCTACACAATCACATGATGCATCCTGGATGACTGCAAAATTATCAAGAGTAACATGTACATGGTACATCATACCTAGTCTGTATGATGGAAGACATTCACATTTAAGATAATAATACTCATTTTTAGAACATGTTTGAATATTTTGTATGTGGCCACTCTTAAAAAAAGCTCGTCCCTTCTTCATTGGCTTTGCAGTGCTGAAGGTGTTGTCCTGATCATCATCATCACTGTCATTGATAGGAGTGACTTGTGGTAGAGGCTGTAGTCTGGCTGATGCAATGATATACTGGTATATATCGCCATATGAGAAGGTTGGTGGGATGTTGCCAGAAGGGAAGGCCTTCCATCCAGTGATAGGTGGTGTGGGAGGTTGCCTCACAGCCGAACACGGACTTGAACTGTAAAACAAAGAGAAAATAGTGCAATACACAATCATGACACATGTATCTATTTGGCTATATAATTCATGCACCATTGCAACATATTATTTTAACATGCAACCTAATATTGATGTCAAAATGCACTACCGTATTCGACGTAATAAGCGCCCAGGGCGCTCTCAAAATTAGGAATAGGGGGCTGTTATTAAAATATTATTTTGGTGAAAAAAAAACAGTTGAAAGATAAATTTCGTGGTTTATGCTGACAGGCTGAAATGTTTATGTACGACAGATATATTTTTCCAGAATTAAATTGCCCATAATTAAGGGTCCATATAACACACGAGTGTGTATTATACGCGAATAAATAAGTCTTGTGTACATTGATCAGTTGGAAGGGGTTCTAATTGGGATTGTTCACTTATTAGCAAATATCGCCGTGGGCGCTTATTGGAGCGGGGCGCTTATTACGTCGAATACGGTAAATGCATGTAAAATTCCAAATTTGTGTGTCTATAAGTCTAACCCTTGTGTATCCACACATCAATCTTGGATCACATTCAATACCTGTACAGTTTATTTACCATACTACATAACTAATCTGTGTTATTTGTAATTTGTCATGATTTCGTGGGCTTGACATTGTCACATTGTGGGTACTTCTAGATTGTGTGCAAATGTTCCTATTACGTTTCACAGCAATAATCCAAAAATAAACAAGACACGGGCAGCAGACCAGCCTGTTTCAACTTTGATATATTTATTGGACCAGGGGACAAGCTGATTTTGTTTGTTGCAACTGGGTTTTCATGTCAACATGCACCTGGTGCAAGTATAATCAACTTCCTTAAAACCGAGCTATGTGACATTGTAATCACATATATGTGATGCAAGTATTATCTTTCTTAAGGGACCAATTATTTGATTTAATTTGCGGGTGGGGTGGGGGTGGGTTCCTGGGATTTCATGACAGAAGACCCAAAGGATATTGTTTTCACAACGCCAATATTAAGACATGAAGCTTTTGAAAATTAAAATATTACGAACATTTTTATGTCAACCTGATGGAAAAATATTTTCGGATTCCTGTAACAAATTCTTTTATGAGTTGATTAATTCAATTACAAATGTATTTAAGTGATTAATATAATTTTCTCAGAATAAATATGCTGTGAACAGTAATGGAAATTCCCTTACATTTTCTTTTTGGGTACTTTTTAAATGATGTTCCATTACAAATGTTGTTCACAATATTAAATCCATTTGACAAAAGTTAACAGAATTCAATGCCATTTCAATCCAGAAATGGAAATGCATCAATAATATTTCAACCCATTCTTACGCAGTCTTTGCATTTGGTCAAAGATAAAATCTGGAATTGAAACCTCATAGTTACCTGTTAAGAGATGCCAAAACATCTTGAACCTTTATTTGGTACCATTTCCCATTATCAATGGAAATGGCAATGTTCGTGTTCTGCTGAGCTGTGATGCACTCTTGACATCTGTGTGAAAACAATGGATAAACATCAGTTATGTTACAATTTCAGATATTGATTAATGAGTAGATGAATTCAGTTTCCAACCCCTGAGCATACTAGTAAATGATTGCATGATTACTTTCCATCTATATTATTACTAGTAATATTAGTCCAATCACTTTAATCATTGTTATTGGGTAATCATGATAATAGGATCAAGTTTTTTGCAGAGTATAGTAATATACATACTTTCTTTTTTTAAATAGCAATTTCATGAAGAATACTGACAAGATCAATCACCCCTTTAGGATCATTAGGGTTAGGTACCCGTTTTATTTCGAAAATGCCGAAATGCTCTTACTCGTGACCTGAAGCAATGGTGTCATATACTGAACCAGTTGTCATTTTGAAGTAATAATTATGCATATAAGTAAATAAATTAATTGTATACTTATGTTCACATAGCCCAAGTGTGTGAAGAAAAACACTACATAGAGATGAAAATGGCTATAAATTATATATTTTCGCGTGGAAATTTTCGTTGTGTGGGATTATTTATGCCTTAAAAAATCTGGAAAATAATAGTAATAATAACAAAAACGTTTGCATGTGTAAACAGAATCATTGACAGAGGTACATATAGTATTGGGGCTGCCAGACCAGGTTGTGGTCATCATGTGAGTATAATAAAAATAATATAGTAATTACCGGATTATAGCCCAAGCTGTTAGATTAGAAGGGTCATGGACGCATTAGGCCTAAGTGTCCATGAAATGGTGAAAACTGGAACAGTTATTGCCCTTTTTCAGACGAACGTTTAGTGCCCGAATTCTCTCATCCAGGCAAATGTCATGCTGATAACGAATACGACAGATTTCTATTATTCCCACATACATTTATGGAGTTGAAACACACAAATGTATTTCAGTATTATCCGTTATTAGCATAAACAAATATTACGGAAATCACTTCCGGTTTGGATTTTGATATGACGTCTGTCTCGTAAGTTATATGCACATCGGGTTAATCATCAGAGTACCGTAATACCATTGTAATAACAATCACGGCACGATACCTTTACCAAGATATATATTTCATAGATTCTCATAACTTACATATACTATTTTTAACGAAAACCAATAAATAAGACGACTTACCTTTCGACGAGTTCGGTCTTCCTTCCTGTCATCGGCAGGCCTCGGCACTCCAACCACCGTTTCAGCTGAACAACTGAATGTCTGTCGACGTCTGGATAAATAAACTGAGCTCCAGGGACATCTTCAAGCAGCAGAGACACGTTAAACAAAGGCGATGTAGAAGCCATGTTAATATGGATGCGGGTAAACGTCAAAACAACTGTCAAATAGAGGCGCGCGAAAAACTGCAATGTTTGTCCCTCGAAATATTATTGTGTATCACGTGACGCGTATGTGCACATAAACTGTGACGTAATCGATGAAATGGCTTATTGACGAATTTCTGCAACATGGTGGACGCACCATTCCCTAACTGCGATTGCCTGTGCCGTGTCACGCATGGTTGAGAAAAGAAGTGTGAACATACATATTCGGCTTCATCTGGTTCCACAATGAAATCTCGCTGTGACACTGATTCACTACTCCCAAGAATCGGCACTGAATTTGTCAAAGTTTCTGTTGCACTTGCAAGGGTGGGAAGAGAGGCGCCATCTTGTCGATTCGAGTTGTGAATCGGAATGATGTCATCATGAATTGGAACTTTCTCCACGATAAAGTCACCAATGTCATAATCGAAATGACCAAAGGCTCCCTGATTATCTCGAACAACTCTTCGTCAAATTAGGATTTACATGAAAATGTTATGTTGCTCATATTGAGGACAAGCGAAATTGCAAAGTTCTTTGAAAGTTGTAAGCAGCAACTCAATGCGCTCATAGGGCGTGTTTGCTAGGAGTTCGCGTGGTCAGAAAGGGGAAAACAAAAAGTTTTAGAAAGTAATGAAAGAAATCCGCAGTGCAATCCAAAAGTACCATGTACAGGATATTTTTTAATAATAATATTCACGAAAAAATATCTTTTCTAAAAGTGCAAATTAATTTATTAATTCATCCCAAGGTCGTAACTGTGATCACGTGGTGGGTATTTGGAAGGAATCTTGTGATGACGCCTTGAATGAGGACCAGGAAGATTGTTGAGGCACATTATGACAGATGCACGTCATGGATGGAGAAAAAAATGTATCTGAGAGAAACATTGTTGCTTTGAGCTTCGAGACAAAACATGAGTTCAAGCCGAAGTAGTTTACAAGAGAGGATGATTTGTGCAGCCAGCGACCTGAATAAGCTTGATGAAAATAATGTTGAAATCCATTTTCTCGCTCATGACAGAATTAATGTGAACAAGTATTTATTTGAACATCTTTTCGAAGTCTGTGAGGCTGTCCGTATTTTAATCTTTTTATTTCCATTCCGACGTGAAATAATATAATGTTTTCGTGTCTTAATTTTGCTGCCGCTGTGGAAAATTGTGCACCGATCTAATAAAAGAAATACCACTAGATCTTCCATTGCACCATCATAAAAGAACCAGGTCAACTTCCGTTGTTTATTAAAAATTCGCTTCCAAAGCAAAGCGAATCCATCTACATCATAAATTGATTCATAAACTAGATTCTAGTACAAAGTGTTTAATTTTTTTTTTTTAAATGTCATAACATAACTTACACAATTATTGAAAGACATTTTTTGATAAGTAATATATTTTATTTCGTCCGCCTGCTCTCTGGTTAGTTTAGGCTTGATGGGAGAAATACATACAAAAAATATGGATGGCCTTATGCAAATGACACTTGGCATGCCAATCAACAGGGATCTGGGTCACTGGGACCTGTCAAGTTTACTTCTGCATGAGGAGCTTCATCGCACAAGTGTGACTTTGCCAAAATACATCGCTACTGGGCAATGAAAAAATGTAACGGAAACGACAAATAACTACTTTGAAAATATTTTTTAACCATTATAAGGGGTTTTTTACACGATCTTTGTCATCCAGATTCCAGATGAGGCAAGTCGAACACAACGAAGAAAAACACTGTTGAAATCACCAATTGCCTATATATTGTGAGAAATGCTATTTATAAACTGCAGATGTACCGTACACTGTACACAGGATAACGATTGGTGCCGTAACACATATTATGTTTTTTGTTCAATTACACTGCTCATATTCATCACGACAAACATATTTCGTTCTCGTCCAGAGATCTAGAATATAGCTCAGAACGAGAACATGTATAATTTCTGTGTTGGACTGCTTTGGATAAGTCGTTGACATTCCACGGTATCATTTTATGAAGATGTGAAGACGACATGGCAGGTAGGTTTTGAAACCAAAGATCTACATGTTTGTTGAAAAGCCCTGGAATCGTTTGATAGATATTTATTACCATTAAAACATATGTCCTTGTTGTCAAACGGTCCACGTGGGTGGGTGTTTACATGACTTCACCCGTTTACGCATTAACCAATGAAATGTGTGTGTTAATTATGACGTCATATTGACCTGTCAGATCACTCGTATAAGCTCCGCCCACAAGAGTGCAGTAGTTCCTACCGCAGATGCCCCTTTAAGTATCAAGGAACGATAGCTATAATCTAAGACTGCATCATTGTCATCAAGGAAGTTCTCACCTAGTATCACTGCCTTTGGTAGTGTAGGCAGAACATAGAATCTTTGAGAAAATTTTTGATCCTCAATGACAAAATCTAACACAACTGAACCGAACACTTTATGCAATTCGCCGCCAACACCTTTAACCTGCGGAAAGTGTAAGTTTCCATGAGTAAGGTTTTCAAAAGCTGTGCTCAGAAAAGCAGACGAAATACAACAAATGGATGCCCCTGTATCTACTAAACAATTTGTTGTTTTTGTACCAAATTTTGCCTGAATTACACTTTTGGCAAGGTGCGTAACTAAAGACACTGTTGGAATTTCACTTTCAAAGTTACTTTCCATTCCAGACTCCATATTTGCCATGACACCTTTTAGTATGTACCATACTAAATTAAAGAAGGACAAGTAATCAACAATGTAATGAAGTACTTACAATATTTGAAGACTTTTTCTTCCTTGGTTGGTGTCTTTGGAGGAGTTGGTTGTCTTTAATCCAATGTTGAGGTCAGAGGTGGATGCAGCTTGCTCGTTATTCCATTAGATGATCATGGTTGAACATGCCCTCCAATGGGTTCTTGTAGCTGGTTGTAGTTAGTTCCTGGGCTCCGTGTTTCCGAAATCGACGATTCTCCGCCAAATTATTATGGTTCTATTTGGATGAACAAAACCTTCCAAATGGCGTGCAGGTTTTCATTGCGGAATTTGTCAGCAAAGAGCTGGAGTCACAGGAGACTAATCACAATTTTATTTACAAGAACAATTAACAAAGAACAATTTACAATATCTTAGAATATAGCTGAGGGTGCCCATAGAGTCGGTACAACCGTCTGGGCTGTGGGAGAGAGGTCTGCTTGGTATGAGCGTCAAACCCCTTCTGTTTAACATTTTGCTTCTGTATGTATTTAACAAAAATTAGATCAATAAAAAGGAATATGATTGGTTGATACACGTTTGGGTGTGTCTTATCGTTAATGAATGGCTATTGTTGGATATTATGTCTGGGAGATGGGATCTTGATACCTTAGGCTCGTATTTATCTGAAAGCTTTAAATCTATTAAACTATATAGACATAACTTTTGTCTTATTGAATAGTATGTCTAGGAGATGTGTTCTTGTTACCTTAGACTAGCATCTATCTAAAAAGCTATGACTGAAATTACTGATATTTTGTATATGCATTTTACCTGATAATATGTATTACTTGCAAAACTATAAATATGAAATGTTGTATAAATGTTACACAATAATAACTTATAAAAGCCCTTGCTGTGGATCTAATTATTATTTGAGAACTTAGTATAAATGTTATATCATGATAGCCCTATGGTTAATGAATGGCTAGACAGAGAGGAATACTTAATCCTGTTAATCCTGATGGACTGGCACTAATCTTGTTGACATATTTACTGGGTGCTTTGAAAGAGATTATGATATCACTACAGACGAGCTTGTATGGGGGCTAATCCTTAATGAGTCTAAATTGAAGTAATTGCTGAATGTTATTCTAATATAAGTGACGGCAGATTAACATAAATAAAAAATTCAAGGCAATTGAATAAGACTATGTAGACATATCTTTTGTCTTATTGGATATTATGTCTGGGAGATGGGATCTTGATACCTTAGGCTAGTATTTATCTGAAAGCTTTAAATCTATAAAACTATGTAGACATAGCTTTTGTCTTATTGAATAGTATATCTAGGAGATGTGTTCTCGTTACCTTAGACTAGCATCTATCTAAAAAGCTATGACTGAAATTACTGATATTTTGGATATGCATTTTACCTGATGATATGTATTACTTGCTAAACTATAATTATATGAAATGTTGTATAAATGTTACACCATGATAACTCATAAAAGCACTTGTTTGGAATCTAATTATTATATGAAAACTTAATGTTATATCATGATAATATACAGATAAGTTCACAATCAATTGGTGCTATTTTGTTTTGACAACCTCATATCAAATAGAACAAATATGTGATTTTACACTTCCATTCTAAACTAACATTCCAACAAACATGTATTAGTGTGTTGTAAAATACTTTCTGCTTACATGGAATAATACTTGTTAGAATGATCCTCTACATTAGCAATGAATAGAATTTCTGGCTAAACACAAGATGGTCTATCTAACATCAACAAACCTCATAATAAATGCTTCAAACATCACACTACTATTTATGATCTATGTGTCATAGTGACCTGTTCATGACAACCTTTTTTTTAATAGACATTTAATTAGCTAGGTTGAGGGTTGTTCATGTTTGTGAATGGATCATCTTGTGTACGATCCAATCTCCATCTTATGTCTATTGACAGACTCCAGATCCTTAGTCGTGGCCATGGGTAAAGTCATCTTGGCATTGTGTGATTTCCCCAACATGTAGTAACCCTCATCAATACATGGAAAGTCTGGAAACGAGCAATCATGTATCTTGTAAGTGCGTCTATTCATCTGAGATGAAGGTAATCTCACAATATTCTTCAGTTTATGCAAACCTCTCATTGGCTTGATTTAGGACTTGCTTTGTAATTCAATGTTTGTGATATCAATCAATGGATTGTCTGGCCCAGACTTAATTATTTACCAAGTAATATTGCTGAGTGCAGTGTTAAACAACAATCAATCTACCAAACGATCTTTGTAACCCCTGTTGTGAGCATCCGTAACCATTGCTTGTAACGGTAACCTTGTGATAACAGATGGTCATGGCTGGATGATGCAATTGCCTTCTTAGTAAGCTTGGGTGGTTGTGGTTCAGGGCTCTTGGTTAGCTTGCAGAGTAGAAACTGTGCAGGCTTGTCAGCCAAACTTAACTCTGTGGTGTCCAAACCTCCACGGAGACCCAAGGCCAGCTGTCTCTTGACCCTGCCATATGGTACCCCAAAAGCAGAGGTGTCCATATCTTCCCTTGAACCGTCAGAGGTATGGGTACCCTCCATGGACACGATCTCCTCCATGACATGAACCTGACATCAGACAGTCGCCCTGGTCCTATGGTGTCCTGGCGTGGTTGCCTCCAAGTCAATACATGTAGTTGTTATTGCTTACGGCCTCCACCTCATCTGTTATTGTGATCAGACGTCGTCAATCAAGGCCTCCATATCCACCTGTTCTCTTTATTACCTGTTCAAATTCACTGAGAGTGAGTATAGGGTTGAATTGAGGCTGGGTACCTTCATTAATCTCAGGTAGTGGTGCTGGTGAAGACTATCCCTTCGAGCAAGATCGCTCCTCTGATGTCGTCGAAGCTATAGAAACCGCACTATCTTTCTTTGTCTTCTGCCTCTAGCCTTCTTCCAGGCATCAGATATCTTGTGAAACAAGGTCACAGAGAGCGGTGTGCAAGGGGACATCTTGTCTCTAGTGTACAGAGAGTGATGCTACACTTCCAATAGGTTGTGTGTGGATCCCCGGTCAGCTCATTTCCCGCACTCAATGTAGGCTGTAGACGATGACGAAGAGGGTGACACCATCCTTCCAAACAACACATTTCCAATTACCTACTTATGAGATCAATTCAGCTTGATACACCAAATAATAAGATACTAAGTATCTATGACTGTTATTAGAAAATACTAGATTAACTACAGTGTGACAAACTACCAAAGTGTGCGAGAAAATATTCAGAAAGTTTTCTCAGATAATGACTCACACAGAGGAAAGAACTGAGCATTGGGCAGTAGAAGACTATTATCCACACAAGTAATTATGAATAGCTGACAGAGAAGAGGACTTCTGTTGAAAATCTACAAATGTTTATAGTGTGATGATAGCCAACATACAGGATTATGCCAATGATGTAATAGAGGTAGGTCATTCACAGGAATTATATTTACTTGGAAACACACATGCAGCTACGAAGTCTTTGAATCTTTCCATGATACTAGTTAACAACTAAAAAAATAGGAAATTTTGATTAATAACCAAACAATATGTTTCCTTTAACACCAACCTATAGTATTTGGTTTCCTTTCCTCTATGGCCATCTAATTTACAATCTTAAAATAATATTCAACCATAAATTATTCAATTCTGATTGGTTAATCAGAGGTTATCAAATCATTATGAATTGAAACAGCTGATTTGATGGTAGCGTCTTAATTTAACATTTGAAACCTCATGCTGCATGTTAGGCTACCAATTCAATTAAGCATGGTTAAATCTATGGGTAACCAAGCTCTACATTGAAAATACAGCATGTTTATGTCCTACATAAACTAGGCCTACAGTATCAACAGATATTAGCTGATAGATCCTTGAAGTTTATATATCACTAGATGAATAAAAGTAAAATTCCTGAAAACATCTATTTGCTGTCTCCCAAATGTGGCAGGATGCACCAATAGCTTTATTGGTCTTGACAAGCTAAGCTTAACATAACATATACATCAAGAATCCTTACTGGGGTCTAGTTTATGACCTAATCCATGAACACTGACCTGCATTCCAACACTGACCACCAGATGTTTCTCTACATCGGGGCTTCCCAAACAAAACCAGCATGGACCAGGTGGTTGCACTGTAAAAAAACATTCATTCAATTGGATTTCAAAAGTACAAAAAACATTTATTTGTTGTTCTGGTCATTTGCTACTAAATTGTACAAAGTTCTGTTTGTTTTGCTGTTTAATGCCGCAATGAGCAATATTACAGCTATGGCGGTGGTCTGTAAATAGTCAAGTCTGGACCGGAAAATCCTGTGACTGACACAATGAGTATCGATCTATGCAATTGGGATACAATGATATGCATCTGACCACTCGATCCCATTAGTCGCCTCTTACAACAAGTATAGTCACTTTTAGGGCAAGCATGGGTTGCTGAAGACCTATTCAAACCCGGATCTTCATGGGTCAGTCAACTACTAAACAATGTTGTAATATTCACAGTAAAAAGTTTTTGCATTATTCTACCTGATTCTGTGGTAATCTGTCTCCTTAAGAGTGTCTATAGGGTACATGTTCCATGTCCACACACATACCCTTAATAATCAACAACATATGAAAAATGATAATCCCATATCCCATCATGTTATTGGTTACAATGTACTGCGAAATTGTCCTGTGGGGAATCGTCCATGTTGGATCCCACAACCATAACCACAGTACCTGTGCAGGTATGATTATTGAACATTTGCTCAATGTGGATCTTGATGATGTTCTATGTAGAGTCTTTAATATATCAAAACATACAACAGGGGCATATATGTCCCTTCTCATCAACTCTCACTTTGAAGTCAAATAAACTTTACAATATATCACCCACACAAATACATGTCACAGGTTTGAATTCTGTAGCAAATTCTGTTCTGTGATACCATATATCCATAAAGCAAAATTACAGAACTTACCTCTGAAAATTAGGTACACTCTAAATATTACTATATATTACTAAATCACCAAATTTGAATCTAAATATCATATATTTACTTGCAGAACTTAATAACAAAAATAACATAACAACATGGGTATCTGTCTTTTCATCAACTCACCAATGATCCTGCTGAAACTTCACTCATAATCCTAATATTGTTTGGGATATTTTAGAAAATATGCAAATGTTGTGGTATCCAAAACATGACAGAGTTATCTCCCCTGTATTGTGTTGAGTCGGTACATGTATATAAACAGTCCTACACACCTTTCTCCTTGTCTCTATGGAATCCCCAGTTAGCAAGAACGCTTCAAGGTGTCAGAATCGGATCAGAAAACATGCCTAGACAAGTCGTCGATGAACGTTGAGCTAGGATTAATTTAATTTGTCAAATGATATTCCTCACCACACATATGGTTGATGAAGTCCGCCAATTTTCACGCAGGAACAAAACAACTTAAAGTTTGCATTCCTGATGTTATAAAATGCCACGGTTGCGTAGAAGATTCTTTGTAATATAACTTCAAGTGTCATAACTTCTACACTGAGATACAAGTGTAAACTGGCAAATTGTACAACCCATGAAACATCGACATGCTAAGGCTGTCAAAACTTAAAATAAAAAGAGAGCTTGTAAACTGACGTTTGACCATGGCAGAAAATCAACCTCCAGTTCCATAGTACGTTGATAACTGAGAACAATAATTATAGAATATCAACGCTACTCAGTGCCATTGGTTCAGATACTTTTGACATTTTAGATGGCTTCCACTTTGATAGAGACACAGATATAAATCTGACATTGATATCGTGTTAACAAATTTTGAGTCATTCTGTGTTGGTGTGGCACTCGTGAAGAGCAACCTCCTCGTGGTGAGTGCTGGGTAACGATAATAGCTCTTCCCCCGTGTGGATCTGGGGTAGAATGTGTCCACAGCACCCCATTGCTGGTCGTATGAGGCGACCAAATTGGGCAACCTTTTTGCCATGGGTTGGGCCCCTGTGTCGGCGGAGGACGGGCTTCAGGTAGTTGAGGACATTGGAGCCAGGAACTGTGCTTGCAGTCGTTCATCCAGTGTATGTAATAAATGTTTGAAAGTGTTTAAATCTGGAGACGTGGAGGGCCATGGCAGGACATGGATTCCCCAGAACTTGCACCAAGTCTGTTCTACCAGTGTCGGAGACATCTTCCCGAGGCAAGAGGGTTAACTGACTATAAAGTCTAGTTTCCAAACTAGGCTGGGATTATGGAGTTACATTTTGATTGGACTAACGAGTCTATGCATAGTCCAATCAAAATCGCTCAATGAAATCGAAATCCGGTTCGTAAACTGTCATGCAGACTTCGGTTGACTGCAGGATTTGCAAAGCATGTGCACCGCCAACTCTTTGTCAACAGATATTTTCCAAATCTTTTCATGTTTTTTGTCAAGGTGCTCACATGATTTGATGCACTTGATCATTTGATCTTGATTATTGATCAGGTTGTCTTGACTGGGCGAAGTCATTTGGTTTGAAGCAAATGCCAGTGATAATAGAGCTTGAATCTGATTGCTCCATAGGAGAAGCATAGAAGGGACATAACTCATAATAGCCACTAGCAGCGCTAGGATCGAGCCCAGGAATTACAACCTAGTTTGGCAAGAGTTGAAACTGGACTCAGTTAAAAAGTCAGTTAACTCTCTTGCCTTGGGAAGATGCGTAGGAGATGGCTGCCCGCATTACCATACTACGCCCACCAAATCTGTCCACCTTCTGTATGCATTGCCTGCGACGCCAGTAAACATGATGTCTACCATCCGCATGACGAAGCATAAAAGATGACTCGTCACTAAACCAAACTTGTCTTCAATGTAGTTGTGGCCATACTGTGACCTTGACGCCATTGACGCCGACGATGCAGTACAGATCGTGATAATCGCATAAATTCTTACAACCTAATTTATTCCACACTAGTGTGTTCATAAGCAACATTGGTTATTCTAGATTCTGTTAAAGGGGCACTGATCTAACGCAATTCCCCGGACTGGTTGTTGCCTTTGTTATTGTTTTTTCCCCCGTGAGTACCCGGATGATACGCAACGCAACTGAGCGTGACCAGAGACTGGGCTACCGTCTGCAAGGACAGCTAAATAAACTTGGAGGCTGGAGGCTATATTTGTTTTACGCATTTTTGCATAAACACTGATTGGTTAACTGTGATCTATAAAGATTTCGACAAAGGGCGCATGTTAATTAATTTCTTCAGCCTAAACAAACAGACAAAAAGAACAGCGGAGCTCATCGGATGTCGTCATTTGGAAATACCCCAGATGGTTATAGTTTAATACTAAAAAAAGTATCCATGCAAGGAAAGCATTTTCGGATTTCGGCTTGCGTCGATAATACGATTACTACTCCCTTGTTGTCATCCACGTTTTCTCGTCTAACCCTACACTTGTGTATTTGTCGTCATTCACTTGGTGCTCAGTTAATGAATTTATTACAGGTACAATTAGTGGGGGCGCCACTTATATTATCTGACAAAAGTTCCCATTTGGCTTTTATTGTGTCTGGGGTAATTATTCAATCTAAATCCAGGTTTGAAGTGAGTTGAAATGTGTGTTATGTAATATGCATGTGGCAGCCCAGCAAGAGATGAATGATTAGTTGATTTACTTTTTTTTGTAAATCAACGGATCGTTCCTAGTCATCAAAGGATTAACAGAAAATAAGTTGATTGATTAATCACTGTTATCTTGCACAGTGGATATGTCAAGAGTGAGTGTTTACATGTCTAGGTTTACTAAAACAAAGGGAATACACTCATATCATGGCGTGAAGTGCCGATGTAAAAACAACATACTTTGTTCAAAGGGTTAACTGATAATACGTTGATTGATTGATCATTGTTATCTATCACTCAATGGATTTTTTAGGAACCGTGGTCGTTAGTTGTCACGTGCGCTTTCTCAGCCGTCCATTGAGACTTGACACCTATGTAGAACACCTGAAACAATCCAAGTGATCAGTTGAGAAACGAACACGGGTTATAATATCCCGAAACGATATATATCTTTTAAAATATCATTTTTGATTGTTACTGAGACACGTGACATCGAATAAGTTTCTTTGTACAGCTACAGACAAGTGGGATATTGTTCCTTTGTGTGGATATTCACGGATACATTCCTCGAACAAGGAAGCTACCTAAAATTTATACATATAAATTTGGTAGGTTGTAATTATGAAATTTGCATTTTGTTTTCCTTCATTTGAACGGATTCATTCTTGTTTCTCTACGTCTTGGTTGGGACATTCTTCCCATATATATTACCGTCAATTTGTAAAATGTGATTCTCTCAGGCAATTTATAAAATGTGTAAATATTTCAGTCATTTTGACTAAAAAATCTGCCCAGGTTGATTAAGACGATCAAAAGGGCCTACAAACATCACAACAGATTATTATGTAGGATTAGAAGCCAAACAACATAGAAATGTACTTTTCAACGTAACATTTTCAGTCTCTTGGTGATGACATTACACATCAAAATGTTTGGAACTCGTTATCATAATAATACAGATGGAAATGTTTTTCAGTCACTTTGTAAAACTGAATATTTAGACGTTTAATAAATTTGTTACACATTTGACCAAAAAAAAATATACACACTATAAAAAAAGCAATGCTCAGGTGAAATATTTACTTTGTGTTTCAAGTCAAAATAGTGTAAACGAAAATCGCAAAATTACCAAGCAAGTGACTTATCAAAACTTTGTCACCATTACCGATGCTACCCACAAAGATACCTACATTTCCTTATTATCTCGAAAACTGTATTTCATTTTGTTGATCAATGTGACCATACGCCCTTATTACTACCCATAAAAGTGACTAATGCGCTTACGAATGGCGCAGCAGAGGTCGTGAACTAGTCTAGATTTCTGCTATACATCCGGGTACTCACTGGGAAAAAACAATAACAAAGGCAACAACCAGTCCCGGGGAATTGCGTTAGATCAGTGCCCCTTTAAGTTACTATGGAATGACTTAACGGGTGGTAATTTAGTTTTGTCAAATCTACACCAATCATCCATATATTCGTAAGGATATACATCTTTTCTAAGCAACAAATGCCTTGTTAACCGATCAGTAAATTGATTTGTTTTTGTTCGCATTAACTAAATTGTCCCAGGAAGATAACAGAAACTGTACGGAGTCTATGAATCTAAACCCATTACTTCGTTTTGTTCTCACTTTCCCATCCTAGTCGTATAATGTATAGTTTTAGTCAACGAGAATGATATATATATTTCCATATTATCAGGAATGCACGTTAAACCGCCGTTGGTCTTTGAGAGAGCTTGCATAATGAGATAAGAATCATATCCTCTTAGGTTATGAAACACATTGGGGATAGGTATTGTTTTAGAATACATTTTTAGTTTCAAGTTTACACTCGTTATGTGCGGCTCCCCTGTAATTACCCATGACGTGGCAATGATCTCCTACAGAATCCCCATTCAGGGATTTATTACAAACAACCATCAACTCGTTGACTTCTTATGGGCCTTCCAGTCATCCCTAGTCATACACATGGGTTTCTTACGCGATACATTTTCCCTGATTATTCTCTCTTGGTTTTGTAGATATTCTAGGAACTTTTCCGCTGCATCATATAACTCCTCAGTACTTTTGCCCAATATGATTGGTTAAACATCATTAACATCCATGTCAGAATTAATATTCATCTTCCAACCTCTTAGATATTTACCAAAGTCAGCTGTGGGTACAATTCTTAACTTAACAGGTTGATTATTATCAACAACCGGTTCAACAACTGGTTGATTATTATACAGTAAAGCAATCAATTCAGCTTTTCTAATTCGAGAATAACCTCTCAGTCCACTGTTTTTCGCTTGAGCTTTGAGTTCTGGGGTTTGTATTCCAAACCGAGTGAGGTAAACAATTCAGCTTTTCTCATTTGAGAATAACAATGGAGACCACGTTGTTTTGCCAAAGCTTTCAACTCTCTGACATAAACCATTGTGATGCATAACTACATGTGGACTAAGATCTAATTGGTAATAATTCTACCCAATCTATTTCTCTCATTACGGTAATCCTTCTTCCTATCATAAATAATCTGGAACCATTTCTTGTCAGCACCGTGACTATTGCATAAACAGTAACTACCTTTTACCCCAATCCCACATACAGAACATGTATAATTAACATGACCTTTTCTAACTGCAATGGCATGTATCCCACAAAAATCTGCCATACAGCTTTGACCACATATTTGGGATTGGCCCATGCGTATGAATTTACATCTGGATGTGCCCCTCGCCATTGTGATAAATATACACTTCTAGTATCATTTGTCTAAATGCGAGTCAGCCAAGTCTCTGCCTGCTCATGCCTTATGCGTAATAGTGTAGCTAAAAATAGCCACAGTCGATAATCCCAATACTATAAATGCTATTTTGCAACCTTGCTGACCTTCTGGCAGTGTGTAATACGTGAGAGTGTTGGCCTTGTTGCAATTGGGTCAAATGTCTTTCCGTAAAAAAGGAAGTACTCGTGCATGGCAGATTCACCATCCTTAAATGTTTGAATTGAATTGTTTTGTTTACGAATCTTGTCATTAATAAAATCTAGCCTCTGCATTCCTTTAGTGGACCATTGTGACTGGGCTGTTTCGAGTTGTTCTAATGCTTTATTGTGTCGTTTCCGCTCCTTTCTTTAGCATTTGATTCTCTCACAGTAGAAAATAAAAAATCACACGCTGAAAAAAGCAAGAGCATTAACAATAGCTCCACCAACCATCATCGCAATTGATGCCATTTTGTTTTTGAACTATGTTTATAAATATTCAAATCTTTAATTACTTCATTTTGTCTTCTGGGATAAGCCCTTGTTTGATTAGCATATCTTTAGTAGCCATAGCTAGGCCTACATCTAGAACCATCATACCAATATCATAACCATTAAAATCTAGTTTGGGTGGGGGGCTTTAGTAATCATTTTACCTGTATGTGCATAGCCGATAGCTAATCCGCTAACCACAGCTGAATGATACGCTGCGTTATCAACATTATACCGTCTGTAACAGGAGAAGTCATTACATGAGGGCTTAACTCTAATTGAACCACGTCCAATTTTTTAACTGGCAGTGTTTTCTCTTCTCCGGTCTTAAAAAACAACCATACCGCCGCTATAATGCCGAGGGCATAGGGAGCCCAAGTTTTAATTGGGTGTGTACTATGTTCAGTGCCAGCTCTCCCCTTTTACCAGCTGCGACTTTTCAACGATTCTTAGTGACTCTCACTTGCGGTGTTTCCCTGTTCACTTGTGGCGTTTCTGCAATCACTTGTGGCATTTCCACCTCCATTTATATTATTAGGTGGGCACGTATGATTGAATTGACAACAGTTATCCATTATTAAAGTGGTGGTAAGAGATTCGCATAAATACAGGCGATTTTCTGGTGGCATAGGAAGAAATGTACTAGATACCAGGGGTCTGGAAAATTGAAAATCCCAATCGGACATTTGCATTTAGGCCACGCCCCCTTCAAATGGTGTATTTTCGTATAACTTTTCACACACATTAAAAGTTGTTACGTATGGTGTTCCCTCGTTATTGCACGCTTCGGTTATTGAACGCGGTAAAGCATGGCTCCAAAAATTTACCAACATTTTTAATAAACTCAAGTTTTCCAATCACACGATATTTTCCCCCATCTCAGAAAACATTATCAGCTGATCAACGCGATCACGTAACACCGGAAGTACCAGTCAACAAATCCGAACTGAAGTATGCAATTTATTCCTATCATTATAATATCTGGTAATAAAAAAATTGTTCACTGTTTACTTGGACTAGAGTTTGCAATATATATTAAATATTTCATTCAATAATTATAATAATGTTTACAATAATTTCGGCGAAATTGTATCCGAAGTGATCGGTCGATCACACAACTCACCGTTATTTACAGCAACCACGGTCAGATTACCGCTATTGACGCCTTTAAACGAACTTTAGTCGCTAGAAGTCATATTTGAGGCAGTTTGACTATAAAATGTCAACATTACGTTTACGCAATCGAAATATATGTAGCGCATGAAGCCCCTACGGTGACAGGTCAAAATCGTTCCATACATCAAAAAATATCCTGCATACCATCTGTACCAAAGTGCTACGCTTATGGTTCTTATAATTTTAAGTATATATGGTGGAAACTGCAACTAAAATAACACGATATTAGAATATATTATTCCTGATAAAATAATAATTTCCGTTACAATTTCTTCCGACCATTGCATCAAAATTCTTTGAAGATGTATCTTTGGGTATGTTTTACTGAATCACCGGTAGATTGGGAGGAAACGTGTGCACAGCTGATTGCTATTTCCGGCTTAGTTTACGAGAAAATACACACGGTAATCTTAATCTCAGCACATAAAACAATGTCTTGGAGAGCAGGAAATACATCTTAAATGGTAAATCATCATGCCTAGTGATGTTTTATATCAAATTTCATACTTTTATTGACCAAGTTTATTATACCTGCTTATTCACCTGAATTCGCTGAAAGGATTAGATAACGCTCATCAATTATTTGGACCCCGAAGGTAGTTTTGTTTGTTTTTTAAAATGTCCGGACAGAAAAATTTAAATGTCCGGTAAGCAATATTTTAAATCTGGACCCCTGCTAGATACAGCTGTGTATAGTTGTACCATAGCCGAACCTATTGTTTTAATCATGGTAGCTCCCAGTCTAGACTTGTAATGTGCGAATAGTTTTTTAATTTCCTCGTCGGTCATGTTATCAATTTTTTCAGTGGTATAATTTCCCCCAAGTATTGGGAGCATTTTGCACCAGCTACCAAAGCCGCAAGTCTTTCTCTATGTTAATCTGTAGGTTCTGGCTCATCTTGGAGCAGGTTCGAGAAGTTTGTCGTATTCCATCTTTTTAATGTAATACCCTAGCTGATATTTAAGCCTAACATAATGAAATATGACATATTCAATACAGCCCGAAATAATAAACTGTTGCAAAAGAATGAGGATTCAAACGACATTATTACTTCATCGCTGCTAATGTTCAATTTACCGCATTTTGCTATATTTTGTTAAAATTTGCTCAATTTTGCTAATCAGTTGCTAAAGTTTGCTAATCAGTTGCTAAAGTTTGCTAAACAGTTGCTTAAGTTTGCTAAACAGTTGCTTAAGTTTGCTAAACAGTTGCTAAAGTTTGCTAATCAGTTGCTTAAGTTTGGTGGGCAATTGCATAAGCAGCTGGTTGGTCAGTTTTTAATTCCAGTTTAGAGTGCTTCGTTTCTGCTAACAGTTTTCTGACTTTATCTTGCTCGAGCTTGGTAGAAAAATGAATCTCTGTCTTTGCAGTGAAACAGGGCAATCCATTTGGTCTGCTCTCTGAGATCTTTCAGTACAGAGTTGTATTTTTGTGTAAGTTCCCAAACCCTATGCTCCATATGTCGACCGGCGAATGCTAAATATGAAAGCATATCTTTCTTTTTGGTAAGTTCTTTCCCCGCACTGCAGTCGTCTATTATGAAAAGGGTTGATTCTCCTTTGCATTTTTCGTGACATACTTGTAAACAGTCTTGTTAACGATGACCCGGATCAATTTTGTGCACTCTCGATAGGTTTGTTTTATTAACGTTTATATACTGAACAACAAAAGTTCCTGTGACATTGAATAAGATTTAATGCAAAGTTATGTTTTTTACCAAACCTGAAACAATTTCGGTTTGCAACAGATAACAGACTCCTGTAAGTGCTCAAATGGTTTAATTTGCCATACTGACTTCAGAAAATGCGTGATTTCATAAAAAACATGAACATGCCAAAAAGTCAATATACAAATCAATAGCGTCTATGTCCACCTCTGGTTGCAATACAAGCAACACCTCTTCGTCTCATGGAATGGACCAGGCGTCGCACAAAGTCCTGTGGGATATCTGTCCATATCTGCTGGAGCATGTTTCAAAGTTTCTGGAGTGTCTGTGGAACACGTGGTTGACGTCGAAGGCGCCGATCCATCTCATCCCACATGTGCTCGATTGGTGAGAGATCAGGGGAGCGAGCCATTGCTTTGTTGAAGAGAACCCTGAACAAGTCGAGCAATATGAGGCCGGGCGTTATTATGTTGAAAGGTAAATGCCTGGGCCATGACGACGCAAAAACGGTAGAACAAGAGGGACGATGATCTCGTTTGCGGTAGCGCTATCCATTGAGATTTCCCTCTACCACTATCAAACGGGTCCTCTGTCTTGCTGTAATCCCTTCCCATACCATAACGTTGCCACCCCCGAACCGATCTTCTTCCATGACACAATGATTGACGTAACGTTCACCTCGACGTCGGTGAAAACGCGGCTCGCCAGTGAATAGAACTTGTCCCCACTGCATGGCCGTCCAGGGTAGATGATGTCTGCACCACTGTAGACGTGCTTGATGGTGGTTTCCTGTCAAAATGGGACGTCTGGTGGGTCTTCTGCCGACAATCCCTGCACATCTGAAGCTACGACGTACGGTTTGTGAAGATATTTGGTGAAGGCCAGGGATGCTTCTTGCAGTCACTGTTGCTGGCTGGAATCGATTTCGTAGGTGTGTTGTTGAATCCAGTTGTCTTGTCATCCGAGGATAGTCTCTGACTGCATTCGTCTGTTGCCAACGTTGCCATAAACACCAAATGGTGTTTCTGTGGACGTTAAATTTTCTTGCAACATCACGTTGACTAGATCCTGTTTCAAGCATACCAATGGCTCGCAGACGCTCATTTTCGGACAGGCGTGGCAATTTCGTAATGTTGAATAATTGTGTAATTTTGTTGTTTTTCGGAGTGGTTGTTGTCAGCACGATGCTAAACAATGCATATAGAATCCCATTAACGCACATGTTTTTATACCCATTCTTGTGTAGTGAAATGCATGGGGCTTGCATAAAAGTCAACTTTTGCATGGAATGCATGCTTTTCTGTAGCAGTTGCATTTTTGTGACTTGATTCCATACATGTACTACAATATTGAAAACCAAACTTTACTTGTTTGAAAAATACACTAAAATATTGGTGTCACAGGAACTTTTGTTGTTGAGTATAGTCAGACACAGAATAATATGGGCAAAAAGATTCTGATGACTTTGTAAAATATCTATAATAAAAGCTGTTTTCCCACACCCCGTTTGCCAGCAGATGATAGCGCAGTGCGTTTTTTTAGGTAAAAGATTATTAATAGATCGCTTGCATGAATCTTCCATTCTGTATATTAAGTTGTGTGTCCATAATCATGTACAAATATATGTTTAATTTACCAGCCTTTTCGGCGAGCTTTGTTTTCTGTATAGTAACACCCTCACTAGCATTTTCTATTCTCCGCCCACTACCGTGTAGCTGGTTATCATCTGTGGCATGTCGAGCCAGAGCGCATACTTCGAGGAAAGGAATTCATCCAGCGATACATCCCCAAGAGCCAGATCTTTTGCAACCGCGTTTACTTCTGGGCTTCATTTATAGAAGGGAGTTCTCATCCCACTGTTGATATGCTCGCATGCCTTGACTATATAGTTGATTAGGCACACCCTCCACAGTCAATTCTACTTTTGTAATCTTGGGGTTGTAGAACGCCTCAGTATCTCTTGCAAATGCTTCAGAGGGGTCCTCGAACAACATTAAAATACCCTTCAACAACCTAGCGGTGAGGTTTAGATTGATATTCAAATCTCTTTTGTTCCTGGAAATCTTTCGGTGTCGAAGCATGCGATCGTACAAAATGGCTAAAATTCCATTATACTGGTTACGAATTTGTCTGGCTAATTCAGGACCTGTTACCATATCATACTTCAGTGAGATATTGTCAATGAAATAGCGACACTCACCTTCAGTAGCTTTGATTACTATAAGGGTAACGCTATTTTTTAGGGCATTATCATTTGCAGAAGCCCAAGGTCTTCCATTAACTGTCCGACAAAGAGGGCAGTTGAAAAGACCAAGGGCTTCTGCAAATACTAATGCCCTGAAAAATAGCGTTATCATTATCATAGCTAAAATGGATGGAATTTTGTATCAAATAAAAAGAAACAACAATATCCGTTTTGAAACATTTACCGCAATCAACACAAATGTCACTGACACACTTTTACAAATATGATAATGGCCCGTTGTCAAGCAATATGAGGGCATTATCAAGTTACAGTGGCCTGCTGATTCCTGATAACATGCGGGTGGTTTAATGATAATTCTATCCATTTTAGCTATAATCTGCTGTAGTCATTAAAAATGAGTTTATATTCTAACCTATCGCCTAGAAGGGTATGTAACTACATGTATCTTGTAATTCAAAGACGAGGGGAATATAGAATCGGTTACCCAATGCAACAGCAACAGCCTTTTCTTCTATGATGCTATTATCACCATTGTTAGCACCCACACAGTCTCATTGAATTTTTATTACTAATACCTTGATACTGTAAGTTTTCACGTTTTTCGCCGTTCTCCAGAGATCCATGTAACAGAAGTATACATCGCTATCGTCAATACTCAAAACCTCATTACCGCTAATTTAAATCGTAATTTTCTTAACAATCGCACGACCTATGTTCTGAACAATCTCCCTGGCAGGGTCATCAGAAGTCAAACCAATTGTAAATGATAGTCGGGGCAGTTCCTGGAACTAACACATCGTGAGCACCGAGATTAGGAAGCGTCTGATTCTGATCAATGGTACTCGGGTTATTAGTTATACAAGGGGTGTTCATTAAAGATTTCCCCTGACCCACTTCCGATGGACCTAGTGGAATGAAACTTGGCATAGGTATTAGTCTTTCTTCACATATGAACCACCAAGAGTTACACACTTCTCCCATCGTTTTATGCAACTATTGAGACCTCGCTTGTAAAGGCCCTCATTTTGGTCAGCATGCCACGCCTCTTAAGCTTGATAGCGTCCCGCAATTTCCGCAGCAGTGAAGCATAATAAGCTTCTGTAATTGTGGTACCCTTTGCCAAGAAATCCATCATCACTACTCCGTGCTGATCCCAAAACACCGTGAGCATGACCTTGCCTGCAGAGGGTTGGACACGTGCCTTCTTTGGGGGTGGTGACTCCACATGCTTCCATTGCATCGACTGAACTTTAGTCTCAGGATCATAGTGATGGACCCATGTTTCATCCTGTGTGATAAGTCTGTCAAAAAAGTTTGCCTGGTTTTTTTGGCACATGTCCAAAAGATCCTTTGAGCAATTGACTCGTTCCTGCTTTTGGAAAGGTGTGAGCAACCTGGGAATCCATCGTGCAGACACCTTATGCATGTTCAAATTGTCATGGATGATTTTTTCCACAGACCCTACACTGATCTTTACATCTTGTGCTAACTGGCGAACAGTTATACGTCGGTCTGCCAAAATGGCGGTCTCCACTTGATGGATAGTGTCCTCATCAATGGCTGAATGGGGGCGACCAGGAATGGCATCGGTTTCCTCAGATGTCCGACCACACTTGAACTGGCGATGCCAGTGTTTAACAACGTCATATGATGGGGCATCTTCCACATAAGTTGCTTTCATTTCATCGAAAGTTTCTTTTGGTGTGCGACCTTTCAAATATAAAAACCTAATCACTGCTCGGTATTCTACTGGCTCCATTGTCACACCCTACTCGATCATAATACCTGTAAAAGTGGTAAGATTAATAGTTCGGTGAAATTTCAACCAAATATGATAACCCTAAGTGGTTTAGGGAAATCTTTAATGAACACCCCTCGTAGTTACAGACTGGCGAATTGCTATGACTCCTTATGGGTCCCGAAGTCTACGCTGTGGATTTAACTTGTGTCCATATTGCGAAGACATTGTTCATATTGAAATTATGTAACCATATGCTTAATATAAAAATGGATGATATTAATCTAGATAACCTAACTGATACTAGTACAGTCGAAGAGGGTACTGATGAAACCATCATTGTGAATCTTAATGAAGAACTTTTGTAATCAACTGTTAATGATTATTACGATGTCTTAAAAGAAGACAAAAAATATGTTACTCCGATTCGCCGTGACTATTCCAAGTTTACAATAGATAGTAAAGGAATATTGCGACTGCGTGGCTCTCCGGATATTGATCTTATGATTTCTAGTACTAGGAAACCCCTAGCCTTGTCTACAATAGCCAGACGTTGTGGTGGCATTAACATAATTCGTAATGAATTAGGTCTTTTAGACTACGACAACTCACAAGCAATTTTTTTTGCAAAGACTCCTAAGGATCTTCAGACTGTGCGTATTGAACTCGTTGCAAAGGCTGCTGCCATAGATAAAGATAATTTGGAAGACATACCACAACGCACGAAGCAGGCCTCTGATGGTCTCTAAGAAATCTTGGCAACCTACAATAATTCCACATTACAGTTACCATCCTTGAAGTACAATATTAGAGAATTACAAGGCCTTGACAAGGCAATGCGAACAATGCGGGGATCACTCATCAATAATATAGCCAAGTTAGATGAACTTGACAAGCATATATCTTATGAGGCAAAGCAGACAATGAATTCAGTAGACGCTGTGTTGCGGAAAGATTGTGCAACTTAGAAGACAAAAGATCAGCCCACCTCGAAGCAGCTTCCACTAATAGAGAAGCACTTTGTTCACAAATCAATCAAATTCAAGAAACTATTGATCAAGTCCTCAATGATGATACTGCACTGGCCGAAAAAATTAACACATTGTTCAGAGAATAGGGGATAACCATTACCAGTATTTTAACCACATTGGGATTTATTTTATCAACTTTGACTTTTGGGTTGACCAGCGCCGGATGGTGTAAAAAGAGTGGATAAAAAGAGTGGATAAAAAAGCATATAAAGGCATTAGGAGAAGCACTATGAAAGCTCGCCGGGAAAGCCGCGTCTGCACTTTCCGGTATAATAGGGAGTATTGTATCCTGGCTCTTGAATTTATTAGCTAAGACCGCCACTTGGCTTAGTCAAAACTTGTGGGCAGTGATCATAGCAATTGCCGGACTGTTGTACGTATCTGCTAAAGACTATTTATCCTAATCATGAGTAAACCAGCCGTGACTCTAACTACTATATGCGCTGTTTTTTCATTGATATGTTGTCGATTGTTGGTGGCAATATGTGGTTTTACAACTTGTGGCTGTTGCACTTCTGTTACAGTAGATGACTGTGGCTTGACTATTCCTATTTTGCCTGTATTTGTTTGCGTTATTAATTCAGTGTTAATATCTGAATTTATACCCGGTTGTTGTTTACCAGTATCAATAACAATTTTATTATTATAGCCTATCACTTTACCAATCTTAAGTTCCATATTACTCAGAGACATGTATAGTCCTGCCCCCAAAACATAGTCTACTTTGGATTGATTATGCTTTATAGAAGAAGGTATGTCAACTGGTGAAGCAATAGCATCCTCTACGTTTGCAACAAACTGTTTTTGTGCATCAAGCGCTGTCCCAGAACCAATTATTCCTGTTCGTGTTTGCGACTGTGCACCAAGAATTGCCCATACATAAGTTCTTATTGATTCATTGTTTGTAAAATTATTTTCTGTTCTATCATAAAGAAATTCATTCCAAGCATTTTCAACATCTTGTGGTTGCTCAACCTTTTGGATGGTGAAAACAAACACCACCCTTAAAGTTCATACGATCGTCTCTCCACTTGTTACTCGAGAGACCAAAGCTGGGAAGAAGTTGACTCTTTTCAGTAAATCATCGCTGACAGAGTGTGCACCAGCGTATGTACCGGGTAATACCCAGACCATGGTTAACTCCATGCAGATGCCAATCTTTACTCGTAGAAACATAACATTCCTGACAAATATGTTCATATGCCCACCTATTGTACAGATTATTTGATGCCTTCCATGCTCGATCCTGCGGGAATGGGGCACTAATTTCTTTAAGTATACGTCTAATTTGATAGTACACGTGAAATGATAAAACAGACTTATTTAGTTCAAAGCGGGCAGCATAAAGAGATACACCACATCCTGTTTCTGGCACACCATATGGCAAAGTTTAACTGGTTTTGCCAAAATTGCATTGGATTGTAGAACCAATCATGTACCATTTTGTCGCTAGTTGCCGTGAACCTGTATTTTTCAAAGATATTAGGGAAATGAACAAAAAGCTGAGCACCAGAGGCTCTTACTAAAATCGACTGGTTCGTAAGGTAAGTTGCTTCGATGCTACTTTCTGTATTAACACCTACCATATTGAAGTTGTAATATAGTATCTTTGTATATTTAATATGTATGTTACACACCCGGGAATAACAAATGGTCAGTCTATTCAACTGCTTCAAGCTATCAAAAACTCAGCGGGGCAACTTGAAGTTGCTCTCTGTGATATAACGTATTACCAGCGGTGGACCAATATAAGTGCTGCGAGAGGTTATAATAAGTTATTACTAGATAAAGAACGTCACACTATATCTGATGGGTATTACAGCGTATGCTCACTCAATGATGAAATTTTAAAGCCTTTGGGAGCTAGTCTCACACAAAATGAATCAAATTGGGTGCTGATTTTAAGCAGTGGAGCACATTCTATAAAACTTGATAGGGACTTAGCAAATACACTTGGATTTATAAGAAGAGAAGTGGCACCCAACACAACAATGCATGGAGTTAAATTACCCAATATAGTTCCCTATCAAGAGTTGTGCATCCATCTTGATCAGATCAGTACAACGGATAATATTCAACTCGAAAATCCTTCAACTCTGCTAAGAGCTATTCCAGTCAAAGATGAAAAATACTATAGTGGCAGTACGGAAATTTCTCATCATTACAATATAAAAAATTAAAGCAGGGTATTATTACAGATCTCAAAATTTCTGTATCAGATGTAAAACATCAACCTGTACATATAGGATATTTGAGTGTAACACTCCATATTATAAGTAATGGTTGATTCTTCAGGCCCTGGACACATAACTATAACCAGGGTATTTTGGAAAAAGGTTTTAATATTAACTTAAAACATAGTTTATTAAATTCTACAAGGCTTTAGGTTAAAATACAGATGAAGGGGTGAGGGAATCACCAACAGGTTAAAAAGTTATCGATTTTGCTTCTCTGGGAAATAGAAATGGCTTTTAGAGGAAATTACCAAGATTGCTTGAATCAGAAATGACTGTTAGGGGGATTCGGTACCTCACAGGGTAATGGGTTTTCACCTTAGTGTTGTTTGAATTATGAGTATGTTTGGTTGACTAATGACTTTAGGAAATCAACTAGAGGAAATTAGAAGAGTTTTGATAGTATAAGTGACTGGAACGGAAATTGGGGTTCATATGGAGGTGAGCATTAGGACTCATTTCACATGATGTCAAATATTATTTCGGTGGGAGGAGCTAAAATTATCATCAATAGTATTTAGTGAGTTGTCCGGGAGTGGTGCGGGGATTCGGAAACTCACGGCTGACCAGAGAGGTTCTCTCTGTAGAATGGAATTCCGGGTCAGAAAAGTATTAGAGTTAACAGCTGATCAGAAATGCTATCAGGCTCTTCAATGCATCCTTTAGGTATGTGTTGTATTTAAGTTATACAGGCTACAAGAAAATAACTGAGGACCATGTGTGTATATTTATGATTAATTCTATCATAAATAAAAAGGACTTGTGATTTTGAGAGAGCTACATCATCCCCAGAACTTAGGAGTGGTTGATCAGAACAAGTGACCAAGGGAGAAGGGTAAAGTACCCGCCCCCTAAGGTTACATAACCTTAGACAATGTAATACAATTGTGCTTTCCGATCTTGGAGACACAGAAGGATTTGATAAACCTGGTATCGAGGGTAAGTTATATGCTTTACACTTACAAGATAATGTATACAAGCGGAAAGAAGTTATATTCACAGAACCTAATGCCCTAACACCTAATTTAATAGATTTAAATGATGTCGTTAGTAGACTCCATAAAAACACTTTATACAATCTTTTTTCGTGACGATAACAATAAATTGACCATGTTCGAAGCAAAAATCGAATGGCTACTGAATATCATCGTTGCTCCACCATATGTGATGATGAGTAAGGGACATCATTTAACTAAGATAATGAATCTTCTATCCCCTGCCAGATGACCGAGGCTATATGTTATTGAGTCGCCCATCATTAAAAGATGTTAGCTTAAATTTGGTTCCTGGATTCAACGGTGTAAAAAATAGCCTGAATGGTAGACCTAATTTTTCTACAATTATTATCAAAGTCTTGTTGGGGGATGCGCCAGAAGATGCTCCAGATATATTACCGGGTCTATCAATTAAATGGCTTATGAAACATGAACGTCAACGTTGCAGTATTATTATTTATCTTGGAGTATCGCCCCGTTGCAAGTCTTTAGATGGTCCAAGTTAATAAGGGATTTGGCATTTCACTAACTAAGATATCTATGCCATATAATATACACCTAATAAGACTGATGTATACTCTCAAGACATTTACGCAAGACCAATTAAACACTCTTTTGTTATAATATATATTTTGGGTTTATATCCGGCGGTCGATGAAGCATCTGAAAAGATGGATACTGTTGATGGATTTCGATTACATCAAATAAGTGACATAAAACATCACATAGAGAAGGAGAGGGAGTCGAGACTTGGATTATATAAAAAGTATCGCAGAGCTGTGAATGCTCTCAACGGAGATGACACTGCACTTGTAGCAGCTAGCATGGGACTTGTAGCAGCTGGTGTTGGTTTATTATCAACTATAATCGCCATGCCTATCGTACTTGGCATGGAAGTAGCAGCCGGAGTCTCTGGACTGGCAGGAATAGCTCTTAAATTTATTTCTTGTAGGTTGCAACAGAAAGCATTAAAACATGACAGTATTTATGTACTCACTGAAGCAAAGTTAAATAGCATTGAGGATCATATTTCAACAGCACTGGCTGATATCAAGATATCTGAGGAGGAGTTTCGTTTAGTGTTGTCAGAACTAACCAAATACAACGTAATGAAGCAGGAGATTCAATCAAATTCTCGTAAGACCAGTGGTATTAGTGAAGACGAGAAAAAAAAGTTCATAGAACAGGGGAGACAGCAAGCGCGTCAAGTAATCTGTGCCAAAACCAAAGAACTGGCTGGAGATTAAAACAAAATTGTTTTCTGGATACATCGTTGGATCGCACCACATATAAAATCATTTAGACGAATGTCTACATAAGTCTATAATAATGGGGAACTACAAGCCAACAAAGGAAGACCTTGAAAAACCTATCGAAGCATTTATGCTCCGGGACAAAATTTCACCAGAGATTGTTCCACCAGGGCTGGTAATAGGTGAGGCAGCCAGATGACCCCACACATTGCCATGAAGGCAGGAAGGTCTTGATACCTGAATCATACACTGGTTTGGTTTTAGCTGATATGGATGTCTTTATTGTTGCCAGGGCCATGTTGAACATGATACTGATATGTTCATAAGTATGAAAAGAAGGGATTATAAATGATGGACCCATGACAGAAGCTTACACTGATGATGTCGGAGTGAACTAAACAAGCACATTCAAAAATCTTGAGTGGAAGTGAGCTAAAAATGTCCCCAATAGTCATCCCCACATGGTGACTCATCATGTACCCAATTAACTGATGAATTGATATAGCTTATAAAACTCTTTGGTATTACCTTGTTTTCTCTTCTTGTTGACGTTACCACCACTTTCACTGTGTCTTTTTCCTGCCTTCACAGTGTCTCCTCCATGCATGTCATAGAAAAACTGTGTTCCCTGCAAATTATTAAAAATAGCTGCTGTTCACCAGATAGCAACAAAAGTGGCTGATAGCTATATTGCCCTGCAGTCAACATTATTCCAGCAATGTAATGAATCCAGTGGATGATGGCATGATCAACATTCCATGTAGGTAGATAACACACAATCAGCATGACCAATCGGCTCTTGACAAGCATACAATGCTTGGGATCTATACCCTGACCCTGACCCTGACCCTGCCTTTGTGGATATATGTGTTTAAGCCTGGATAAAATACTCTTGCAACATAATTAATTGTCATTGATCGATATGTTAAAATGAACTAGAAGGTGCCTCAGAAGGTACAGCATTTGAACTAAATTAAGTCAGGTGACAGTTGACCTCACCAGTTTCTATGTACACTTACGGACAAAAGAAACATGAATACAGTGATCCCTCGCCTCAATGCTTGATGAACGTTATAGATGAACTGCGGTTTAACCGAGCTGGAGTTGTAGTGGGTAGATGACCAACACAACAGTACATGCTCTGCCCATCTAACTCGATCAACTGTGCACATTTCGGAGTTAAAAAAAATAAGAATAGTAGTTGTTTATGGTTCATAGATAAAAAAGATTTATCAAGTGTTATGTGCTTTAAAAAATACACATCATATCCCTTCAGCGAATTCAGGTGAACAAGGTATAACAAACTTGGTCAGTATAACTATGAAATTTGATATAAAACATCACAAGACGATTTACCATCCCTAATGCCTTGGATAAGATTACTGTGGGTATTTTCTCGTACACTAATCTGCAAATAGCAATCAGCTGTACACACGTTTTCTCCAATTCTACTGGTGATTCAGTTAAAAAGTACCCAATGATAAAAATTCAAATGCAATGGTCAGAAGAAATTGTATTTGAAATTATTATTTTATCAGGAATAATATATTCCCATATTGTGTTATTTTAGTTGCAGCTTTCACTTTATATACTTAAAATTATAAGAAACATAAGTATAGCTCTTTGGCACAGCTGATTGCTACTGCAGGATGTTTGACCAGCCACCAAAGGGACTTCCCGCACTGTATGTATTTTGATTGCGAAAAGGTTAGGTTGACATATAATAGTCCAATTACTACAAATATGCCTTTTAACTAGTCAAAGTATGGCATTTATGACAAATGATATCTATCTTCTGGCAACTACAGTTTGTTTCAAGGCGTTAATAGCATTAATCTGACCGAGGTTGCTGTAAATAAGGTTGAGTTGTGCGATCTACTGATCACTTCACACATGATTTTGCCGAAATTTGCCATATTCGACGTAATAAGCGCCCCGCTCTAATAAGCGCCCACGGTGATATTTGCTAATATATTGGCTAGTGAACAATCCCAGTTAGCACCCCTTCCGATTGATCAATATACACAAGCCTTATTTTTCTTCGTGTATAATGCGTGTATTATATGCATCCTTAATTGTGAATTAGATTCTGGAAAAATACATCTGTCGTATATAAACATTTCAGGCTGTCAGCATAAACCACGATCTTTTAACCCTGTTGTTTTTTACCCAAATAATATTCTATTAAGAGCCCCCTATTTCTAATTTTGAGAGCGCCCTGGGCGCTTATTATGTCGAATACGGTAAATACGTCGACCTGCTTTCGAGGACAGGGGGTCCCACGACCCCCCCTATCAAACAATAGTTCAAGCCAACGCTTTAATGGCCCAAGGCAGTCAGCCACAGGAACTAGAGGTAAGGTCTTTGGCTCCTACTCCCGTCAAACTAGATAAGTTAACACCATGGTTGTGTCGTTATGCTCAGTTAAATGCAGAGGATGCACAATATTTGCTCGATGGTTTAACATTTGGTTTCCAACTCGAGTTTCAAGGTACACGCCATAGTCGGCTAGCAGGCAATTTACAATCCGCAACCCATAAAGATAGGAGAGACATCGTTAGACAAAAGCTTAATGATATCCGGCGAATTCATCATCTATCTTATCCCAAAGCAGGGTCAACAAGAAAGAAGTGAGCAAAGCTCACATACCCCCGTTATCCCTGCTGGTCAACAACAAATAGTAAATAGTTTGTTAATTAATGAAATATACCTGTTGCTTTAAGTCAGAGGAACTGCCCTTTCCTTTGTAACCCCATGAGGATGCATTATGTTTGAAATGAACACATGTTTTTGCAAATATATTTCAATCTAGTGTGGGATAATCAATGCTTAGCACAACATACATTCTTGGAATCCTTTGATACTGGAAATTAACTACAAAGCATGACGCATACTTATTATACATAAAATGAAAAAGAGCAAAAGAGAAAACTTTCAGAATCTTATAAAAGATAAAAAACAGTGGTTAATGTAGCAAGTTTGCTGAAGCTAGGATACATAATATTGTAAACTTGGATCGTACAAAAACTCTACCCAAAATTTATGTTTCACCATGATTCCATGGAAAGGGCAAAAATAAAAAAAATCAGAATCTTCAAACTAGCAAAAGGCACAAGTACTCATTGTGGTAAATGGGTGTAGCAAGCTTGATGAAGCTAGGATGCATAGTTAAAAGTTTAAGTTTCTTAATGTGTCCATGAAAATGGCAAAAATTAAAAAATTCAGAATCTTCAAACAAGCAAAATGCACAAGTACTCATTGTGGTAAATGGGTGTAGCACGTTTGGTGAAGCTAGGGTGCATGGTTAAAAAGATATGGGCCGTACAAAATACGCACCCTAAAAGTTTAAGTTTCTTAATGTGTCCATGGAAACGGCAAAAATAAAAAAGTTCAGAATCTTCAAACTAGCAAAAGGCACAAGTACACATTGTGGTAAATGTGTGTAGCAAGTTTGGTGAAGTTAGGGTGCATGGTTAAAAAGTTATGAGCACAAAAGCTCGGACGGAAGGATGGACAGACGAAACGCTATATACCCCTGATTTACTTTGTAAACGGGGGTATAATAAACGACCACATAGATCTGTCTCTTACGCCAAGTAAGCTGTACAGATGGTGCAACACTTGGGAAAGGGAGCACTGCTTGCAAAGTTTGACATCAAGTCAGCATTCAGAATTATACCAGTGCACCCGGATGATTTCGAACTGCTGGGTATCCAATTTGTAGGTAAATTTTACTTTGATAAATGCTTACCATTTGGCTGCTCAATATCATGTGCTATCTTTGAGACTTTCAGCTCATTCCTACAATGGTGCATAAGTCAGCGTCTCCCAGCAATACCGATCATGCAATACCTTGATGACTTTCTGACCAGGTGACAGCAGGGCACAACACAATGCCAATCCTATTTGCAGTCTTCATTAGAAATGCTAACTCAGCTTGGTATTCCCATCGCCCAGGACAAAACAGTAGGCCCAGTGTCTCAACTTACATTTATGGGCCTTGAAATAGACACGCTAGCTATGCAGGTGAGAATAACCGTTAGGTAAGATCAGTGAAATCACAGCTCAAATTCGGCACATACTCGCCACATGAAACTCAAAGGCAACGAAGAAAGAGTTACAGTCTCTCATTAGTAAGCTCAATTTTGTGTGTAGGGCCATCCCAATGGGTAGAGCATTCTGCCAAAGACTCATCGACCTCCTCTGCCAAGGTAAGCAACCTTTCCATCATATTCGAATCACAGAATGGGTAAAACAAGACCTTCAAATGTGCCTTACATTTCTCACGAACTTTAATGGTGTATCAGTATTTCAGGACAAGCTGTGGGTAGACAACTCTCACTTTCAGCTTTACACAGATGCAGCAGGCAGCATAGGTTTTGGGGCCTACCTTCAGGGCAGATGGTTCTGCAGTAGATGGCCTGACCAGTGGGTTAAGGATGGGACAACACTTGAAATGACCTTTCTGGAGCTGTTTCCCATCGTCTGCGCCATTCAGCTATGAGGAACACAGCTGATGAACAAGAAAAAACTGTTCTACTGTGACAACCAGGCAGTGGTGGCAATCATCAACAAGCAGTCAACCAAAGCCCCTCGGGTGATGAATCTTCTCCGCCCCCTTATCCTCCTTTGTCTTAACTATAATATTTTGTTTAAGTCAAAATACATTGCAACTAATTCCAATGTCATAGCCAATGCACTCTCGAGGTTTCAGCTCAATCGTTTCCAGGCAGTAGCACCGGAAGCAGAACCTGCGCCAATGCCGGTCCCAGACAACGTATGGTAGATCTAAAGCGAGAAGTAGACAGGCTACTACAACAGTCCCTATCTGAAAATACCAGGTCGACCTACAAGACAGGCATCAACGGGCTGCAGCGGTTCAGAGCGGTGCATCAGCTTCCGGAAACGTGGCCAGTCCCCCTAGATCAGGTCGTAAACTTCATTGCTCATTTGTCAGTCACCAACCATTCTCCCAACACAGTAAAAACATATATTGCAGGTATATCCGCCAACCATAAATTTAAGGGTCTGGAAGACTGTACTAATCATTTCCTGGTTACTAAACTAATAACAGGTATGTACAAGTCAAGAGGGCGCCAGGACACAAGGAAACCTATTACTCTGGACCTGTTGAGGGGGTCATCAACAATCTCACACAGGTTTGTTCATCGTCATACGAAGTATGCCTCTTCAGAGCTGTCTATTGTATAGCCTTCTTTGGCTTCTTTAGGGTAAGTGAACTAGTTCAAACTAAGATGTCACAGATGTGTATCAGGTGAACTGGAGAAAGCTACTATCCACCTCCCACACTCCAAAGGCAATTCAGTGGTTACAGAGGCGACACCAGGTAAATCAACCTGCCCAGTGGCTGCCCTTAAGGCATACTTAAACGTGCGCCCATCTGGCCCCGTCCCAGAATTTATCCACTTTGATCATACACCGCTAACCAGGTATCAGTTCCATGCGGTCCTCAAAAAGGCTTTGGCCCTCAGCTCAATAGATACTGAAAGTTATTCTTCCTACTCTTTCCGAATCGGAGCAGCAACAACAGCAGCTACCAATGGGGTACCACCACATCTCATCCAGCAATACGGCAGATGGAAGTCAGAATGCTATCAGTCTTATATATGTCTTCCTGTGTCATAATTATTCATGTTAGTTAACAATAACTAAAAAATAACTAATAACTGCCAAATGCTATTACAGTACATTTGTTCCAGTCTGGATGGTGGGCTCAAGCTTCATGGCAAGGGCAAGGCAACAGCTATCCCCACAGCGCCCGGAGCTGGTGCCCCACAAAAAGATCTTGTGGTTGGCGAGGGGCGGTCTGCGGTGGAATGAGTGAGTGAGTGAGTGAGTTGGGTTTAACGCCACTTTTAACAGTATTCCAGTTATATCACGGCGTGTCCTAATGTGGGAGGAAAGCCCCAAGTGAAGCAGGTCTCAGACGTTTACCACTTTGATGAAACCCACGAGCACGTCTATGGTGCTGACAAACCTAGAAACATAATCGGGGTGAACCAGGATTCGAACCCACAACCATAGGTTTCTGGCGTACCCAAGGGACGCAACTCTGCACAGTGAATCGTGGCGCCTTAGACGACTGGGCCACCCGTGCCCCCTGCGGTGGAATGACCTGGACAGGGTAATAGATGCTCAGGTGGAGGCAATGCGGTGCAGCCCTTCAGCTGTGTACACCTGGGATCTAACGACTTGGGCTCCACGAAGACAAGCCAGCTCCCTCGTCGATATGGAGACATCGATCATGTGGATTCAGGCAACGTAGATACTGGCACTCCGCACGCGACCCACGTAAGGTGGAAAAGAGCAGGTCCAAGCTTAATAGGCGGCTAGCCAATTGTCTCTGAGACGTTGCTAACTTTTCATTTATCCCTCATCCCAAAATAGTGGCCACTGTCCGATCCTGGTTCCAGTGGGAGGGAACCCATCTTAGTTTTAAGGGGATACAAGCTTTCGTCAAGGATATCAATTCCTCTGGTAAAACTTTGACTGGTTTCTCAGGTGGTTGGGTGACAGAAATCATCTTGTGAACTGTTACCAAATTCTGAACAATATTTCAAACAGGCATCAAAATATCCGACCCAGAGTATCGGGGATAAATAACTAATCTAGTTTCACATTGGGTAACTGAAACACATATTAACATTTAACAGTAATTCGTTAAATGGGTTTAGAGGCACCACTTATTTTACATCCGACCATTTATTAACTTTATAAGTAATTCTACTTTTAACAGGCAAATTTCACCTCACACATGTAATTCTGTGTTCATCAGCAACCTGCAATTACATCACTCCCTTCCATCCACGTGCACTACGTCACTTTCTCTGCCCTACGTCACTTCCTTCTACTAAAGCACTTTCACTCTCACTTTTGGCATTCATTTATAAACTACATCTTGGCTCAAATGACATGTGTCGGGTCTCCTCCAAGGGTGGGGGGAGCAATATAACTCATATTTTGTACAATTGTTCTTGTATATAATCATGTACATAGCACGGTTCATAAATAAACTAGGTGTGGTCAGCATGGTGCCGGGGGGAGAGCACATTAATAACAAAAAAAACCTGAGTTCTTGGCTGCTGCTTCTACAGCGGCAGTCCAAATCTTCCTGCCTTCTGTTTCCACGGGAGTGAGTACAAAGATCCCATTCCTATACCCATCTGCCATGCCACGGCGGAGGGCCACACCTATGCTTCCCATACATACTGTCCTGTCGGCGCCATCCACACAGTGACCTATTTTCATCCACAATCCTCTTTGTCTCATTTACTACATTACCTTTCTGCTAAACTTTATAGCATACTGCCATACAGTATCACTATAAAGGTCTGCATATAATCATCTGCTAACTTTGCTTCTGAAGGAATGAGGGGCAGTGGGGTAGCCTAGTGGTTACAGCGTTCGTTCGTCCCGATCCCCATTGGTTAAATCGTTCACTCGTCCCGATCCCCACTGATTCCCGACATGGGTACAATGTGTGAAGCCCATTTTTGGTGTCCCCACCATGATATTGCTAAAAGTGGCGTGAAACCATACTCACTCACTCCAAAGGAATGAATATTTGGTGAGACAAATATAGTCTGATCATATGTTGATGATCTTGATTCTTGTGAACATGGAGGTAAAGTAGCACATGGTTCCGTAAACTGTCGATCTTGCCCCCCCGTTGAGATCTCTGTTCCTGATATGAATCCCAACCTTTGAATCCATGCTTGGAATATATACATGGCCATTGACCTGCATCCATGGATTTACAAGCAGCAGATCCAACCATGCATGACTGAGTTTCCGTGTTTATGTCATGGCCCCATGAACCGATGGATCTGTCTACCTGTAATTCCATACCCACATCAGGTATTACCAGATAAGTGGAACAGACATGTGGTTGCTGTCAGACAGATCCAGATCTCAGATTACTGACTTGAGGTTCCCCTGCTTGTGCCACGGCCCAGCGATCCGACGAACCATTCTGATGGTTGTTCCGCACCCACGTCAGGCATTACAAGCTTCTCAACCTGGGGGGTAAGTGGAATGGATCTGCCTAAACTTGTCCGTGGCCTGTCAGATAGATCCAGGGTCCAAGGCTCTTTAGCATGCGTCCCTTTGTATTGCAAGCCTGGCGTCCAATTTATCAAGCCTTTGTTTAAGATAGCTTATCTTGCGTAATGAAAATCTTGTCACAAATGTTATATTTGGGATAATACTTTCTCAGTAAAGTACAGTTTCTAGTACTTTTTTGGGTCGAGTCCCGTCCGGGATTCAAACCCACACTGCCAGAGTGAGGCACCTAATCGCCAGCACACACATTTGACCACTTTCTAAACAGCACTGTGTGTTCAATGAAAACTTCCTTACTTGCAGAATAATATTCGTACGTAGCAACTGATATCAACATAAAACAATGAACACTTTATGAATTTGAAACTATAAATATGTTTTGCTTGTAGTCCACAAGGAGAAATAATGAAGTTTGAGGGATTACACATGCACTGAGTGCAGTGTTTCAGGCATTATGGCTGATCACTCAAGGAAAGGAAAAACATGTAACACTAAATAAATTTTATTTCTTAACCTTGTCATTACTTGCAAGCAAGAGAAATAGGGCAATCATATACTTGAGGGAATGTTTCTGTAAAAGCTACTGTAGGTTACTGCTTAAAAAGATATACCTAAACTTTCAATTAGAATAAAATCACTTATTGCATCACCACTAACCTGACATGTACTTGTAAATTAAGTTTTGTGAAGATGTATTGAACTGATATCTTTATGTCAAGCTGTGAAAAGGAAATGGTGACACTTTTGACAACAAACATTAAAAAATAGGTTCTATTCCGTTTACACAATATTTTGAAAGAGTGTAGCTGGTACCTGACTCAGGTCATCCCGGTTGCTTCCTGGTGTAGAAAGTGGTTTGTATGGTGATTCTGTGGCATCAAGTGGCTGTTTACTTTGTTCCTCAGTTGTAATGTGGGACAGGGGCTTGATTGAGAATGCATAAAGAAACTGAAAATATAAATAAATCACACAAAATAAGGTTTAAAATGTCTATGCAGCAAAGCCCCTCACTGTCTTTTCACAGTCAGCAATACTTTAGGTGAAAAATATAAATAATCGTGACAATATACTGAAGTTTGCATAGATCGAGTCAAAACCTGGATTTGGAGAGAATTGTCACTGAAATTTAACCATATATTTAGCATGGGTTCAAAGAATTGGCTACGCCCCAACTAGAAGATGACACATACTTCCATCATTCAGTCAAGTAACATTGCTGCAAATTTGTTGAGACAGGAATATCAAGTACCGGTACATTGGTTCCTCCAGAATCTATCTAGTGTTGAAACGGGTAGAGAAAATGATACTCGAGCACTCGTACCCCACTACTCACGAGTACTCGTCGATGGAGCGAAGTGGCTGAGATTCCTAAGGGGGGGGGGGGGGGGGGGACAGGAAATTTTGAAAATCCAACCTCCAAGTACACTATTTCCTGCATTTTAAAGTGAAAAACAGAGCTCATAATGTTTTTGTAAAATGTCATTTTTATCTCTACAAATTTGATACAATACATATGTATCATTTTTCTGATACTAAACTTAATTATTTTGGTTAAAGAAAGAAACCAATGTGATGTTAAATAACATCTCATAGTTGTATATGGAAAACATAAATTGAAAGTCAAACAAAAGCAGTCCAAATAAAGACAATTATTTAAAGGCTATGCATTAACACTTGCCTATTTATAAATAATTGTTTATGTTATTCAGATAATTATAATATATGTTATAAATAGGCTTTCAGATTTCGATACACTATGTATTTATACTATTACAAGTGCGTATTACAATCATTTGTTAAAACATAACGAGTGAAAAGTCAAACAATGAATTCTTAATTTAAACCGAAAACAGAAACAATGTTAACGACAGTATTCAACTTCAATGCCAAACAAAGCATACATAAATGGATACGGAAATCCATAGGAATGAAAAACGATGTCCTTGTCAATATGACAATTAACATCAATGACTCTATTGGCTTTGCTCTCATTTGAGGTTAGGCAGTGCCGGGCCATCAGTGGCTGGAACCGAGGTAGTAGCATCCACGGGGCGTGGAAGATCAACACATGCACCCTGCATGTCAGATACCTTGGGTTTGCTTGAAAGTGAATGCCTGAGGTTCTTATTGAGAAATATTATGACATCAGCCATGCTGGGGTTAAGAGCTGATCGTTTCTCCGAAATGGTTTGTCCAGGTGCAGAAAAGGCGCTCTCTGAACTCACGCTTGTACCTTGTATTGCAAGGTATTTTCTTGCTAGTTCTTGCATCTTCGGGTATCAACTTTCATAATCCTTCCAGAACCCTAGTGCGGAATTTGACCTGGTTGTATCCGACAGGTCCGTTTGAAGCTGATCTTCATCTTGCTCATCATCTGACACTTTTCTCTCAGATCTTCCATGAGGTATGAAAAGACGCTTCCCTCGGATTTGACAGACTTCTCAGGTGGCTCATCCTCCTCCTGAGGCTCAGACTTGATAGGTAATCCATGATCTCCTTGATTCCGTGCGTTGTGACACGTGGTGTTCTGAAGATCATCACGTATACGGCTGTATACTTGTGATTTCTGCTCATCACTAAGAAACCTTAGTTTCTTGAATCTGGGTTCAAATACTGCAGCAATCATTGGAAGTTTCAGGAAGTACTCCCCATGCTCCCCCTTTTATGATGTGCTGACGGAAACCATTGGTGATCATCTCCTTTACAGTGCAGATAACATTGCTGTCGAGCTCTTGTGGCTGCAAGTGGTTCTGTATTAAACCCAGGACGAGTGGGAAATGGACGAAGATGTCGGGTACTCCTCAGAGCACAGAACCTCTGTAGCTGTGACAAGTGGTCTCGATACCACAGTGAGCTGCTCCATGATTGTCCACTGGGAATCTGTGAGTATCTTCAAGGTCTTCCTTCCGATACATGTGGAGCTGACCGTGTCATGGAGAATGGCGAAGATGTCCGATCTCAAGGTGAGAAGGCGGTCAAGGAGGAAGAAGGTAGAGTTCCACCGAGTGGCAACAAGAATCACTACATGTTGAACGGGTTTGCCAAGATTTCGCTGATGATCTTCAAGCGCTGTTGTAGCCAAAGGAGATATGGGAATAAACACTGCAAGTTGTCTTGCAACAACAAACACGTTTTCGATTGTAGGTACAGATAGTGCATCTTTGATAGCAAATTGTAAGGTGTGAGAAACACATTGAACGTGTTTGTATCCACCTGCTGCTGCAGCAGCTGCCGTCATGTTGCTGGTGTTGTCAGTTGTAATTGCTGACAGCTTTATTTAGAATAAAGAATAATAATATTATTTAGAACAGCAGCCAGGTTTTCTCCTGTATGACGCACATCCAATTTCCTTGTGGCTTATATAAATTAGACAGAGTCCAATCACTGTTCACAAAATGACAGGTGACAGTGATGTATCCATGTGAGGTACAACTGGTCCAAGTATCAGTTGTTAAACCGACAGGTGTCGTCAAGTATAACTCTTTTCTATTCATCATACATAAGCATCAGATACTTATGCATTGTAGTGCGACATGGCATTTTGTACTAGGGATTAAGTGCTTCAGTAAATTCTCTAAAATCTTCTCCTTCAACGATAGAAAGAGGTCGAAAATCCTTGACAATCATGACCACACCTTTTTTTCTCAAATCTTGGTATGTTGTCTTGGAGAGAGGTGTCATCTGAAAATATTGCTTAAAGAAAATTTACATAAAATATTTATTAAACGTTTTTCATATCATGGTTTATAAAATATAGATTCTACCTTGTTTTAATACAACTTGTTTGATCCATAATGTTTAGGCTACTAGATTCTAATTCGGAGGTTTACATTTTAAATATATTATTTTAGATTCCAACTTTCAAATATTAATTTTTTTCATTAAGTAGTCTTTTATGATGTAGATCTACTGTCATAAAAATGTAAAACCTACCTTTTTAGTGAAACTAACAAGTGTGCTTTGTTTTGTAGATGGGGAGATGGAGGAAGACACCTGACTCTTTGTGAGTTTGGCGTGTTTCATTTTCAAATGATTTCGCATAGTCGATGTTGTGCCGCCTTTGAATGACAGCTGAACACCACACAAAGAGCATTTTGTTTCAAGTTTGTCTGGCGTTACTGTAAAATAAGCCCAAACGTTAGACCTACGCGTGGTCAGACTTTAAGCAGGGGAGGTAACTCACATTTCCAAGGGGCAGGTGTTGTAATTAGTGTTTCGAGTTCACAAAAACAAATAGTGGCTATGAACCTGTGTGTACAGCTAGCTTTTCCTTCTGAAACTGTAGCGAGCACGCTGATTCATCACAACGTCCCTCTCGTCATCATCCAGCAGCATGGCCGGATAGCGGTGAATCTAGCGATGGGACACAGAAGCGAAAGCATGAATTGTAAAGCTGTGGGCAGTTAAGTTTGAAAGATGCCTTTCCATGTAAATTATCATGCAGTTCTGATCGCTATAAGCTAATCACAGAAAGGATTGGGAAGTTTATTTCTCTTGACTTGACTTTCCTGTTGTTGATAATGCTGGCTTTTAAGGGTTTGGGGAGTGTTGGAACCCAAATATGAAGTTCCAAGACAAGATACCTAGACTCAGTGAAGAAACAAAGAAAGAAGTTGTGAAAGAACTGAATATGGCAGCATCTGTGGCAATTACTACGGATCGATGGACGAAAACTTGGAGTTGCATAATCGAGTGCTACAGAAAAGATCCATTAATGAATCTCACACTGGTGAGAACATTGGAGCTGTCTTGAAGTCAGTTTTTGCTAAGAGGAAGTAAGAAAGGCCTAATGGAATCTACTGTGTGACTGACAATGCCTCAAATAAGATGTTGCTTCTAAGGAAGCGAATCTAGAGCATGTCAGATGCTTTGCTCACACAGTGAATTTAGCAACACTGAGGGGACTTCAAACTGACACTGAGCAAACTTCTTGCAAAGGTATTGAAAATAGTCATATATTCTTTCACAGAAGCAGAACAGTACATGCTTTATTTGTGCACACACAGAGCATATTACAGCTCCCCAAGCATATACTGATTCAGGATGTCAGTACTTGTTGGAACAGTTCGTTTAATTTGCTTGAAACAGTCTGGAGCAGCGGCCAGCTTTGTACTCTTTGTAAAGTGATCAGTGTGTGGTCAAATGCAGAAGACCTTGTTGCAGTTCTGAAGTCCATCACTACTTTCTTGTGTGAAGAGACCATGTCAACTGTATCACTAATTTACCCAGCAGATCATTCGTGTCATGAAAACCAGGGAATCTGACTCTATCTTGAAACACACTGAGCAGCACTACCTGCAGGATGAAATATTCCTGATGATGGTGTCAGTCCTTCCAATCCCTTCCTTGTGTTGATGCAGGCAAAAGACATGAGGTCTGTTCTTCACTCATTTCAACAACAGTTTCATCCCATCTGCAGGTAGTATTTTTTTTGTTTTCATAGAACTAAAAACATGATATATTAATCATCTTAAACACTTAAATTGTACATTTTTACAAAACCCTCCATCAAAGTTGAACACTATTTTTGATATATTTTAATATGATATAAAATGACACAAATAAAACTAAACTACATCAAGTTTTTAAGTTTGTCAGTTTAAAGGGGTACTAATCTCTGGCTTCTTCTCGGCTGTCTAACACTGCCCACTAGGGCTCCCCAGCTTCCGTGAGTCAATTTTCTCACAACTGCAACTGAGCGGGACAAAGACTTGCATGGCTACTGTCTGTGAGGACAACAAAATAAACTTTGACGCAATATCTGTTTAACGCATTTTTGAATACTGATTGGTAACCTGTGATCTATAAAGTTTTTGACAAAGGGTGCATGTTAATTCATTTCTCCAGCTTAAAGAAACAGACAAAAAGAACGTTGGAAGCTCATCGATGCTGTCATTTGGAAATACCCCTGATGGTTATAGTTTAATAATAAATAAAAAGTATCCCTGCAGTGAAAGCATTTTTGGATTTCGGATTGCACGGATAATACGATTGCTATCTCTTGTCATCCATGTTTCCTGGTATAACCCTACACCAAATTGTTTTCTGTTGTAATTGAAAAACGTATTAGAACATGGTTAAATGTGAATGACCTGTTATCAGAATCCCAAGCTGGATTTAGACCCAACTATTCTCCATCAGACACTATATTTATTCTTCAATCTTTGTGTACAAATTATCTTGTCAAGGGCCATTTTTATTGTGCCTTTATCGATTTCAAAAAGGCTTTTGACTATGTGGATAGAAAGAAAATGATGTTTTTATTAATTACTTTAACAGGCAAATTGTCAAACGTTCTACAGAGCATGTACTCATCAGTTAAGGCATGTATCAAGACAGATAAAGGAATCACTGAATGTTTCAGAACTTCAGCTGGTGTAAGACAGGGCTGTGTACTCTGCCCTGTCCTATTTATATTTTTCATAAATGAACTTGTAACTGAAATGTATCATGAATGTGATTACGGAGTCTTTGTGTCACAAGATATAATTGATATAATGCTGTTACTATTTGCTGATGATATTGCTTTATTATCATTTTCAGTTAGTGGCCTCCAGAAACAGTTAAATGTTCTCCAGCTATATTGTGAGAAATGGGGCCTTGAAGTAAATTTGAAAAAGACAAATGTTATTGTTTTCAGAAAAGGTGGTATTTTAAATAAATTTGAAAAATGGACGTATTGTAATAAGACAGTCAATATTGTTTCATATTATAAATATTTAGGATTGACTGTATTTTCTCGATTAGCATGGCCAACAGCTTGAAAGCTTGATTCCTGTCTATAGAGTTTTTAAAGAAAACAAATTTATATCTTTCCGAGTTGTTTCGGACATTTTTGTCAGTAAAATAGCACCAATTCTTCTGTATGGTTCAGAAATATGGGGATGTCGTTATAATGATTGCATAGAAAAAATTCATGCCATGTACTTTAAACGTTTTTTAGGTGTCGGTAAATATGCCTCTAACAAAGCCATTCTAGAAGAAACTGGTCATACCAGTCTTTTTGTTTCATCCCACCTTAGTACTGGCAGTTAAATATTGGATAAAGCTACTTCGTATGAATTCAAATAGATTTCCTCTTCATTGTTATAATATGTTAAAAGCCTTGGATGAAAAGGGTAAATATTGTTTATGGGTGTCTGATATCAGGAATATTCTTTGTATGTCTGGTTTTTCTCTTGCATGGATATCTCAAGATGTTGGAAATAATAAATTATTTATCTTCATGCTTAAGATTAGTTGATATATTTTCAGAAGATTGGCACTGTCAAATATCATCCTCAAGGTTTTTATGCCATTATACGAATATAAAATCATTACTTGTTCCTGAAAAATATGTATCTGTACTTCAGGATAGAACTTTGAGAAGGTCTTTGTGTAAATTACGTATATCATTACATAAGTGTAATGTTAATTATCTCAGAAAGAAAAATGTACAAGACAAAGAAAGTAGTTCATGCCGTTATTGTAATGAAGGCTATGTTGAGGATGAGTTTCATGTACTTCTCATTTGTAAATATTATCAGCTTCTTAGAAATAGATACCTCCCTATGATTTCAACTATGTACAAAGATGAACTGATGAAAAATTTGTTGAACTCCCGCAATGCTAATACAATATCATCTCTGTCAATATTCCTGAAGAAGATTTTTGAAATTAGATGTTAATATTTTATGTAAACTTATTATTACCTTCACTTGACTGTACAATGTTAATACCAAAAAAACATTTCTGTACTATAGGTCATATGGCCTAAAATATTGAATAAACTTCTGTCTGTCTGTCTGTCTGATATCTACATGGAATATTTGTTAAGAAACATAAATGGTATTAGTTTGTGATATGTGACTATGGTCCTTACCAGTTCAAACCCAAAATGTTGCTTTGGACATAGTAGATTAAATGCAAAATATTAAGATTAAAAAAGTTCAGTTCATTACCACATTGATTAACATACAAAGAAATAATGATGGTCATTTCAACATACTACACCTATTCCGTCACACCCCACACAAGATGATGGTCAGTGTATGGAACTGGAAAGACTCCTGTTGAGATGGGCTCATTACAGAAGATCAAGTCTAGTGTACCCCCAAGGGTGTGGGTTGGTTTGCTGATATACTGGGCGAATAACATCTTTGATAGGCATTTAGAAGTTGGGAGTACGAAGTAAGGATAAGAATTTATGGAAAAACAACTTCTTTATTACAATTAAGAGCAACGTTTCGGTGTAGGTTCTAACACAGTTATCAAGCAAGTGATACACAGAGTATATATATGGCAAGTATATATACAAGTAGGAGGCAGTGTTTATACAGTAGATATTGTTTTCCCCAACCTCAGTCAGTCAGTCAGTCAGTCAGTAGAGAAGCCTGTTATGTACACACAAGGGTAGTGATGACAAAGGATGAAGCCAGTAATATAAACAACAGGATTATGGTTGATTGGGGTCTTTAGTGAGTTGATGGTACGCCAGGGGGTATGTAATAGCCTTGGTCACGGTTGATTGACAGCTGCAGTCTTTTGATGTTGATGGCTTCTTGTAGTTTCCTGATCTTGAAGTCTTTGAGGTTGGTAGTGAGGGCTGTGATTCGATCTCTCCCACTGAATGCTGTGGCTTGGGTTGTCACGGATGTGGTCTGATAGAGCTGATTTAGAGTCATATTTGGAAACAGAGCTTTGATGTTCTTTTGGGTTTTGAGGGGCCTAGATGTTTCTCCTATGTAAGCTTATCCACAATTGCATGGAATGTGCTACACTGCTCCTGATAGTTTTAGCTTGTGGCTCAAAGGTGGTTTTCCCTGTGGCTTTAATTGTGTTCTGAATGGTGTGACTTCTCTTGAAAACTACATCAATGTTGGCCTGTTTCTTGAAAGGGGCACTGATCTAACGCAATTCCCCGGACTGGTTGTTGCAATTTATAAAATGTGTAAATATTTCAGTCATTTTGACTAAAATATCTGTCCAGGTTGATTAAGACGATCAAAACGGCCTTACAAACATTACAGATTATAATGTAGGATTAGAAGCCAAACAACATAGAAATGTACTTTTCAACGTAAAAAATCCAGTCTCTTGGTGATGACATTAAACATCAAAATGTTTGGAATTCGTTATCATAATAATACAGATGGAAATGTTTTTCAGTCACTTTGTAAAATAACTGAATATTTAGACGTTTAATAAATTTGTTACACATTTTGACAGTAAAAAAATATACACACTATAAAAAAAGCAATGCTCAGGTGAAATATTTACTTTGTGTTGCAAGTCGAGATAGTGTAAACAAAAAACGCAAAATTACCAAGCAAGTGACTTATCAAAACTTCGTCACCATTACCGATGCTACCCACAAAGATACCTACATTTCCTTATTATCTCGAAAACTGAATTTAATTTTGTTGATCAATGTGACCAAACGCCCTTATTACTACCCATAAAAGTGTCTAATGCGCTTACAAATGGCGCAGCAAAGGTCGCGAACTAGTCTAGATTTCTGCTATACATCCGGGTACTCACTGGGAAAAAACAATAACAAAGGCAACAACTAGTCTCGGGGAATTGCGCTAGATCAGTGCCCCTTTAAGTGTCTCTTGATTTTGTGGCTAACTGTTCCAAAGTAGGGGAGGCTGATCACAAAGGGTGCATGCAGACTGTTGACGTGGGGATTTCTGAGATTTCTTGGTGATGTTCTGTATCGTCTGTTCTGTATCGTCTGTTGTACTATCTTTCTGTACGAGTACATCAAGGAAGGGGAGCTGTCGATTGTTTCCTTCCTCCATGGTGAACTGCATTTGCGGGTTTTGGGAATTCAGGTGGTCAAATAGAGTTCTGGGGTCATTGTTGGGATGTAGGATGACAAAGGTGTCATCAACTTTGCGGAACCAGCAGAGGGGAGTTATTGGGGATGTTTCCAGGGCTTTTTCTTCAAGGTGGGTCATAATTATCTCGGTGATCAAGGGTGATAGTGGGGTTTGTTGATAGAAGTTATCTCTCCAGGGAAAGTATGTTGAGCTGATACAGGAGTGTATGAGTTGGGTGATGCTGTCAGTTGTTAGGTGGGTGTCTAGGGATGGTTGTTAGGTGGGTGTCTAGGGATGGTTGTTAGGTGGGTGTCTAGGGATTGGTGTCTGTTCATGAATGTACCCCGGGAGGAGGCCATGGAAATCATCAGAACCCACGTTGAGGAATTCTTCCAATCAGTAGAAAAATAATGAACATCCAATAGCTTTTGGTGGTAGAGCTCTTCATGGCAGTGAAAAGAACTGGAGCATTACAGATAAGGAAAGCTTAGCTCTAGTTGAAGCAATTAGATCATTTCGTCCCTACCTTGCAAATTCCCAATTCACAGTCTACACCGATCATATAGCATGGAAATGGCTGAAATCCATCAAGGATGCCACATGTAGGTTAGGGCGATGATCTTTGGAACTTTCTACCTACACTTTTGCTATTGTTCACCTCAGCAGCAAAGCCAATGGGAATGCCGATGCTCTCTCACGTAGGGAATATGAGGAAAATATTAACTGTAGTGACCCAACACAAGAAGATGCTGAGAAAACAGTCTTCTCAGTAACTTCAACTCAGCAAAGCAAATTAACAAGCAATACCACAATCTTGCCAAACACACATTCATCAACACAGGTCACACAGACAACTCAGACTGAGGATATTTGCACACCTATTGTCAATCACTTAGAATTGGTCAGTCACCTTTGAATATGAAGAGGATTATCAGTCAGTACCAGTTAATGGTGTTACAGCATTACATGCAACAAATACTGATGTTACACAAGACACAATGGTTGAGGTAAGTATAAAAGAAAATCCAAACTTACGACATCTACAAAGGCATTGTCCAGATTTCATCCAAATCTTTGACTACAAAGAGGATGATGTTCTTCCACAAGATGAAAAGGATCGTCAAAAGATTCTTATCGAAGCCAATATTTTTGAAATTGATGAAGCCATCCTATACCCGGATTCTCCACCAAATTATTATGGTTCTGTTCGGATGAACAAAACCTTCCAAATGGTGTGCTGGTTTTCTTGGGGGAATTAGTCAGCAAAGAGCCGGAGTCACAGGAGACTATTTACTATTTACAAGAACAATTAACAATGGACAATTTACAATATCTTAGATATAGCTGAGGGTGCCACAGAGAGTCGGTACAACCCTCTGGGCTGTGGGAGAGAGGTCTGCTTGGTATGAGCGTCAAACCCCTTCCGCTTAACATTCTGCTTCTGTATGTATTTAACAAAAATTAGATCAATAAAAAGGAATATGATTGGTTGGTACACGATGGGGTGTGCCCTATGGTAAATAAATGGCTAGACAGAGGGGAATACTTAATCCTGTTAATTGTTTTGGACTTGCACTAATCTTGTTGACATATTTACTGGGTGCTTGGAAAGAGATTATGGTATCACATATAGACGAGCTTGTATGGGGGCTAATCCTTAATGAGTCTAAATTGAAGTAATTGCTGAATGTTATTCTAATATAGGTGATGACAGATTTACTTAAATAAAAAGTTCAAGGCAATCTATAAGACTATGTAGAGTATTGTAGACATATCATTTGTCTTATTGGATATTATGTCTGGGAGATGGGATCTTGATACCTTAGGCTTGTATTTATCTGAAAGCTTTAAATCTATAAAACCATTTAGACATAACTTTTGTCTTATTGAATAGTATGTCTAGGAGATGTGTCCCCTTAGGCTACTGATATTTTGTGTATGCATATATCAGACATAAGATCTGTAAAGTGTCTTGGAAGTGATCTTATATTTAAATGCCCAACAGACATCTTGTCCTTTGGCAAAGAACAAAGAGGATGTTGCCATGAGAGAATGTCATTGTTCCTCAAGCGCTCCATTTCTTGTTTTGCCAATTCATTAACAAGTACTTTCTTTTGAGAGAAGTTGATAAGTCTGAGTCCCTTTCTTGATGGTGAGTGGCTTAACATTGTGTATGTTAACCCTTGTGCAATTGGTGTTCGAGGGGGGAGTGTTAAATCAGCAACAATATATTTGTAAGTAATGCCCTGAGATTTGTGAGTTGTTAAACCAAAAGCTAGCATGCCTGGGTATTGTTTTCTTTCAACAGGTACTGGGACTTTTTGTGACAGAAGGAAACGTGCTGTAACTGCACCTACAGGTACACTATGGGACAGACGTGGAGGACTCTGTTTCTTGGCTTCCATGCCACATGATTGATCATCAAACTTGACATAAATTGTGCCATCATGTGGATGAGGAGGATTTATGGAATATGCCACAACAGTGCCAATTGCGCCATTGACTAATCCATCAGCTGTGTCAATGTTCCTTGTGTGAAGCCATCTGCTTCCGACTGCAATCTGGAGTTCCGCAACAAGATTTCCTGTGTCATGAATGTGCTGAAAACTGTAAAAAGTTTCATAAAGAAGTATGCCATGTTATCGCACACTCATCTCTGTCATAATCAATGCAGAAGTAGGGATGATGGATTTGATAATGAAGTCATTAAACGAAAGATACCCTCAACCATTAGTGAGGCACACACTGACAACTTGGCAGAAGGCATGCACAATTTCCCCTACTATGGGAGATACCTCCAAATGATGACAAACACAAAATGTAGGCATACAAAGAAAACTTTATTATGACTCCTTAAACAGGTTAAATGGGTATCAAGTTGAATTTTTCGGCATTTAAAAGAAGAATTCATAAATTTCTAAAAGTTCAACTTGTTGCCATGGAAATATAAAAAAAATAAAAATTTCCAAAAGTTTTAAATAGTACAAGGCACCAGTTGAGCATGTACCTGACAGACCTGCAAAGTTTCAAGAAAAAATATTGAACAGTTTATGAGTTATGCTCCAGAAACGAACCCTAACCTCACAGAACCTAAGTCAATCTTGTTGCCATGGAAATGTAAAAAATAAAGATTTCTAAAATTTATGAGTTATGCTCTGGAAATAAAATGTGATGGACGTATGTACAGAAGTATGGACGGATGGACTGATGGAGCCCATTTCTATATCCCCCGCCAACTTAGTTGGTCAGGGGATAAAAATGTTAAAATATTTCAGTAATTTACAAATTAACTAAAACATCTGTCCATTTATTTAACAGATTGACTACCAATTATTTAGAGGTTCAATAGGGCTTAAAACATCACAATAGACTAATTATGCTAGAATAAATTGCCCAAGTGAAAATGGTACACATTTTGACTATAAAATATACACACTATAAAATAAGCAATGCTCGGGTGAAATATTTACTTTGTGTTGCAAGTCAAAATAGCGTAAACAAAAATCGCGCAATACCAAGCAAGTGGCTTATCAAATTTTCATCACCATTACTGAGGCAAAGATAGCAACATTTATTTATTATTTTCAAGACTAAACTGAATTTCAGTTTGTTGATCAATGTGACCATACGCCCTTACACTTTCAATAAAATTGACAAATGCGCTTATGAATGGTGCAGCACAGGTTGCGAACTAGTCTTGATTTCTGCTATATCATCTGGGTACTTACGGGGAAAAAACAATAACAAAGGCTACAACCAGTCCTGGGAAATTGCTGTAGATCAGTGCCCCTTTAACGTGAAGATGAAACAATACTGAACAATGAACTAAATGAATTATATTATTTATTGTACTTCTATTTCATGATCTATGGTCTCTACATTTCTTGATTTACCTTTCAACCTGCAGTAAAACTGGAGCATGTCAGTGAGCAGGAGCCCAACCTGCCTTTGCTACTTGATGTCAGTGATCTGCCTGCAGATGGTGTGACAGATTTCCCCCAAAAGGAGGCACATGAACAGAGCCAGAGCCCAAGGCTTCTACTTCCACAGCCAGCACAGCTATAGAGGATTTGTTTCATGATGTGTTCATAACCTCAGTTGTGAAGTCTGAAAAGTCCCTTGTCACAAGGGTTGAAGAACATGTTATCTGTTGTGTGTCAGAGTAGTGTCGTTCCTAAAAGAGTAATCCTCTTGTGTGGGGGAAGTAGAATGAATATAGATTTTCACTGCTGTCCACCATGGCAAGGTTGTATTTGTGTATCCGTGGTACATCTGTGCCCAGTGAACAGGTTTTCTCAACAACAGGGGACATAGTGACAGTTCAGAGGGCTGTCCACAAGTCAGACTATATTGACTATATTTTTAGTGACTTATACAAATAAGAACAAGCGTACAGTCGACGAAGTCATCTAAATCCCCCGCCCATTTTAAAACGCTATGGTCCAAAACCAGGTAACTGACCCAACATTTCTCTTAGCCCATGTCAAAATAGCTGCAATGGAAATTCTAAAATAAACATTTCTAAAACTCCTTAATATCAAATGGCACCAGTTCTGTTCAGTGTGTGCTTTAGAAGATAAATACTATGTGTGTGTCTTTTTCCGGGATTTTATCGAGTATTTGCATCTTGGAAATTCATCTCGAGACCCGGAAGCGTTAGCTTGAGGGGCTCGAATGAAAATTTCCAAGATGCAAATACTCGATAAAATCCCGGAAATAGACACACACATAGTATTTATCGATATTGTAAACCTATTGTTTTATTTAGAAAAAAACATACGCACTTTTTAACACCTCGTACTTACTCGGTTGTGACGCGTCAACATCGAACGTTCTGTTGTTGCTATGGTGATTGTGATTTTGGTAATGATGACTGACTACCTTCCTGAGTGTAAGTCATTCATAAGTTGCTGGTGCTTCAGTCGAATGTTCACCGTATAAATATAAAAATAAACAAACTCGAAATCGTCTGCGAGTTTGTTTGTTATTATTATCAGTTACATTATCTGTTGTTATGTCAACATAATCGTTTTTTCAGAGTGTAAACCCCCTGGATGCCACAGCGACACATATGTCCCCTTTCTGTTTATCATTTACTGTCATTTTAGGCAATTCAAAATTACTGAAAGTGACTTCTGAAAATTAGGTACATTGTAAATCTCGCCAAATGACAATTCACGGCGTTACATAAATATATTTACTGTGTGTTTAGAAATCTAAATATCGGATATTTACTCGAATAATTAAAGTAGAAAATTAGCGTATTAGCGATCACGGGTATCAAATCACTACTGATAATTCTGAAACGTCGCTGATAAGCCTAGAATGTTTTGGAAAATACGTATACAGGAACACCGAAGTGTACGTTCCGCCATATTGGATTGTGTTTACAAAATGACGGTTATGAGACGCCTATTCGATCAGGTATATTTCAATATTTAATGCTATACATGCATCCCTGAATTCCTCATATATTTTCGAAACAATGGATAAATGGTCTTTGTCACCAATGCAAATTATCTAGATGAAATCATGCGAAATAAGTTAGGTATGGAAACAAAAACTGTGCTCGGAAAACTGTACTTGCTGAAATGTAAACAAGGCAAAATTCAGATTTTACACTGTGTAGCCTTTTTAGAGGTACTTTCGTCTAATTGTTGCATACATTGGCTCGATCACGCGTTTGAGAATATTCATGGGAAGAGTATCATTGCACTAATTATGAAAATATACATATATACATTACAATGATGTGGTAAATTCAACAGAAGCCGTTTACAAAAGTTTCCGTCCTGTGTGGCGCCATGACTGACGCTAAATCACGCACAACGATGACGGTAGTTATCTGCATTTCTGACTAATTCTCTTTCTTACATTGGAAAACATGGTAAACAATGACAGTACGCAGATTGTCAGAATGCTTCTGATTACTTACGTGACCCATTTATGGGTATACGATCCCTCAATCAACGAAAATCCTCCTCTGGAAATCCCGCGTACTGTTGTCAGTGAACACGCCATTTTGTGAAAGTCTGTCACCGGTAGTGATGTCATACGGAAGTAAACATTATTGTACATATTTGGTAATTTCTTTGAGGTGTAAACTTTCAACTTGGCACCCAGCGTGTTCTTTGTTTTTGTGTAGTTTGCATTTTCATCATCGCCTTGATAATCCAGATATGACGGAAACCTTTTTGTGTCGGGTCACATTATTTATGAGTGGTAAGCAGCACTTAGGATGACGTCACTTATGACAGTGGTGTCATGTATAATGCGCCACTGCAATCATGACAAATTCATCGGTTCGATGCTAAAAAGGTGCTATTTTGGGGCGTGGAAGAAACAGATTACTGCACTTGTGCCTGTCAAATACCATTGATCTTACAACTCGTTGTTACAAATCGTATCTAACTCGCTTTCGCTCGTTAGATACGTTTTGAAACAACTCTTAGATCAATGGTATCTGACAGACACTCACGTAGTAATCTTTATTTCCTACACAGTGATTCGGTCGCTTGCTTCAGGGAATTCAAATCATATTTTCACCCTTTGACATTTGGTCATGTGACCCAAATTAGCCAATCACAACACAGAACACACTTTCTATAGGTTTACAATTATATATAAGACATGCAATGTTAGGCAAGGAAATATTTCTGGAAATAATGCCCAGTAATACAAATATCTAAAATTCATAAAAAGCAAAAGGAACCAGTTCATCATGAGTCTGATAGACATGCAAAGTTTCGTAGAGAAATATTATAATAGTTTCTGAGTTATGCTCCGGAAACGATTTCAGGACGCACGCACGCACACACGCACACACACACACAGACAGACGGATGGAACCAATTTCTGATAATAAAGCTGGTGCACTTTTAGAATACAGCACCACAACTTCTTGTGAGGACGATCTCTGCCGTAGGTCATGTGTCTCAAAGACAAGCAACCAGTTTTTGTGACCTTTGGATTGTTAGCCAGACACCTAACTGACTGAGCTACGTCCACACTGTAAAAATAAGTGCAAATCTACCTGGTCATGCCTTCACTGTTATGGAACTGAACAAAAACGGTGGAAGGTTATGGTTAGGTATGGTGTCTCATGACTTCAATCTGCGGACACTTACGAGTGATCCTGATGCCATGTGGCACACTCGTCCTCATTCCATAATCTACAAGATACTGAATGGTGAGGAATGAGCCAATATGGTACGAACTGAAAATGGCTCCAGGTGTCAGGAGCCAGACTTTGAACTTGCAGATACTCATGAATAGCAGGGTATTTAATAATTTGTGGAGTGATTTTTGTGACAGAAAAGTATGGAAGAGAACACTGATAATGTGGATAATTGTAAGGAGCTAGGGAGGCATAAGCATGGCTAGTGACGACACAAGGGTAAGTTCGCTTTTGATTCAGTACTGAATAAATGTAGCGGGTGGCTTGTGTGAATATTTCAAGGACAGTTTCCAGAGGCCAAAATATTTGACACTAAACCATTTCACACTGCTTTCTCAATGTTTTTGTGTGAAGAATATTAAGAGCCGCTATAGAATCTATAATAGCCACTAAACCTAACCTTAATGAACGTAATGAACGTAAAGCTAGGGTTGATAGGTCATCAAGGGGATCCAAGGGCTAAGGATAGAGTTTCGGGTAATCTAATAGTAATAGCCACTAAACGGGTACCTAACCGTAATGAATGTAAAGCTATCGTTGATAGATCGTAAAAGTGATCGGAGGGCTTGAGGATAGAGTTCAGGGTAACCTACCTTAACACTGACAACATTTGGATTTGTTCAGCGCCAATATAATCTACCTAATAAACTGCATTTCTGTGCATAATAATGAAAATTAATAATTTGGAAAAATAATATATGTATATTAGTTCCTATTGTGTGTTGATATGATAGATACTGGGAGGAGCTTATGCACATTCGATGACCCCTGAGGTCTCAGGGCTTTGTTTTGCCATTGTGAGTGGCAACAATATACTACAAATTATGTCATATGGGTTTTGTATCATGTTTCACAGTTTGTCGTACTGTGTTCCAAAGGTAGGCCATAACCTAAATTGATTATTTTGCTTGTATTCTTTACAGTGAGGACAAACTTGTAAAATGATGTGTGAAGATTTAGAAACCTGGGCCTAGATTTTTGCAATCTCATTAAAATCAGACCTTAGTTCTCGCTACCGCTAAACAAGGATCTGAACACATCCCATTAGGGGTCATGTCATCCGACCAATCAGTGCCTCGCTAACCAGATTATGAAAGTGACAGTCAGAGTGTGATTTCTAATCATACAACCTCGAAAACTTTAACATGGGGTATACCGAACAATAGTTACGGGTTTAACGACTGATTCCTTACAATCTAGACCATCTATTAGCCATTCCAAAATGTTTTTTGTTCAGGTTTCAAATTTTTAATTGGAATTTGTCAAAATATGTTTCGAAGCGAAGTCGCCAATTTGAAATTAGTGCCGTAAAGCTCGAGAAAGCTGCCTTCTGATTGGTCATTCCATTTGTCGGTCAAAGTTCGCAGCAAGGTCGGTCTGACGTGACCCGTAATGGGATGTCCTCAGATCTTTGTTCAGCGGTAGCGAGAACTAAGATCTGATTTTAATGAAATTGAGATTTTTGAAAAATCGTATCCCTAAAATTGTAGAAAAGTTATCGTAAGGAAATCATAGGCTGTCATAGCCTATTTTCGAAACTATCGTAGTCCTAAGATATCTTAATTTTGTCGTAAAACTTAGATAGTTTTGGTACAAATGATGAAGAGAAGATAGTGTTCAACTCTTTATTGGCCGAGTCCTTCGTAACATTAAATAGGTTCTAAAGATTAGTGCTCAGCCGCTAACTCTCTGCAACACACAGAAATTCTCACACATTTGACCATTGCGTGTCACTCACGCTCATCGCTGGAGCTCACATAAAACAACAGGGAGTAATCATTATTTTAGAAACACAATACATAGAACAAAACGGCTTATCTTTGATCAAAACGGCTAACTAAAATATTTCTTTCTTGGCATAAATGAAATTAAATATTAGTTCTTTCACATTAAAATGTCATTTTAACCAAGCCCCATACCTGTTGTAAGTTTATTTTATCTTCATCCAAGATGGCGGCATACTTTGCCATAGATATTTTGCCAAACAATTAGTCTGCTTTATGATCAAACATTGACATTTCATTGTTAAACTGTGTGACTCATATTGACACTTCAGAAACACAAAGAAGGCATTAATGATTTCACGTCAGATATGTTATTATCGCGACAGTGATCCACATAGCTATGGAGTTGATAGCTTAAAATATATTTCTATCCAAGTCCATGCTGAAGAAGTGTGAAACAATGAACCTTTTTGATAATTTGGGAAAGATAAAAATGGAAGGTGTAGGCAAGCTATAGTAATGACCATGACCTTATTGATAACTCATGCAGTGGCAGCTAAATCTTAGTTCATACTCTAGTTGAGAGTGGTTTCCCTTTGTATTCGCTCCGCGAGACCTTACTCAATGTTACCGTTTTCATAAGGCACAGAGTTCCGCTGTAATATTTCCTGGATCGCATTTGTGTCAATGCTTTAGTCTTTATTTTCACAGTTTCTAAAATTATATCAATCTACATATGTGACGAAGAGCAAAACCATAAGCGTTTCTCATCAGGTTTAACATCTAAAATGGTGTGATTAACAGCTTAATGTGGGAGGAAAGCCTGAAGTGATGCAGGTCTCAGACGTTTACCACTTCAGTGAAACCCACGAGCACAGGTATGGTGCTGATACACCTAGAAAAAATAATCGGGGCTAACCGGGATTTGAACCCACAATCATAGGTTTCTGGCATGCCCATGGGATGCAACTCTGCACAGCGAATTGTGGCGCCTTAGATAACTGGGCCACCCGTGCCCCCCACATGGACTGATAGAACAGATCAGACCAGCAAGGAATAAAGCTATATAAATCAGGTAAGTTAAATGAATATAATCTCTATTTTGTGTTGTATTGAAATAATACAGTATTTTTAAATTGTCATTAAGTAACCTAAATGTGTGTAATCTATTGATATTAATGTTGGTTACAAGTAAGTACTTAAATCTGCATTAGGTAAGCTAAACAACCATAAGTGTAAGTGTTGTTTTTACTTCTAGAATATTTCAAAAAGCTTTGTAAAGAATCAGATGTGATACATGCAAATCATTATAAATAAAACGTGTGTATTACTTTGTTCAATATATCAAATGTTAAATAGTGTTTTAGTCTATGTATTATGTATTTAGATCCATGAGTATGGTGTTGCCCTAAGTGACAGGGGGTAGTCACACCCTTGTGTCACCTACAGGGTATGCATGGCATTGTTTATATTTGTCAAAGACTTAAGGTGTAATCTAAAAGTTATGATCACATTTAATGTAATATACTGAACTGCAAAAGAAACATCACCATGGATAGATATATTAGAAACCTTATTTGTCCAAACACTGTAAACATATTGATTTAAACTGATTTCTTGTCAATCTTGGCATGTGGTAGCAATTGAATAACGATTGAATGTTATCCGATCTGGGTGGATTTTGGTAGGGCAAGAAATGGGGGAACGTATGTGCATTTCAATTTGCACAGAGCTCACAAGCTCAGAGGGTTACCATGGCTGTTGCTGTGATGCGTTTGGGTGATTGGTTTTATTGTCATCTGCTTTGACAAAGAAACTTTGACAAAAATTACCTAGATATTTAAATGACAACTTTTTATGCAATGGTACTTGGGGTGACTTTTCTTTTGCGGTTTAGTATATTATATTTAATTAATTTCTGTCTTAAAGTATTATATATGTTTATACAGAATGTGTACCGTATTTTCTTGAGTATAGTGCGCACCCATGTATAATGCGCACCCCCCTCTAGCGGGTTCAATATTTTGGAAAAAAAAGAAATTTGAATATTATGCGCAGAATTTTTTTACACGGTACCCTTTCAGCGAAGTCCGGCAAACGAACGGGTGCTGAGAAACTTCGTCAGTACAAATTCGAAATTTGAGATAAAAAATCACCAGACATGTTTATTTACCGTTTAAATAGTATTTATTGTTCTGCTAGGCATTGTTTTATATTTAGGGATTAAGATTACCTTGCGTATTTTCTCGTAAACTAAGCTGGAAACAGCAATCAGCTGTACACATGTTTTCTTGGAATCGACCGGTGATACGGTCAAGACACACCCAATGATATAACTTTATAAGATTTTTAATGCAAGGATCGGCAACAATTGTATCTGAAACTATTTTATTTATCAGGAATAATATATTCCATTATTTTCTTAATTATATGCAACCTTTAATAAACATATTTAAAATAATAATAACCCTAAGCGAAGCAGCTGATCGCTATTCCCGGGTATTATTTTTTACATGGAACATGTCTGACCAGTCACCGTCAAGGCTCACGCGCACGTGATCACGTGATTGCGAGAATTTCATGTTGACATAGAATCGTCAAACAAAAACAAATATGACTTTTAACGAGTCAAAGTATGTCATTTATGATAAATGTATCCATTCTCTGTCAACTAAAGTTTGTTTCAAGGCGTCAATAGCGGTATTCTGACCGTGGTTGCTGTTAATAACGGTGAGTTGTGCGATCTTCCGATCGCTTCACACACGATTTCGCCGAAATTAATAAAAACAATATTATCAGATTATAAGGAATTTTGAATAAAATCAATGAAATAAGTTACAAACATAAGTCCAGATATACAAAGAACACTTTTTATAGCCAGACAGTGTAATTACATAATTATTTTGCGTACTTCAGTATGGATTTGTTGACATGGTATTCCCGGTGTTTCGTGCTCACGGCAATGTCTTTCCATGGGGGAAAAAACATCCAAACTCATAATTCGTGTATAATGCGCATCCCCTTCTACACAGCTGTGTTTTTTCGAAAAAAAGTGCGCACTATACTCAAGAAAATACGGCAAGTATTTTGTAATTTTTTTGTGTACATACTACATAGCCAATATAAAAGTCAAGGAATTATGCTATGTATATGTATGTAGCGTTGATGATAATGTTGTACCTATTATTTATCATGTAATTAGGTGTTTCAGGGTGACTTTTGTCTTTGATCTTTGATCTCCTAATACAAGACATCGCATTAAAGCCCTCAACCCCGTAGCGTGTGTTTGTTCACCTTATGAAGTGACATCCACTATACTGCTACATTAGCACAGTCGACTGCATTCACATAATACTTAGATGATCTGGGATACACTTAAATATGAAGACAGTGTATCTGAAATTGACAAAGGAAAAATATTAAGTTTGATGATTTCGCCACACCCTACAAATCTTTTACCCTCCAGCATGAAGAGATCTGAGCACACCTCCATAGGCGGTCGCATCAGGGGAACTTTCATCAGTCAGAGAAGAGGCTTGTAAATTTGCAGAATGAGTGAGGGCTTCATTCAGATAGGAATATCTGATTTCTGTATCTTGAAAACAACCATAATCAGGGATCTTAAATGCAGATCTACATCCAAAAGAGTATATAATATCGATGGTATATTTGTTTTCTTGTGGCAGTTTTCTTTTTCTGACATCGAAATGTCTGAGACGGTAAATAAATTAAGTAAATTATGTTTGAAAGTTTGTATCTGACTGGCCAAGACATCCTTCATTTAGATTAGGCAGGCAAAGTTTGCTCAGATGTGACCTATGGAGATCTTCACATAGGGGAGCATCACAGTGTTATCAACTGGGGATTATTGGGGGTAAATTGATATAGTCAGATACATAGTGGGTGGGTTAGTTTAAGGGGAGTTGAACGGCTGACGTAGTAACTATCTTTGTATTCCTTGTTGTAGTAGCTTATGCCCACGCGGGCGTAGTGGCTGGGAAGTGTCACACTCCTTGCATGCTCTGCTAGGCGAAAGCCATGATTGGGAGACTCGAAATGTAAGGAGCTTGTTCATTGGTTGTGTCCGTTTTCCTGGTCACATCGTCTGCATGTCGACTTTATAAGCCTATCCTGGGTAGGGAACCGTCAGTCGTCGCTCACCAGTATCTGGTAAGGAAGAGTCGCCTCAGGCGCCCTGAATCAGGACCATTTCTTATTTCATTGACTGCTTTCGTTGGGATAAATGGGATGTTAGATTAGGAGATATGGATGGGGGAAAAATAGAGTAGGCATTAAATAGGTTTGTTTGGGGACGTTTTACTTTCGGTAGTTAAGTTAGAAGGGTGGTTGTAAGAACAAGTTTAAGAAAGAAGGTTGAGTTGTGTTACGTAGGTAGGGAAGAGGGGAAAATACGTAGGTTATAATTAAGTGGAGCAAGGTTTTGCCACCTGCTGTTGTTTATTTTTGTTAAAAATAGATTTTAATCAAACTTCACTCTTTGTGCCTCATCTATAATTAGAATTGGTTACCCGGTCAGGAGCCTCCTAGAACATAGAGACAAAACAATACTGCACAGGGAGAGGAGAACACAAAGCAAAGCACCGCAGTAAAACATCAGACTGTTGTGCATGTTAGGTATGTTTACATTGTAAGTGCGCCAATGCGCACGTGCAGTGACGTCACTTTAGGTGTGACGTCATTATGTTGTGGTAACCTAGGCAGCTGTGTGAAGCAGTGTCAGTTCTCCATTAAACAGTGATTGAGCCAACTACGGTTTTGTTATGTATTGAAGATTTGATGTTCCTCCAATGTGCGGGTCGGACAAATAACATAATACATACACAACAGTGGCGACGAGGATAAAACTTTCTATACGTGATTACATTCAGTGCTTTTCCATAATGGCAGGCGTCATTGGAGATGTTGGACAGTTCGATGAAAGTTTAGAAGATTGGATGTCATATTCTGAAAGAGTGAGTTTATATTTCGATGCTAATGACATTCCAAATGAACGAAGAGTTTCCGGGTTTCTTTCCATGATTGGTGCAAAAACTTACAATGTTCTCAAATCGTTGGTTTCTCCTGATTTGCCTCGTACACGTACTTTGGAACAATTATTCACTGTTTTACGTGATCATTATATGCCTAGACCAAGTGTTATTGCTGAAAGATACAGATTTCACAAGAGAATGCAGACCGAAAACGAAACTGTTTCACAATATGTTGTTGTTTTGAAAGGACTGGCTAGATTTTGTGACTTCGGCGCTACACTGAATGAACGTTTAAGAGATCAATTAGTTCTTGGACTGAAAAGTGTAAATGTTCAAAGGAAATTGCTTGCAGAATTAGAATTGACACTAGAACGTGAAGTTTCAAATGCAAATTCAATGGAATTAGCTGCGAAAGATTCAGAAGAATTGTGCCGCAACGGATTACCGAGGAACAATCACAGTCAGAGGTGTTTTCTTTCAACAACAGAAGATCTAATGCAAGGTATGAACGTTATTGTTATAGATGTGGAAAGCCTTCGCATTTAGCTGATACTTGTAATTTCAAAGATACAGTTTGCTCATTCTGTCAAAAGAAAGGCCATATTCAGGAGGTATGCAAAGCGAAGAAATGGAGTCAAAGGTCAGGTCAAAGTTCAACATCCGGGTTTCGTCAAACAGGAAGTGCTAGCTCCAGCAATGTAAACAGAAACGGTAGGCGTCCAACTTTTTGTGTAAATGTTATCAATGAAGAACTTTGTTCAACCCATGAATATGAAGATGTCATTCTAGATGATTTAGGTGACTGTCTAAATCATTTGTTCGCTATTCACGGTGCTGCAGATATCATATGGGTGACAGTGAATGTAAATGGACGTGATCTAAAGATGGAGTTAGATACTGGCTCAAGAAGTTCTATCATTACTGAAGGCGTTTACAGACAGAACTTTTCAGAATGCAGCTTACAAGAATCACCAATCCCAATGAGAACATACACAGGTGAGCTTGTCACAAATCTTGGTATCACACATGTTGACGTTCGTGATGGTGAAAGAGTAAACCAGTTACCACTACATGTCGTGCAGGGAAAAGGTCCTCCGTTACTTGGGAGGGCGTGGTTACCATACGTAAATATTGACTGGAAATCATTAGGAAGTAATGTCAACATGTGTCACAAAATGTCAAGTGAAGATCAACTCAGTGAAATGTTTGTGAAATACTGTGATGTATTTTCTGATGGACTGGGTACAATTAATGGAATCAAAGCCCATTTAGAAGTGAAAGATGGCATGTCTCCTAAATACATGAAAGCTAGGCCTGTTCCTTATGCACTTCATGATAGAGTGAATGAAGAAATTTCAAGAATGGAGAAAAATGGCGTGATTATCAAAGTAGAAAATTCTGAGTGGGCTACACCAATAGTTCCAGTGGTCAAACCTGACAAATCTGTCAGAATATGCGGCGATTTCTAATCTACTGTAAACCCAGCTTTAAATGTGAACCAGTATCCACAAAACAAGATTGAAGACATGTTCACTCAACTTGCCGGAGGTCAGAAATTCTCAAAGATTGATCTTGCTCATGCTTATCAACAAATGGAGGTGGATGAAGACTCACAGAAACTACTCACCATCAATACTCCAAAAAGACTCTACAGGTACACAAGACTTGCTTTCGGCATTGCTTCAGCTCCTGCAATTTTTCAAGCTACAATGGACCAAATTCTTCAAGGTTTGCAGAAAGTATTATGTCATCAAGATGATATTCTAGTGACCGGTTCAAATGATGAAGAACAGTTACAGAACTTGGATGCAGTTCTGTCAAGATTACAACAATTCGGCTTGAGAGTAAAACAAAGTAAGTGTAAATTCTTTGTAGACTCAGTCAAGTATCTCGGTCATGTTATTGACAAAGAAGGACTTCATACTTCAGAAGATAAGGTGAAAGCTATCATCAGTGCTCCAAGACCTGAAAATGTGACACAACTACGTTCCTTTCTCGGTGGAGTCAACTACTATGGCAGATTCATCCAGAACCTTTCTATAATCGTTCACCCATTAAACGAACTGTTGCAGAAAGACAAGAAATGGCTATGGTCAACTGAATGTGAGAAATCTTTCAAAATGTCTAAAGCAAAATTGCAAGTTCCGATGTGTTGTGTCATTATGATCCATTGTTGCCAATAACATTGGCATGTGATGCATCCTCCTATGGCGTGGGTGCTGTGTTGTCTCATGTGATGAGTGATGGTACTGAACGACCGATTGCATTAATTTGCTTCAAGAACACTGAACAAGGCTGAAAAGGGATATTCACAAATTGACAGAGAAGCCCTAGCAATTATATTTGGTGTGAAAAGATTTCATCAGTATGTGTATGGTAGGCATTTCACTCTCGTGACAGATCATCGACCTCTCACTGCCCTGTTTGGTGAGGGACGGTCAGTACCATCATTAGTTGCTGCTCGACTACAGAGATGGGCATTGATTCTCAGTGCATATGATTACAAAATTCAGTACAAATCTTCCTCTGCCAATGCAAATGCTGATGTGTTGTCTCGTTTACCTCTACCTGATACAACAAAATATGTGAGTGATGATGTAGATTTGTTCTATGCAAGTCAGTTTGAACATCTGCCTATTACAGCAGGTGATGTGAGAAATGAGACAAGGCGAGATCCTGTTCTTTCACAAGTGTACATGGCAGTGATGAACGGTTGGGATAAAGATCACAGTGAGAACAAAATAATGAAACCATTTCACTCAAGAAGATATGAGCTTTCCATTCAAATAGGATGCATTGTATGGGGAATGAGAGTAGTGATTCCTTCTAAAATCAGAAACGGTGTTCTAAATGAGTTACATGGTGGTCATTTTGGAATGGTGAAAATGAAATCAGTTGCTAGAAGTTATGTGTGGTGGCCTGGAGTAGATGCTGATATTGAAAGTACTGCAAGAATGTGTATTACATGCCAGAATGTTCAAAATGATCCAACAAAAGCTCCTGTTCATCATTGGTCATGGCCATCAAAACCATGGTGTCGCATTCATTTGGACTTTGCTAGTCCTTTCATGGGTCACATGTACCTCATTGTTGTAGATTCTCATTCCAAATGGTTAGAGGTGATTGTTATGAATTCAACTACTGCTGATGCGACAGTGAAAGTGATGAGAGGTTTGTTCGCAAAATATGGATTACCACTGCAAGTTGTTACAGATAATGGTCCACAATTTGTGTCAAATGAGTTTGAAACATTCTTGAGAAGTAATGGTGTAAAACACATCTTATCTGCTCCATATCATCCTGCTACAAACGGACTTGCTGAGAGAGCTGTTCAATCCTTCAAACAAGCTATGAAATCAACTAGAGGGGATGATGCAACATTACAGAAGAAGATTGATAGGTTTCTGCTAGCCTATCGTTCTAGTCCCCATTGCACAACTCAAGAAACTCCAGCAAAACCTTTTCTTGGAAGAGAACTAAGATGTAGAATTGACTTAATCAAGCCTAATCATGCTGATGTTGTTGCTACAAAACAGTCTTCTTCATTGTGTCAACCTGGCGACACAAGACAGCTAAATGACAATGATAAGGTGTGGGTGCGTGAGTACAACAAAACAGACAAATGGACTGCTGGCAAGGTGATGACAAAATGTGGTGAAAGACATTCTGATGTTGACATTGGCAATAGAACTGTCAAGCGTCATATTGACCAATTAAAGTGTAGAGATGCAACTACATGTAGTAACCATGGTAACGAGAACATGATTGTTCAAAGTGACTGTAGTGCAGGGACTGTAGAAAGTATCAGGGTCAACAAAGGCGACCCTATCGTAATACCTAGTGCATCACAGCAATGTGATGAACACCAGTGTGAACACAGTGAGGTGACAATTGCAAATGTACCAGCAAAACAAACCGTGAGACGGTCAGAAAGAGTGAGAAAACCTCCCGATAGACTAACCCTGTGAGAACACAATGTAGAAACTGACAGTTTTGACAATTAAGTCATTGAATAAAGTATTCAGCAATGTGTAGCAGATATCATATATATATATGAGTTTATCATAATAATATGATTGTTTATACTTTCACTGTTATGTTTTTATAAATGTTGTTAATAATAGGAACAATGTTTAAATTTTATTGAATGGTGGGCGGAGTGTGTTGCATATTGTTATATTTTATTGTTGAACATTGTTGTGGTTGAAAGTTGTAACATTGTTAAATTATAACTTTAGAAAATAGCTCATAGTACTGTGTTCTGAATATTGTAAATGTATTGGTTAGAGAAGTAGAAAGTATTTTCTTTTAAGGGGGAGAAATGTTGTGCATGTTAGGTATGTTTACATAGTAAGTGCGCCAATGCGCACGTGCAGTGACGTCACTTTAGGTGTGACGTCATTATGTTGTGGTAACCTAGGCAGCTGTGTGAAGCAGTGTCAGTTCTCCATTAAACAGTGATTGAGCCAACTACGGTTTTGTTATGTATTGAAGATTTGATGTTCCTCCAATGTGCGGGTCGGACAAATAACATAATACATACACAACACAGACCTTTTGTCATCCATTTTTATAGCTTTTACAGGCTTTAGAGGGCGCCTATTGACTTTTTCTGTGCCTGTCTTCTTTCTTTTTGATACTCCTTTATCCTTACAGATACAGTAGCCAACAGCTACCTCCCCTTTACAAGTGTAAGTGTCCTACCTTATCTTTGTTCAAATTGCCTACAGCTGCAAGTCCAATAAATCTGGTCACATGTATGCCACTCTCAGCAAAGATTTGATGATTCCTGAAACATGAAATATAGTGAAAGAGAGTAAATGACCAACCACTAATGCAATCCAGTGGAGTGTTTGTGTGATCCACAGAGAAGAATATTTCTTTCTATGGCACATGCTTCTCAATACATCATGATGTAGATATCAAACAATAGTTATCATTGTTAATAATTCTGTGAGTACTACCTCCATTACATCATAGCCATAAATCCAGTAGTTTGTCTGTCATCACACTATACAATCTTCAGATTTTCAACAGTCTTCTTCACTGTCAACTATCTATAAATCAATTGCAACCCACACCTCGTGTGCATGTGTGAGGTGGTTAAACCTTGCTTCTTTCCAAATCTAAAACCTAGATTCAGATTTTTGGTGAGCTGATTACTCCCGAGAGAAGAAACTCTAACCATAATTTCCATGAAATGAAAATCCCTCTCTTAGGACACAGCTGCACAGCCATATAGGGACAGATTTCATTGGTTAACAATATACAAATGAATTTATGTCTCGTGTTCAGAAACCTGGGGACTTGGCCAGATGCCTGCTGCCATCGGCAAGACATTATTTGCTGTACAGAAGGAACACAGCAGAGAAAACCAAGAAGCTTTGTATGCACTGTAGAAACATTTATACAGATGTTGAAAGCAATACGCCTCGAGAGATAAAAAAGGTCCAAAATTGTATAAAAAGTATTGTCAATAATAAGCCAATAGGTTTGCAGAAATGGAAGATACCTGACCACTGGTTTGAGACAATAAAGCCCCTGTAGGATGAAAAGATTGAAAGCTGAACACTTCTTAATGCTTCTTACTTTAGTACTCCGTTTCCGAAACCAACTTTGCATCTCACCTCCCATTTTCGTAAACATGTTTTAGAAAATATAAACTATAAAAGCTTGAATTTTAAACTTTCTATTCCACAGTTTGGGAAGCTAATGTTACCTACTGTCAGAAATGAGAAAGATGAGATTTAACGACATACATTCTTGTTTAAGACACTCAATGGTTCAAGTTTATATGCTTTGATTCATTCTCATTCTCTCTTTCTCTCACTCTCTATAAAAAAGCAGAAATGAAATACTCACATAAACATTTTATATTAAGAAGTTCACAAAATAATCACACAACACAAATTGCTCTCGTACATGTTTCAGGGAGAAGTGTTGACTGTTATAATATAATCTGTGACGTCACTATATCATCATGTCACAGTGCGCTTGCACTAATACTGGTACGCGGCATTGCCATGTCACATTAGCGGCTTTGGTTTGGAGTCCTTTATCTGTTATTTATGGCCATGCATTCTGTCCTTTAAGCACTGTTTGTCCAATGTATCTTCTTGACACCCAAGGCATATAATAACATAAAAATATAAAAAAACATGAAATACTCATATCCCCTGACAATATTACATGTCCGGTTGTGCGCAAGGCATTAGCCCCTGTGGACTATGTTCACTGGACCTTTTTGTAAATGGCCTGATTGCAAGCATTAAAAATTAAAAAAGTTATTAAAAAGTTATTTGCCATCTGCAGTTTATCATAGAATATGTAACCATATTTGTGATGAGCCAGATTTATATACCTATACCACCACTACAGAGGGATTTTTTTATGCAAAAATGACTATGTGATTCAACGATAGTCATGAGATTAAGTTAAATTGACTCCAGCTCACCACTACAGGTGGCATTTTTATGCAAAAATGACTATGCGATTCAACGATAGTCATGAGTCATATTAAAAGAAACATCAATATTAATTAATATTGAATAAAATTTACTATAGCCCACGAGGATATTGGAAAGGTATAGGAGCAAAACAAAAATTAGCCACCGCGGCTAAGGTATCTAAAGATGTGGCCAAGGATTGGTTAAAGAAACAAGCGATGTGGCAAATATATTTACCGGCACCGCGTTATATACCGAGGAAGAAGTTTGATATTTTTACAACGAATGAAGTTCATCAGGCTGACCTCTTGTTTCTTCCCCACGATAAGGTAAAACGCAAAACGTATAAATACGCTTTAACAGTAGTGGATGTGGCTAGTAGATACAAAGAGGCTGAGCCATTAACCTCGAAAGATTCAACAGAAGTAGCTAATGCACTGAGCCGCATATATAAACGCAGACCACTAAAATGGCCTTAGAAGCTGTTTCAAGTAGATCCCGGTCGCGAGTTTATGGGATCAATAACTAAACTGTTAACAAAGCACGATGTCAAAATCAGGCGTGGCGAAAGAGAGGCCCACCGCACTCAAGCTTTCTTCGAAAGATTTAACAGGACATTAGCAGAACGTTTGTTTGGCTATCAGTATGGGATCGAAATGAAATCCGAGCGATTGAGATCAACCGAATGGGTGACACGATTATCAGCCGTTGTATCAGCGCTGAATAATGAAGTAACGAGATTAATAGGGAAGAAACCATCCGATGCGATTAAAATGAAATCCGTGACTTCCGAATCTTCAGCACCGAGGAGAGGCAAAAAACGAAAACTTCCGGATAGAGTAAGGGTAAGATATTTATACCAGCCCGGTGAACTCGAAGGAGGCCTACGCCGCGCAACCGATCCCATATGGTCCCTTAAGACATATAACATTAGTCGATTGGTTATGAAAGAAGGAGAGCCTATTCTTTATTATCTTCAAGATGGACCGGGTAGGGCATTTGTGCGAGAAGAGTTGTTCATAGTTCCCGAAGGTACGGTATTACCACCATAACCATAAGCATAGGTAGTTACACCATCATTATCAATCCATCTCTTTGTATCTAAGGGGGATAATGATGTCTTGTTCATTCTTAATCCATATATCCTATGATTGTAACTTCTTAAAGAGTTCATCTCGTGTTTGAACGTTCTACCGTTAAATAATGATTCTTTATACTGTTCGTGTTTGATATGCTTTTTTACCACATACTTTTTAACACCCTTAGCTTTTCTTATCTCCCCATTATCGGACTTCTTTATAGAATACATCTTAGGTCTTAATCCGACATACTCCGCTATAGGGGTCCCAGCACATTCATCCTTCATCTTACCTAACACCTTTTTATTTACTACGCTGTGCAGTGGATTATCTTTTGGGTAATCGCTCGTGTCCTACATATCTATTTTTTCTGCCATATCTTTATACACATCCTCGGTTTGTATTTCCATCAACAAAGAATCTGTGTCGGTATATAACACCTCACATCTATTGCCGTATTGCTTCTTAAGTTCGTTGTAATAAAAGTCATACATTAAGTGTTTTGACAAGTCGAGAATACTCATACCGACATACACCGGTCTGTTGAATTTTATATTACTCTTCTGCATATGCAACGCGGCTAAGTCGTTATCGAATATCTTGCTTCTGTTAAAAGCCGGACTGGCTATAAGTTTCCTGAGTCTTTCTTCCTCATTAGATCTGACTAATTTAACATCAACACGCTTCCTTAGATTCTCCATAGTTTTACCAAATACTGAGTTATTCATGAGCTTATACAGATTCTTTTCGAAATCGCTGGTAGCTATCTTTCTTAAATCTGTGTTCAACCTTATATAGGGCTCCATCCAAGGGCTTTGATCAAACTTTAGAACTCTGTGTATTTTCTTAAGTTTCATACCTAACGATAGATACAACTGGAGATTTCTGTAGTGAACTATATATTTTGTCTTATCCATCAAATTTGGTACGAGTTTTTCTACGTGAGCTAACCTACTATTACCCATCAAGGAGCGTTGATATTCCGACATCCAATCTTTATTAACCATTAATCTTTCAGGAGCTAGCGGATAACTGTTATGATCTTTATGTAACGAACTTGGATATTCCAAGTCAACTTCTAGTATGTACCCTTTATTCGCATCATTCACATTGATATTATGGATATCATTCACTTCGATATCATTCTCATCAACCCACTCAAAACTACCCGTGGGTAAAGGTTGACTCATAGCCCATCCATACAAATTGTAGCGTCGAGATATAATATGTGCGTGTCGGGTTTACTCGGATCGTATCCTTCCACTAATTTATTATTAGCCTTAGAATACCATTTCGCTGCCATCGATATACCACCTCTTAATCCTTTCTCAATAAACAAGTGCATATCGTAATCTGTGATTAGTTTTAGTTCTACGCCGGTCTCCTTCAACAATGCATCCCACGATAGTCCGGGACTGGAATAGTACCATGCCGGGTCCAAGCCGTATTGTTTTAAACATGTCTTTCTAAATATCTCGAATATATCGGCGAGTAACAGTACATTGGTTTTTAAGTACAGATCGTGATAATCGCCTAAATTCTTACAACCTAATTTATCCCACACCGTCAGAGCGTGTTCATAATTGGCATCTGTTATTTTAGATTCTGTTAAGTTACTATAGAATGATTCAAGGGGTGGTAATTCAGTTTCTTCGAATCTAGACCAATCATCCATATATTCGTAAGGATATACACCTTTTCTCAGCAACAAATGACGAGTTATCTTATCGGTATATTGATTTGTTATCGAAAAGTCATCGGGATTGTTCGCATTAGCTAAATTGTCCAGGGAAGATAACAGAAACTGTACGGAGTCTATGAATCTCAGCCCATTACTTTGCTTTATTCTAGCTTTCCCATCCTTGTCCCTATAATGTATAGGTTTAGTCAACGAGAATGATATGTATTTTTCCATATTATTAGGAATGCACGTTAAACCGCCGTCGGTCTTTGAGATAGCTTGCATAATGAGATGTGAATCCATCCCCTAAGGTTATGAAACACAACGGGGATGGGTATTGTTTGAGAATTCATTTTTAGTTTCAAGTTACACTCGTTATGCGCGGCTCCCCGATAATTACCCGTGACGTGGCAATGATTTCTTACGGAATCCCCATTCAGGGGTTTATTACAAACATGACAACTCGTTGACTTCTTATAGGCCCTCCAATTATCCCTCCTCATACACATGGGTTTCTTACGCGGTAATTTTTCCCTGATTATTCTCTCTTCGTTTTGTAGATATTCTAGGAACTTTCCCGCTGCATCGGGACCTCTGTAAATCACGGGCTGGTTTGTTTTCCCATCATACCTTACAACTATATATCCAAACCCACAAGGAATATGTTCTTGAGTTTTGTACGTAAAACTACTATCAGTATTGCGTTCAGTATTTTCTATGGGTTTGATAAGCGCTTCGAAGTCGGCGTAAATTACGTACGGTACTGGCAATTGATTACAATAATGTTCAAATTTTAATATATTTTCCCCCTCTTTAGGCATATCTATCCTGATAGCAGTCTGTCCAACACCTCTACAGTCTTCTTTATGCGCTTCTAATAGATCTTGTCTGCTGTACCCATGTAGGTATCTTTCGCAGAAATATTTCTTTTCTTTATGGGTTGTTTGATCGTATAATAGTCTGCTTAAACTCTTTATCCATGTATCATGATATTTACCATCTTTTTCGATCAGAAATGAATTGATTCTGGGAATATGTTCTGAATATCAATATCAACATCTAGTAAAGCGATCAATTCAGCTCTTCTCATTCGAGAATAACCTCTCAGCCCACTGTTTCTCGCTTGAGCTTTGAGTTCTCTAACAGTCTGGGGTTTGTTGTATTCCAAACCGAGTAAATCGATCAATTCAGCTTTTCTCATTCGAGAATATCCACGTAGACCACGTTGCTTTGCCATAGCCTTCAACTCTCTGACAAAAAACATTTTGGTTGTTTTTCATATATCTAAATACGTATTCTCCCCAACCTATTCCTCTCATTGATGTAATCTCTCTTCCTAGCATAAATAATCTGGTTCCTGACCCTATCAGCACCGTGTTTCTTACATAAACAATAACGACCTTTGACCCCTATCCAACATACAGAACACGTATAGTTAATGTTTCCGCGCCTGATGTAATAATTGTGTATGCTGCAATAAATATCAACACAGCGTCGGTTACATAGAGTCGGCTTACCCATGAGTGTAAATCTGCACTGATCATGGTTTATACTCTATCATATCATTTGTCTAAATGCAAATCACATCTACAATAGTGAAGGCAGTCAGCCAACGCTATTCATAGATTAGCTGTCGCTCTAACTAGGTCATGGTTTATGCGTAGTTATGGTATAGCTGAAAATTGCAACAGCTGATAACCCAATTATCACAAATATGACCTCGCGGTTTTTCTGAGCCTCTGACAGTGTATAAAACTGACTCATTGTTGGTCTCGGTATTGGATCAAGTTTTTTCCCATAAACGAGGAAGTATTCGTGCATGGCAGATTCGACATCCTTAAACGTTTGAATTGAATGTCCTTCCTTACGCAGTTCTTCATGAATAAAGTCTAATCTTAATGTCCTATTTCTGGCCCATTGTGACTGAGCTTTTTCGAGTTGATCTAATGCTTTATTATGTCATTTACGCTCCTCTTCAACTTCTTTAGCGTTTGATTCCCTCATACTAGAAAATAACAATTTACTCCCCCAAAAAGGTAGAGCATTAACAATAGCTCCACCGACCATCATCGCAATTGTTGCCATATTCAAATGTTTAATTAATTACTTCATTATGTCTTCCGGGATAAGCCCTTGTTTGATGAGCATATCCTTTGTTGCCATTGCTAATCCAATATCCAGAATCATCATACCGATATCATATCCATTAAAATCTAGCTTGGGAGGTGTGGCTTTAGTAATCATTTTTAGCCGGTGACCACCACTGAATGATACGTTGCGTTTACCAACATTTTACTGTCTGTAACTGGAGTAGTCATGCTTCTTATAGCATTATATGGGGGCTAACCTCTAATTGAACTTCTTGTTGTGGCATCGGGGGTGACGTTTTCTCTTCTCCGGTCTTATAAAACAACCATACAGCCGCTATACCAGCAACTCCTATTAGTGCCCATGTTTTAATCGGATCAATATGTGAATTATTTATTAATTTCGCTTTCCTCGCGAGTCCTCCCATTCTTCCTGCGGCTATTTTTGGGGGGTTTTTCCTCGTCACTCTGGGTTGTTTTTGTGTTTGTGGTTCCTCATTCACTATCTGTTGTTCCTCGTTCACTTGTTGTTGCGTTTCCGCAATCTGTTGTGGTTTCACCTGTTAAGCCTCCATTACTATTAAGTGGGCACGTATGTTTAAATTGACAATACCTAGCCATTATTAAAGCTGTGGTGAGTGGAGCTAAGAACATTCCGTATCTATGATAAAACTCACAGCTCACTGAGCTTATAGCGTGTTCGATGAATGGGTCTTTCTCGAGAGATTCGCATAAATACATGCGATGTTCTGCCGGGATAGGGAGAAACGTACTAGCTACGACTGTGAATAGTTGTAATATAGCCGACCCTATCATTTTAGTCATGGTAGCTCCCAGTCTAGACTCGTAACGCGCGTACAGTTTTTTAATTTCTTCGTCGGTCATGTTATCAATTTTTTCGATGGTATAATTTTCCCCCAAATATTTGGAACATTTTCCACCGGCTACCAAAGCCGCAAGTCTTTCTCTATGTGTATCTAAAGATTTATCTGTAACTTGTCAACATCAACATCAGATTCTTTGAGCATTTGTTCGATGAGTTCGTCGCATTCCATAATGTAATACCTAAGGAGATATTTAAGTCTAACATAATATAATATGACATATCCAATGCATCCAGTAATAATGAACTGTTGCGAAAGAATGAGGATTTCGAGCCACATTTTATGTCATATTAACCGCTAATGTTCAATTTATCGTATTTTTGCTACATTTTGCCACATTTTACTATAATTTTGCTATATTAGCTATAATTTTGCCATAATTTTGCTACATTTTGCTAAGCAATTGCATAAGCAGCTGGTTGATCGGTTTTTAATACGAGTTGACAGTGCTTCGTTGCCGATAACAGTTTTCTGACTTTATCTCGTTCGAGCTTGGTGTAAATAACATCATTTTCACGTAGTCATTCCTCAAATGAGTCTCGGTTCTTTGCAATGAAACAGGGCTACCCATTTGGTCTGCTCTCTGAGATTTTTCAGGACAGAGTTGTATTTTTGAGTATGCTGTCCGGAGAATGCTAAATACGAAAGCATATCTTTCTTTTTTGTGAGTTCTTTACTCGCGCTGCAGTCGTCTATAACGAAAAGAGTTGATTCTCCTTTGTATTTTTCATGACATACTCGTAAACAGTCTTGTAAACGATCGCCCGGATCGACTCTGTGTACCACGTCGTCATTCATTACCCAATCTCTCGATAGGTATGTTTTATTAGTCGGGCACAGAATAATAATATGATCGAAAACGTCCCGATAATGACTTTCTAAAATATCTAGAATAAAAGCTGTTTTTCCACAGCCCGTTTGTCCGCAGATGATAGCGCAGTGTGGTTCTTCAGGTAAAAGATTATTAATAGATTGCTTGCACGAATCGTCCATTCTGTATATTAAGTTGCGCATCCATAATCACGTACAAATATATGTTTAATTTACCAGCCGTTTCCCGGAGCTTCGTTATCTGTATAGTGACACCCTCGCTAGCATTTTCTATTCTCCTCCCACTGCCGTGTAGTTGGTCATCGTCCGTTGTTCGCATGTCGAGCCATAGCGCGTACTTCGTGGTGAGGTATTCACCCATCGGACATTAAAATACCCTTCAACGACCTCATAGGGACGTTTAGATTGATATTCCACGTCGTATCTTTTTTGTCCCTCTTGATCTTTCGATGTCTAAGCACGCGATCGTACAAAATGGTTAAACTTCTTGTATACTGGTGACGAATTTGTCTGGCTAATTCGGGATCTGTTATCATATCGTACTCCAGCGAGATATTGTTAATGGAATAGCTAGCATCTTCACCACCGGTTTTCATTACTCTGCCGTAGTCATTAAAAGTGAGTTCGTATTCTAACCTATCACCTAGGGATGCTTGATAAAAAGGCATGTGGGAATCTAGTAATTCAAAGTCATATAGAATATGTTACCTAATGCGTCGGCAACGGCCTGATCTTTTACGACGGTACTATCACCACTAGAAGCATCTACGTGCAGTCTCAATGTGTTTCGATAACAAATACCTTGGTATTGTAAGTTTTCCCGCTCTTTATCCGTTCTCCAGAGATCCATGTAACAATAGTATACATCGCTATCGTCGATACTCAAAACCTCATTACCGCTAATTTTAATGGCAATTTTCTTAACGATAGCACGACCTATGTTCTGAACGGGCTCCCTGTTAACGTCGGTAGAAGTCAAAATAATCGTAAATGCTAGTCGGACAGTTCCCGGAAATAACACATCGTGTGCGCCGAGATTAGGAAAGCGAACCAGAAGCGTTTGATTGGTACTAGGGTTATTAGTTATAGTTACAGACTGACGAATTGCTTTGACCCCTAATGGATCTCGAAGTCTACGTTGTGGGTTTAACTTGCGTCCGTATTGCGAAGACATTGTTATATTGAAATTATATAACCATATGTTTAATATAAAAATGACTGATTTTGATCTAGATTATTTAGATAACCCGAATACAATCGAAGAGGGTACTGATGAAAACAGCTTTATGAATCTTAACGATGAACTTTTGAACCCAACCGTAAATGATGAACTTTTGAAACCAGCCGTTAATGATTATTACAATTCCTTTAAAGATGTTAGTCCAATTGTTCGTGACTATTCAAAGTTTACAATAGATAGTAAAGGAATATTGCAACTGCGTGGCGCTCCGGATATTGACCTTATGCATTATCGTACTCGTAAGCCCCTAGCCTTGTCTACGATAGTCAATAAACATGGCATCAGCACTGTTCGTGATGAATTAGGTTTTGTAGACTACTCACGAGGAGCAAAACTTTCCGAGAAGACTACTAAGGTTCTTAGGACTGTGCGTACTGAACTCGGTAACGTAGATAATTTGGAAGCTTCCTCGAAGGTGGCCTCGGACGGACTCGGAGAAATCTTGGATACCTATTACGATAATTCCACGTTACAGGTACCATCCTCGGAGTTCAGTTTTAGGGAATTACGAGGTCTTGACAAGGCAATGCGAACAATGCGGGGAGAACTCATCAATAATATAGCCAAGCTATCCGAAATCGACAAGCATATAGTTTATGAGAAAACAAAACTTGAACAGGCGGACGATGAGTTCAGTAGACGCTGGGTTGCGGAAAGATTGCGTAACTTAGAAGACGAAAGATTGGCCCGCCTCGAAGCAGCTTCCAGTAATGGAGAGGCTCTTCGTTCACAAATCAGTCGAATTCGAGAAACTATCGATCAAGTCCTCAATGATGACACTACACTGGCCGATAAAATTAAAACATTGTTCAGAGAACAGGGAATAACCATTGCCAGTATTTTAACAGCGTTGGGATTTATTATATCGACTTTGACTCTCGCGTTAACCGGTGGCACAGGTGGTACAGGTGGTGGCGGATCACCGCCTACGTCGGATGGTATAAAAGAGTGGATAAAAAAGCATTTAAAAGCATTAGGTTCAGCACTGGGAAAGCTCGCTGAGAAAGCCGTGTCTGCACTTCCCGGTATAATTGGGAGTGTTGTTTCCTGGCTCTTGAATTTATTAGCCAAGACAACCACTTGGCTTAGTCAAAACTTGTGGGCACTGATCGTAGCAATTGCAGGGCTGTTGTACGTATCCGCTAAGAACTATTTAACCAAATCATGAGTAAACCAGCCGCAACTCCACCTAATACAAGCGCAGTTTTTTCATCGATATGTTGTTGATTTTTAGCCGCAATATGCGGTGGCACTTGTGGTTGTGCGTCAGTAGATGTTTTAGCGATAGTAGATAACTGTGGCTTGACTATTCCCGTTTCGCCTGTGATTGTTTGTGTTATAAATTTGACGTTAATATCTGAATTTATACCTGGTTTTTGTTGATCGGTAGCAATAACAATTTTATTATTATAGCCTATCACTTGACCGATCTTAAGTTCCATATTACTTGGAGACATGTATAGTCCCGGCGCATAAACGTAGTCCACTTTGGATTGAGCGTACTGTAATACATCTTGATAACACTTTATAGACGATGGTATGTCAACTGGTGAATTAATAGTATCCTCCACATTTGCACCAAGAATTGCCCATACATAAGTTCTTATTGATTCATTAACTCTTACAACTCCTGGGTGAGTAAAATTATTTTCCGTTTTATCATTAAGAAATTCATTCCAAGCGTCTGTTGTATCGTTTGGATGCACAAACTTTGTAACAGTACATGTATAAGGCAAGCCACTCTTAAAACTCATAATATCTTCCCTCCAATCATTATTAAAAAGTTGCCAGTTGTTATCCCAATTATAAAGTTTGCTTCTATGCGACCACCTAAGTGGATCTACTGGTTTTTTTACGATTTCTTTAGCTAAAATATAACTTTCTTCTTTAACAGTTTTTCGTCCACTGTATGGAACACCTAGACCATGGCTAGCTCCTTTAATACGCCAATCTTTACTCGTAGAAACATTAAATTCCTGACAAATACGTTTGAATGCCCACCTATTATACGGATTATTTGTGGAATTCCACGCTCCATCCTGCGGTAATGGAGCATTAATTTCTTTAAGTATACGTCTAATCTGATAGTACACGTGAAATGATATAACAGACTTATTTAGTTCAAATCCTGGGGCATAAAGAGATACACCACATCCTGTTTCTGGCACACCATATGGCAAAGTTTAACTGATTCTGCCAAAATTGCATCGGATTGTGAAACCAATCGTGCACCATTTTATCGCTAGTTGCCGTGATTCTGTACTTTTCAAAGATATCAGGGAATTTAACGATAAACTCAGCTCCAGAGGCAGTTACTATAATCGACTGATTAGTAATGTAAGTTGATTTCATATTTAAGTTATGATATAGTATCTTTGTATATTTAATATGTATGTCACACTCCCGAGAATAACAAATGGTCAGTCTATTCAACTGCTTAATACTATCGATAACTCGGATGGACAACTCGAAGTAGCTCTATGCGATGTAACGTATTACCCGCTGTGGACCAATATAAATGCTGCAAGAGGTAATAATGAGATGTTTATATTAGGTGAAAACATTAATATTGATGACACTCGCATAATTATACCTGATGGGTATTACAGCGTTTGCTCACTCAATGATGAAATTTTTAAGCCTCATGGAGTTAGTCTCACACAAAATGATTCGAATGGGGCAGTAAAATTCGACACTGGAGAAAAGGATGTAAAGATTTTAACGAACTTATCAGTTACACTTGGATTTGTACGCAGTGATATAACATTCCACAAGATATCATTACAGGGAGTTAAATTACCTGATTTAGTTCCCTATAAAGAGTTGTGCATCCATCTTGATCAAATAAGCACGACGGATAATATTCAACTCGAAAGTCCTTCAACTCTGCTCAGATCTATTACAGTCAAAGATGAAAAATATAATAGCGGTAGAACGGAATCTTTCTCAACATTACAATATAAAAAATTAAAGCGGGGTATTATTTCAGACCTCAAAATTTCTGTATTAGATGTAAAACACCAACCTGTACATATAGGATACTTAAGTGTGACACTCCATATTATAAATAATGGTTGATTCATCAGGCCCTGGAACACTCAGACAATGTAATACAATTGCGCTTTCCGATCTCGGAGACATAGAAGGATTCGGTAGACCCGGTACCGATGGTAAGTTATACGCTTTACACTTACACGATAATGTATACAAGCGGAAAGAAGTTACATTCACGGGTAATCTAGAAGATTTAAGCGATGTCGACGTTGTTAGTAGGCTCCTTAAAAAAAACACTTCGTACAATCTTACTCACAACAATGATAATAAATGGACTATGGTCGAAGCAAACATCGAGTGGCTATTGAATATCGTCATTACCCCACCGTATGTGATGATGGGTAAGGCACATAATTTAACTAAGATAATAAATAGTGGGATTGTACTCGCGGCTTATATCCCATCAAAACGAAAAAGTGTGTTAGTCTCTCCCCTGCCAGAAAACCCAGGTCATATGTTATATAGTTGTCCGGCAATCCAAAATGTTAGTTTAAATTTGGTTACTGAATTCAATGGAATTAAAGTTAACTTGAGTGCAATACCTAATCTTTCTACGCTTATTATTGAAGTCTTGTTCGGAGATGTACCTGTAGATGCCTTCGAAATATTACCAGGTCTATCAATTAAATGGCTCAAGAAACACAAGCGTTAATGTTGCAGTATTATTCATATTGGAGCATCACCCGTTGCAACCCTCGAGGGGGTCCAAATTATTAAAAGTGACAGCATTTCTCTTACTAAGATATTCTTGCCGTATAATATTCATTTGATAAGGTTGATGTATACTCTCAAAACATTTAATCAAACCAATTAAAGACTATTTTATGACCGTAATATACACTATGGGTTTATATCCAGCGCTCGATGAAGCATTTGAAAAGATGGATACTGTTGATGGGTTTCGATTACATCAAATAAGCGACATAAAACATCGAATAGAGAAGGATAGGGAGTTGAGACTTGGATTGTATAAAAAGTATCGCAGAGCCGTGAATGCTCTGGACGGAGTTGACACTGCGCTTGTAGCAGCTGGCATGGGACTCGGTGTAGCAGGTGTTGGTTTATTATCAACTATAATCGCCGCGCCTATCGTGCTCGGCATGGTAATAGCCACTGGAGTCTCGGGACTGGCAGGAATAGCGATAAAATTTATTTCTCGTAGGTTGCAAAAGAAAGCATTAAAACACAATAAGATTCGGATACTCGCCGGATCAAAGTTGAACAGCGTTGAGGATCATATTTCGACAGCAATGGCCGATTGTAAGATATCCGAGGAGGAGTTTAGTTTAGTGCTGTCGAAACTCACCAAATACAACGTAATGAAGCATGAAATTCGATCAAAATATCGTAAGACCAGTGGGAGGCAAAAAGCGTGTCACTTATTCCGTGCCAAAACCAAAGAACTGGTTGGAGATTAAAAATAGATTGCTTACTATCATTAGATCACATTTAGACAAATGCTTACATAAATATATAATAATGGAGAATTACAAACCAACAATCGAAAAAGCTATTAAATGGAGAGAATTACCACAAGGTTTTTATTATATCAGTGATGTCAAACCAACCAAATACGGTTATCAATTGTTTCTTATCAATTTACAAGAAGAGTGTGGTTATATAGTCTGGTCTCCTAGTAAAATTAACGAAGAACTTAATAAAAATGTTGAATATCGCTTTATTGATAAAAATAATAAAGAATATTTTCATTACCATTTAGGCTCATCTGAACTAATGACAACATTGATTGGCCCCAGGTATTGGTGAGCTGGAGTCAATTTAACTTAATCTCATGACTATCTTTGAATCGCATAGTCATTTTTGCATAAAAGATTCCCTCTGTAGTGGTGGTATAGGTATATAAATCTGGCTCCAGTGGAGTTGCGGCAGAACCCCCATTACCTATACTACTAATGCCATTGAATACGCCAAGCAGTGTGGAGAGTTTTGAATAATTGTTTACTAAATATAGCCTGCGGCGGCGCATTGTATAGCAAGTGCTAGTTTACAAAAGCTCTTTTATTTTTTATATATTTTTTATATGTTTTTTATTTCGTTTTTCTTGTAATACAAGTGGCTTAAATGGTTATAAATTGAACTAATATACATACATTATTTTTTCAGTTAATTAATTTTCATTATTATGCACAAGAATGCAGTTTATTAGGGATATTATATTGGCGCTTAACACATCCAAATATCGCTAGTGTTAGGGTAGGTTACCCCGACCTCTATCCTTAGCCCTTGGATCCCCTTTGCGATCAATCAATTCGCGATCAATCAAGCCTTTACGATCATTAGGGTTAGGTACCCATTTAGTGGCTATTAGATTACCCGAACTCTGTCCTCAGCCCTTGGATCCCCTTTACGATTAATCATCCCTTTACAATCATTAGGGTTAGGTAAATCTACCCATTTAGTGGCTATTATAGATTCTATAGCGGCTCCTAAAATTCTTCACACAAAAGCGTCGAGTAAAAAGGATGAAATGGTTTTGTGTCGAATACTTTGGCTACTGGAAACTGTCCCAATCTCATCTCTGCATAAGGTCCGCCATACCCCACAGAGAGGGTCCCAAAATTTGGGCTGGGTTTATAATGACAATTCAAGACAAAAATTGCAATGATTTATAATTTTTTAATTTGAAGTTTACACGATATACAGCTTTTCCATTGGACGAGAGGTCGGTCACATGACCGCGAAATTGACGTTCATAAGTGTATGAACAACACCATTTGACATTCATACATTTTTCACGAGACCGTGTTTTATGGGGGGACAGGGGGATATTTAGTTCCGAGAATAGGCATTCTAGTTTGTTCATGGTGCTGATGCCTTGTTCTAAGTCCTTGTCCACAGTCAAAAAATCATCCAAAAGATGCAATATATTGTCAATGTCATACACATGATTGGCAATCCAACATGCAGACAGGCCATCAAACAGTTTTGGACTGGACCGGCATCCGAAGACCAAGCGAGTGTAATAATAAAGCTGATGATCCCATGATATGCCATGTAAGTTCCATAAAGAAGGGTGAATTGGAAGCATTTTGAATGCATCTGTTATGTCCACCTTACATAGGTAAGCATGTTGTCCCATGACTTTGATAAGTTGGATAGCGTCGTCCACTTTCACATAGTTGATGGAGAATTGTTCTTTGTCAGTTAATGAGTTCAAACATTGGTTTTCCACATCATCATGTGGGGCCGAGATGTCAACAATCAATCGCTTCTTTTTTTAATATTTCCCTTCCACAATGCTGATTGGATTAACCCTGTGGTGAGGGAAAGGAGATTGCGTAAATGGACATATCAAATAGCCTTTGTATAGTTCATCTTGAATAATGGTGGCTACTGTTTCAGGATTGATTCGAGCAGATAACAGATTCTTGCAGACAGTAGTTTGAGTAGGTGGACATGTAATGCCTGTGTCAAAACCGAATTTAAAACCAGGCAGCAACGACTGAACAAAGGCACGGTTTGGGTGATCAGACAGCCGGTGAGTCAGTTTGTCCACGTCAACAGGAGATGGGGTTGCATGAAGTCAGTCGGTGCTTTTTGGCCAAGGAAGAGTTCTGGACAGGTGTCGACTTACCTGCTGGGAATTGAGTCTCTCCTGTGTTATGCCAACATTCAAAAGCAGGGTGTGGCTTTTGACATACAGAACACAAATGTCTAAATCTACAATTTCCGTGAACACATTTCTCAGCATTAAAGCTGTTGCACAATGGGATACCTTTGTGTATGAGAACTTCCCTTCCCCGGCGATCCATGCCTCTGCGTTCTGTGTTGAATTCTCTGTCCCTAGTTGTGGGAGTATGGTTAAGAGTCTCTCCTGGTTGGTGATGCATGGACTTGGCATCAACCATGGAACAAAACTGCGTTGAATAACCAATGTCATCGCACAACTGGCAAGCAGTGATTCTGCGTCCTGTAAATACTGCTCTATAGATGGCATCATCAATCTCTCCCCATGGTAGTTTACAGTTATGTTGTTCAAGATAAGCAGACGCTTAAGCCGAGAAACGTTTGTGGTACTGGTAAAAAGAGTTGATTCTGATATTGGTTGTGCATATCAACTATAAGGTGCTGATACTTGTCAAGTTCAGCTTGTCTCTGTGGCCAGCGTAAACACATGATGGCTTTCTACTTCCCAAAAGCTGTGATGACCATGTCAAATGTCAAGGGCAACTGCAATCTATAGTGGTGGGGACTTTTGAGCTGCATATTCACCTGAATGGTTCTAGCATTGGAAGTTATTTCATCAGGAATGAGTAGCAAAGCCAGGTTCACATCCTTACCTTCCTGAATGCTCTTCCGGAGAGTGGGAGAAACAAAAGCTACGTCTAGTAAGTGCTGAGCCTGAGGCTCACTGGCGGACACGCATGGAGTAGTTGATCCTGTGTTCGATTCCCGCATGGCAGTAAATAAACTGAACGGCTGTGACATCGCATGGAGAGATGCCGGATTGTCATGTGGTTGACCTGGCCCAGCAAAAGTGGTCTGCAAATGTGAATTGTGTGGCACCGTAGCAGGCTGATTCCTGGCATCCATTTGAGTGCTCAGCGTTGCCACAGTACGCTGTAACTTGTTCACGGTGTCCACAAGCTGGGCGATTGTTGTGTCACTGTGTGCCTCGATTTCAGTCGAATTAGGGGGCATTGTATCCTCATGAACTGCCTTTGTGCTGGCTCTGGCTGACGATCCGTCCGACGATGCTGACCTTCATCTGTCCATCCTATTGTTACGGGTGTTGGAGGTTTTCTGAGTAAAAGGTTTGGTATTGAGCACGTGTCAACCCCACGGGAGGCTTAATATCCAATACTTCCTTGATGTAGGTACAGATACGTCCCGTAGTCCAATTACTTGGAAACACCTCATACGGGCGACTGTCTACTGCACTGAGAGGGATCGCTGGACTGTATCGTCGCCGAGGCACCCAGACATCGGGTGCAGCCATGTTTGTTGTAAGCGAACCGTCCGGAACCTCGCACATACTTGCTGCTTCACTGAGCACGGTATCCTGCCTGGATATCCTGCTTGACGTTCGCTTCTTACGAGTTTTAGGAGCCATACTGCTGTACGCCTGAGAGAAACCGGAACACTTGATTCTAACTATTCACTCGTACATACAGGATCAAAATTGCTTGTCATTGTTTATGAAACCAGAACAAGATGGCTGACATTGACTCGTTGTTGCGCATGCTCGTACTTGGCATTCTGGGAAATTGCCTTATCTAAGTTACTATAAATAGCATCACGCATGATACATGTCTGTATTACTGACGTTGTCTTACTGTAGATTCTTATAATAATATTAATACATAACCTGGATGGTTAGTGTTACACTTATCTGGTAATAAACAGCAAGAAGATTGTCTTCTGGCTATTAATGTTGACTTATGTTTACCTAATAATGAAACCATAGAAGATAATTAATGCTTAGACAATACCAAATGCTGTTTAAAAATATATTGTATGCTACATTGAACTTGGAAAATATGAGAAAATAACGACATAGCAGTTTAAGTTATCATTATAAACTCTCTCAATATACATTGAGCACCAATTTAACATTTGAGGTACCAAATAAAACCAACATAAAATGAACAATTGCACTCTACGTATTGCACAATACCCATTGCCAGACAAATCTTCTTCTGCATAAGGCCCGCCAGACACCCACAAAAAGTTGACCCTTCAGGTATACACGGGTAAAATTGGGCTGGAATATATATCAATTGTACCACATTAAGGTAAGTTTAAATGAACAGGTTCATATCACAGAGTATAGAATGGGCCACACCAGACAGATCTTCCTCTGCATAAGGCTTAAACATTGGAGGTATCACATGGAACAACATAAAATGAACTATTACACTCTACTTATTACAAAATACCCATTGCCAGACAAATCATCTTCTACATAAGGCCCGCCAGACACACCCTCACCCTACCCCACACAGTTGACCCTCTGTAATCCCAGTGTGCATAATGAAACATAGGAGGCAGAAGAGCATTGGACATCAGCTCTAAGAGTCAACAAATGGTCAAATTTATGTTTTGTTCTTAAAGATGGAAGGATTTTATTGAGATTAAAATCACATATTTATAAAATTAGGTCTCTGAATACTAGTATTGATATCATAGATTAGGCCTATCGTTGAAATGTAATGAAAATGGCATGAATCTGATTCTTGTGAATATATATCTGATTAGCTATGAAGTCATCAAAGCCTGCTATAGCCTGATAGCTTGGCTATGGATTCCTACAACATGCTCAAATAGGCACGCTGCTTCCTCTCCCATTTTTCCCATCTCCCCTTTAGCTTCCGCTCACGTATGCGCACACGTAGTCAAGTTCAGAGGTCACTTCCAGTACACTCAAATGTAAATATACCACACAATGTGGTTAGGACTGACATGTTATCATAGACCACGTTGCTTTGCCAAAGCCTTCAACTCTCTCACAAAAACCATTGTGGTTTAATGGTATATGCAAAATGAGTCAAGTCTCTAAATGGTTGTTTTTCATATATCATGTGGTGTCTGTGGCTTTACTATTCCCGTTTCGCCTGTGTTTGTTTGCGTTATTAATTCGGTATTATTATCTGAATTTATACCTGGTTTTTGTTGATCGGAAGAAATAACAATTTTATTATTATAACCGATCACTTCACTTATCTTAAGTTCCATATTACTCGGAGACATGTATAGTCCCGGTCCCGGAGCATAAACGTAGTCTACTTTGGATTGAGCGTACTGTAATACATCTTGATAACGCTTTATAGAAGAAGGTATGTCAACTGGTGAATTAATAGTATCCTCCACATTTGCACCAAGAATTGCCCATACATAAGTTCTTATTGATTCATTAACTCTTACAACTCCTGGGTTAGTAAAATTATTTTCTGTTTTATCATTAAGAAATCCATTCCAAGCATTTCCAGGTGGTTGCTCAACCTTTTGGACGGTGAAAGCAACACCACCCTTAAAGTTCATTCGATTGTCTCTCCACTTGTTACTTGAGAGAGCAAAGCTCGGAAGAAGCCGACCTCTTTTCAGTAAATCATCGCTGACTTCTTTAACAGAGTGTGCACCAGCGCACGGAAAACCTAGACTAGAACTCCACCCAGACGCCAATCTTTACTCTTTACATTAACTTCCTGACATATACGTTCGAATACCCACCTACTGTACGGATTATTAGTGGAATTCCAAGCTCGATCCTGTGGTAATGGGGCACTAATTTCTTTAAGAATACGTCATATCTGATAGTACACGTGAAATAATAAAACAGACTTATTTAGTTCAAATCCTGGGGCATAAAGAGATACACCACATCCTGTTTCTGGCACACCATATGGCAAAGTTTAACTTGTCCTGCCAAAATTGCATCGGATTGTGGAACCAATCGTGCACCATTTTATCGCTAGTTGCCGTGACCCTGTATTTTTCAAAGATATCAGGGAATTTAACAAAAAAATTAGCACCAGAGGCAGTTACTAAAATCGACTGATTAGTAATGTAAGTTGATTTCATATTTAAGTTATGATATAGTATGTTTGTATATTTAATATGTATGTCACAGTCCCAGGAATAACAAATGGTCAGTCTATTCAACTGCTTCATACTATCGATAACTCGGATGGGCAACTTCAAGTTGCCCTATGCGATGAAACATATTACCCATGGTGGACCAATATAAATGCTGCGAGAAATAGTAATTGGTTTTTAATAGGTGAATTAGGTATTGATCACACTCACATTGCTATACCTGATGGGTATTACAGCGTATGTTCACTCAATGATGAACTTTTTAAGCCTAATGGAATTAGTCTCACACAAAATGAGTCAAATGGGATTCTGAAATTAAGTGTTGGAGAAGAGAATTTATTTCTTGCTGAGATGTTAGCAGAAACACTTGGACTTGATGGCAGAACGAGAATAATACCACCCAACAAAACAGTGCATGGAATTAAATTGCCCGATTTAGTTCCCTATAAAGAGTTGTGCATCCATCTTGATCAGATCAGTACGATGGATAATATTCAACCCGAAAGTCCTTCAACTCTGCTGAGAGCTATTCCAGTCAAAGAAGAAAAATACAATAGCGGTAGAACGGAATCTTTCTCAACATTACAATATAAAAAATTAAAGCGGGGTATTATTTCAGACCTCAAAATTTCTGTATTAGATGTAAAACACCAACCTGTACATATAGGATACTTAAGTGTGACACTCCATATTATAAATAATGGTTGATTCATCAGGCCCTGGAACGCTCAGACAATGTAATTCTACAAGGCTTTCCGATCTCGGAGACATAGAAGGAGTCGGTAGACCCGGTACCGATGGTAAGTTATACGCTTTACACTTACAAGATAATGTATACAAGCCGAAAGAAGTTGCATTCACAGGTAATCTAGGAGATCATACTCGCGGCTCATATCCCATCAAAACGAAAAAGTGGGTTAGTCTCTCTCCTGCCAGAAAACCCAGGTCATATGTTATTTAGTCGTCTGGCAGTAAAAAACGTTAGTTTAAATTTGGTTACTGAATTTAATGATATTAAAGATAACTTGAGTGCAATACCTAATCTTTCTACACTTATTATTGAAGTCTTGTTTGGAGATGCACCAGAAGATGCCTTTGAAATATTACCAGGTCTATCAATTAAATGGCTCAAGAAACACCAACGTCAACGTTGCAGTATTATTCATATGGGAGCATCACCCGTTGCAACCGTTGAGGTGGTCCAAATTATTAAAAGTGACAGCATTTCTCTAACTAAGATATTTATGCCGTATAATATACATTTAATAAGGTTGATGTATACTCTCGAAACATTGAAGCAAGACCAACAAGGAAGAAATACTCACATCATCCCCCGCCAAAAGGCATGACAGGTGTGTGCAATGCATTAGCTCCTGTGAACTATGTTCACTGGGCCTTTTTGTGAAGAAATATAGTATGTTTTTCAAGATCTGCTCCGGAAACGTGGACTACCGCCATTTTCAGTCTAAATCAAAGTCGTTGCAATGGAAACTCAAAAAATAAAAAAATAAAAAAATCCCAAACTATCAAAAGGCACCAGTTCACCACTAGATCTATCTATGTGCCAAGTTTGGTGAAGAAATATGGTACGGTTTTCAAGATCAGCTCCGGAAACAAGGACTACCGCCATTTTCAGTCTAAATAAAAAAATATTGTTTTTAAAAATCCCAAACTATCAAAAGGCACCAGTTCACCACTAGATCTATCTATGTGCCAAGTTTGGTGAAGAAATATGGTACGGTTTTCAAGATCTGCTCCGGAAACGAGGACTACCGCCATTTTCAGTCTAAATCAAAGTCGTTGCCATGGAAACTAAAAAAATATTGTTTTAAAAAATCCCAAACTATTGAAAAGGCACCAGTTCACCACTAAACCTATCTATGTGCCAAGTATGACGAAGAAATAAGGTACGGTTTTCAAGATCTGCTCCGGAAACGAGGACTACTGCCATTTTCAGTCTAAATCAAAGTCATTGCCATGGAAACAAAAAACAAAAATTGTTTTTAAAAATCCCAAACTATCAAAAGGCACCAGTTCACCACTAGATCTATCTATGTGCCAAGTTTGGTGAAGAAATATGGTACGGTTTTCAAGATCTGCTCCGGAAACGAGGACTACTGCCATTTTCAGTCTAAATCGAAGTCGTTGCCATGGAAACTTGAATAATAAGTTGTTTAAAAATCATAAACTATCAAAAGGCACCAGTTCACCACTAGATCTATCTATGTGCCAAGTTTGGTGAAGAAATATGGTACGGTTTTCAAGATCTGCTCCGGAAACAAGGACTACCGCCATTTTCAGTCTAAATCAAAGTCGTTGCCATGGAAACTAAAAAAATATTGTTTTTAAAAATCCCGAACTATCAAAAGGCACCAGTTCACCACTAGATCTATCTATGGGCCAAGTTTGGTGAAGAAATAAGGTACGGTTTTCAAGATCTGCTCTGGAAACAAGGACTACCGACATTTTCAGTCTAAATCAAAGTCGTTGCCATGGAAACTCAAAGAATATTGTTTTAAAAAATCCCAAACTATCAAAAGGCACCAGTTCACCACTAAACCTATCTATGTGCCAAGTATGACGAAGAAATATGGTACGGTTTTCAAGATCTGCTCCGGAAACGAGGACTACCGCCATTTTCGGTCTAAATCAAAGTCATTGCCATGGAAACAAAAAACAAAAATTGTTTTTAAAAATCCCAAACTATCAAAAGGCACCAGTTCACCACTAGATCTATCTATGTGCCAAGTATGACAAAGAAATATGTTATGGTTTTCAAGATCTGCTCCGGAAACGAGGACTACTGCCATTTTCATTTCTAAATCAAAGTCGTTGCCATGGAAACTCAAAAAATAACTTTTTTAAAATCCAAAACTATCAAAAGGCACCAGTTCACCACTAGATCTATCTATGTGCCAAGTTTGGTGAAGAAATATGGTACGGTTTTCAAGATCTGCTCCGGAAACAAGGACTACCGCCATTTTCAGTCTAAATCAAAGTCGTTGCCATGGAAACTAAAAAAATATTGTTTTTAAAAATCCCGAACTATCAAAAGGCACCAGTTCACCACTAGATCTATCTATGTGCCAAGTTTGGTGAAGAAATATGGTACGGTTTTCAAGATCAGCTCCGGAAACGAGGACTACCGACATTTTCAGTCTAAATACAAGTCGTTGCCATGGAAACTCAAAAAATAAAAAAAATAAAAAATCCCAAACTATCAAAAGGTACCAGTTCACCACTAGATCTATCTATGTGCCAAGTTTGGTGAAGAAATATGGTATGGTTTTCAAGATCTGCTCCGGAAACGAAATGTGACGGACGGACGGACGGCACCCATTCCTATATCCCCCTTCCACTTCAGGGGATAATTAAAGACTATTATATGATATAATAATATACATTATGGGTTTATATTCGGCGCTTGATGAGGCATCTGAAAAGATGGATACTGTTGATGGATTTTGATTACATCAAATAAGCGACATAAAACATTGAATAGAGGAGAGGGAGATGAGACTTGGATTGTATAAAAAGTATCGCAGAGCTGTGAATGCTCTCGACAGAGTTGACACTGCGCTTGTAACAGCTGGCATGGGACTCGGTGTAGCCGGTGTTGGTTTGTTATCAACTATAATCACCGCGCCTATCGTACTTGGCATTGAAATAGACGCCGGAGTCTCAGGACTGGCTGGAATAGCAATAAAATGCATTTCTCGTAAGTTGCAAAAGAAAGCATTAAAACATGATAATATTCGGATACTCGCCGGATCAAAGTTGAACAGCATTGAGGACCATATTTCAACAGCAATGGCTGATTGTAAGATATCCGAGGAGGAGTTTCGTTTAGTGCTGTCGAAACTCACCAAATACAACGTAATGAAGCAGGAGATTCAATCAAATTCTCGTAAGACCAGTGGTATTAGCGAAGACGAGAAAAAAAAGTTCATAGAACAGGGGAGACAACAATTATTCCGTGCCAAAACCAAAGAACTGGTTGGAGATTAAAAATAGATTGTTTCCTATCGTTGGATCACACCACAATAATTGAAACGAATGCTTACATAAGTATATAATAATGGAGCCAATCAAATGGTGAGAATTACCACAGGGTATCTATTCTATCAGTGATGTCAAACAAACCAAATACGGTCATCAATTGTTTCTTTCCAATTTAGAAAAAGAGCATATAATGAACGAAGAACTTAATAAAAATGTTGAATATCACTTTGTTCAAAATAATGGTATGTGTATGAGTAAAAATAATAGAGAATATTTTCATTACAATTTAGTTTAATATCATGACGATCCTTGAATCGCATCAGCGTTTAGACATAAAAAATTCCATCTGTAGTAGTAGTAGTATAGGTATATAAATCTGGCTCCAGTGGAAGTGAGCCAGAATCCCCATTACCCAGCTCTACAGGCAATGCATGTACTGTTGTCTTGTTAGTCTACCCCTTCGACTCCACCTCGGTTAAAACAACTGATCATCTAGAGCGCTCATAAATTATTTGGACCCCAAAGGTAGCGTTGTAGTGAGCAATCACTGTACTATTACCACACAAATGTGTGAGCATGATTCTGATTGGACTATTTGGGACTTTCAGCCAATGAAAGGTGCAGATAGCAAAATGAGACATGATAAAGAGGAAATTTAATTCAATAATTGGAACAGCTGTGTGTGTGTAATGTAAAATATTTTTATATATAAATCCCGCGAGGCCGCGGCCTCAGTGCTGGGACCTCCATATCCCTGATGGAACAGTCTGAAAAATCCCATGAACCTCCCCACAAGTATTCGCTGTCATTCTATAGACATGATACGGCTGTTACACATACACTGGTGTTAGTGCTGAAAGGGAATTCCATTGTGATGTATTAAGGTCATGTGATACAGCCTTTGGGTATGATGATTTATAAAGAGATTTATAAACCTACCTGTATGGTTGCCTCTCATAAAAGATTCCATTCAGGCCAGAGAAGTGATACCTGGGTTGCAGAAGTCGAGCAACTTCTCCCACCAAAAGTGAAGTACATGTGGCTTCCATCTGTAATGGTAACCATCACTGAAGTAAAATATCAATGTATATCAACATATACCAGTATTTCAATTAGGAGATAAACATACTGTTTTCAATGTAGAGCTAGGTTACCTGTGGCTAAAACTGTGCAAAATTGAATTTGAAACCGGTTGGCAGCGTGAGGTTTCAAATGTTAAATTTAGCGCGGTTAATTCTACATGTAACCCAGCTCTAGATTGAGAACACTTTGTTTATCTCCATTCTACCATGACTAAATAAAATGTGAACTCTTTGATGCTAGCAAATATATTGAGTAAAACGTCTTGGGTTGTGTCAAGTGTTTTGAGTGGGTTGCCGATGTGAATTGTCTATGTGAATTCACCGACAAGTCTTTAAACAAAATATGTCTCAGGCACTTTGTTTACACCGTAATACTTCACTCGAACTTGTGACAGTCGTTGACAGCATATAACCACGGCAACTTGTAAAGCTAACATGAGGTTGGCACCGCTAAAGAAATCTAAGCAAGCTTTGCAAAGCTTTGTTCTACACCAAACGTCACTATTATGACGTCATATCACTCATGGTGACGCAAAAGATGTGACTCACAGTCGTATATGGAAAAGCGCCAAATTCCAAGCACTCTGTTGTCTTTTGAATATTGTAGTAACTGCAACTTTGCATTTTGTAACCTATAATTGTAGGTATAATTACCGTATTCGACGTAATAAGCGCCCCGCTCTAATAAGCGCCCACTGCGATATTTGCTGATATATTGGCTGGTGAACAATCCCAAATAGCACCCCTTCTGACTGATCAATGTACACAAGACTTATTTATTCGCGTATAATACACACTCGTGTGTTATATGCACCCTTAATTATGGGCAATTAAATTCCGGCAAAATATATCTGTCATACATAAACATTTCAGGCTATCACCATAAACCACGAAATATATCTTTCAACTCTGTTTTTTTTCCACCAAAATAATATTCTAATAAGAGCCCCCTAGCTTATTACATCAAAAACGGTATATAAATACACCTTCCGACATGACGACATGATGTGACCGTCAAACCAGCTGTTCCAATCAGAGGGGGTTGATTGTGATTCAATAGCCTCTGACTGACCAGAATCGATTAATTTCCAAATTCATGGTAAAATATGAAATATCCATTGTAAGTCCAATATTGGAGTCCCCATAGGAGGGATACAGCTGCAATGATGCTATTTAAAGTGCAGATTTAAAGCTGGCTTACCCTTAGTTCCTAACACTGAATGCTGTTGAAGGCATACCACAAACTCACAATTTTGTAAATAATATACAGACACTGCACTGTAGCTCACCTGGTCAACATCAGATAACATCATATTAAAGTCAGCATTAGAATTCAAATAATTTCTGCAAAGGACTTTGACGACAAACTGACAAATCTGAAACAAATAACTATTTTGAACAATGTTTGTTAATCCACAATAATGAATGTAACATTTATTACTACCTCAGGGGTAAAACATATTGGTGCATATATTTCTGCAGTGTCTGAGTAAATATTCCTCCTTAACATTTGTTCTGAGGAAATCGAAATACCAGGAGTGTTGGTACTGGAATATTTATATCTGGGACTAATTCATTTTGCACATATCACTTTTCAGTTATTTTCCTATTCACTGGTGGATGGTGAACCCTGACCTTTACGTGACTACTGCCAATGCATTCTTTCTTCATATTTAGATCACAAGAATACCGTTTTTGTTTACCCTGGAAATGCAACCAAACGCAAAGGATAACAAACTGAGGTAATACTAATTTGCACTTTTATTACCAAATGCTGATGCACCATAGCAGAAAAACAATGTCTTATTTTAAATAGGCATATGCATCTGTTTGTCTATTTTGCTGAATGAATGTGTGTCAGTTCACATGGTTCAGCATGATCAAAGAATTTGGGATGAGGGACTATTTCCCTTCAAGTGATGAATCATACAAATTACAAATCACTATATTGCAAAGTTAGAAACCAAATTCCTCCCTAAACTGTTCTTAACAGAACAGAAAGACATGGTACAACTGTATAGAAATTAATGCATCTCCAATAGAATGCGACCGCTGGTCCCTAGCCAAAAATGCGACTCAATATGAATGAGACACCCCCTCCTCTCAAGCATCAGTGGATGTATATCTTAGGAAAATGTCCTCTGTCACGTTTACAGGAGAATCCTCACCTTAATCCAATCTTACATAAATCCAATCACTAAATACAAATGGTTACTTCCACACCCCTGTTGTGTAGAATGGTACTGTCCATTAACCCGTTAATGATTTCATTCATTAATATGAACTAATGACCTGAGTACATGGGCCTTTGAACTAATCCGATGTTTTCATAGTGGTATCTGATCCTTGAGTTTGTTTTGACTGTTTATACAGGATTACTGTATTACATTAACTTACCTCATATAATCCAATCTGAGCATTTTAACAGGTCTACTCATCTCCAAATTTCTGCAAGTGTATATATATACCTTAGTAAGTACTATTGTTTCTCTTTACTTTGATCAGCGAAATAGCTTTCACAATGTTAACAGGATCACCTCATCTCCAATTTAGGAATAGGTATATATGTTAGTTTTTAAGTTTGTGCCTCAGTCTGAAAATGGCACATCTTCAAAGAGCTGAGTTTGATACTTCACAGAGAGGCGGTCAGCAAGTACTACATGCTGGGTACCGGTACAGGTTGATTGTCAAGCGGCAACTTGCTGTTCCACTGGAAGTGTATCACCATTGGCTGCAATGGCAGATGCAGCACCATTGGTGACCACATTACATCAACCAAGCCTCACAGTCATCCACCTACCGAGAATGTAGAACACATTCCCAGCACATGGGTGGACTTCAATGCCACGTTCCCTCGAGCCCTGTAGAATCAACACGATAACACCGGTCCATGCTCCAACAACCATCTTGAAGGTTTCCACAACGACTTGAAGAAGAGAATGTCGAGAGCCCATCCCAACATCTTCCAGTTTGTCAAAGAACTCTAGAAGATCGAGACAGCAGATAGACGGTCAAGAAGGCAGATTGGACTGGGTGGTGCCATGAGACCTCGTGCTCGTGTTGACAGAGACTGAGATGCAAGGATCGAGAGACTGAAGCAGCAGCTTGCTACTGGCAGAAGATCAGTGATCCAGTTTCTGGATGCAGTTGGACATTTCATCAAATTACAGTAATTTTGATAGTAAGGATGTAGCGCTAATGTTATAAAACATGAAGATGATGGATATAAATGTACAGTGCTATTAAGATAATACATGTGTATTTATGATATTTGATGTTGTGAAAACATTTGAGTTGTGAAGATGATTTCATATACAAAATCAAATTACAGTATCAAAAGTCATTTACATTCTTTGTTATCTTGTTGGAAGAGTTCATTTTACTTACGGGATAAGGGTACAAGTGTAAGGTGCACTCATCCATAAATTTGTTTTGATGGTAGTGTAGGCGATATGAGGTGTAGGCCAGATGAGGACAGGCCGTCTTGACTTGCAGGTGTGATCAGTGATGACATAAGTGAGTAGAACTCTTGACCCATGCAGTGACAATTCACAGGATGTAATTAGAGTTTGAATGACATTTGTTACAAATTCTGCTCAATAAACAGTGATGTTGAATACATAGTTGTTTGTTTTCAGCATATGTCTAAGTTGGTATTTCTGCTATCTAAAATGTCTTATTGTTGATATAAATGCGCTGTTTAATAATGTGAGCAAAGGCCACTCACATTTTTCGCATTTAATTCACGCTCACCTTAATTTCTAGATTTACAGTAGTTCAATGGAAATTTATGAGTGATTATGATCAATTTAATAAGGCTTTATTGCACTGAACACAAGGGAAAATTCCAATATATACAAAATATACAATTTTGTATATTTGGTATTTCCAAAATATACAATTTTGTATAGTTGGTATATCCGAAAATATACGATTTTGTATATAAGGATAGATTTTACCACTGCTTCGTTGAATTGCACGTCACAATAACATGTTAATACTATTTTCATTATGGCAACTCTATTTTGGAGTGTTATGAAATAATTTGTGTTTCTTTATGTTGACAGCATTTTACATAAGAAAAAGAACATTTGTGCAGATTTTAGTAACAGATCAATAATATGAATTATACCGCTGTCTTAACTAGATCGCGGTTAGAAAAAGCACTGTTTGTATAACGAAAGGCTGCTGCTGTCTTAACTATGTCGGTGTTAGAAAAAAGTACTGTTTGTATAGCGAAAGGCTTCCGCTGTTTTAACTAGGTCGGGGTTAGAAAAACCACTGTTTGTATAACAAGAGGCTGTCACTGTCTAAACTAGAATAACCAATAAACAGAATAGCAAGAGAGTAGCCTTTTTGTCACGATCATTGCAAAATAATAGATAAAAAATCCATGAATTTAAAATTGTACATGGAAACATATATATGGGAAACACTTTGTTGGAATAAATTCCTATTATATTACGTTCACGACATTAGTTCTGGAGATTTCAAAGTAAAATTTAATATATATATTGCTGTGATTTCATGTAATGGTGATTCTAAATATAAAATATTGGTTGATATTTTTGACAAACAGTTGTATACACTGTCCATTGTGATACTTCTACTTAAGGATGTTTGTTTAGTCAATTGACATGCGTTCATTGTAAACAAGGATCATTAGTGTGAAAGGATTACTAAGTTTGTCATCCAGTATAATGCACTTCCTCGATTAGCATAATTAGAATAGAGTTTGTAATTAGTTACATCCGGATTCCAGTTAATCAAGGCAGCTACATCAGTTGAGAGTGTGAGCAACTGGAGAAGAGGCGAGCAACTCTATGCGATTTATGAATTAGTGGAATTTTAATAAATAAACGAACGTCTGTCGCAAAAATGCATTTGAACATTGAACACGCACAATCGCAGATTTCTATCGTACATTTGAGGGTGAACATGAACGAAGCCTTGCAGGATGCCTTACAGTGATATGTCTTCAGAACACACAGTGAGCTCAGGTGAGTTTATTAATTATGATATTTTCATTCATTCATAGATATGGCGATCATGAGCGCTGACACTATATGTGTTCGCAAAAGAACATTTGGAAGACTAGACACATACTGATTCACTATATGACAACATCAAAACCAGTATTAGTTTAATACAACAGGTTTAAAGCATTCAAAATTGTGCATTATTATAAAATACAATGTGTGTCGCTTTGTCTTCCATGTCAAATACATTAATGATTTTTTAAAAATATAATTTAATATTACTATGACTTTTACATATAACTAAAATTATGGAGTTTTGCATGTTGAGCCAACAAACTATTGTACATATTATTCACATTGGAATTTCTGTTTACTGTGTTTGTGGTGGGGTCCAGACAATTCCCCAAATGGACAATTCCAAATACTACTGCGTAAAATATTAATGCCGATTTGGAGAAAATTACCAAATGGATGAAAGCAAGTAAAATTGAATCCAGAGAAAACAGAAACTTTTCTATTTCACGTTAATTAAAGTCTTCCCAAGTGCAAAACCTAATCTTAAAATGAAAGGAATTAATATGTATGACTTTGGGAATAATATTTCAGTCAGATTCTGATATTGACGATAGAGTGAAAAAGGAAAGCCCTATGATTAATTGCCTTAGAAGTCTTAGATACCTTTCTGGTGTCCACCGCCGTGAACCATACTCACTCACTCAGTTAAATAACTCCTTTCACATAAATCGTTAGAAGTTATGAACAAGCATATAATGCCCCTATTTTGGATAATTGTACCAAGAACAAGAATTAATCCTAGATTGTTAAAGGGGCACTGATCTAACGCAATTCCCCGGACTGGTTGTTGCCTTTGTTATTGTTTTTTCCCCGTGAGTACCCGGATGATACGCAATGCAACTGAGCGTGACCAGAGACTGGGCTACCGTCTGCAAGGACAGTTAAATAAGCTTGGAGGATGGAGGCAATATTTGTTTTACGCATTTTTGCATAAACACTGATTGGTTAACTGTGATCTATAAAGATTTCGACAAAGGGCGCATGTTAATTAATTTCTTCAGCCTAAACAAACAGACAAAAAGAACGGCAGAGCTCATCGGATGTCGTCATTTGGAAATACCCCAGATGGTTATAGTTTAATACTAAAAAAAGTATCCATGCAGTGAAAGCATTTTCGGATTTCGGATTGCGTCGATAATACGATTACTACTCCCTTGATGTCATCCACGTTTTCTCGTCTAACCCTACACTTGTGTATTTGTCGTCATTCACTTGATGCTCAGCTAATGAATTTATTACAGGTACAAATAGTGGTAGCACCACTTAAATTACCTGACAAAGGTTCCCATTTGGCATTTATTGTGTCTGGGGTAATTATTCAATCTTAATCCAGGTTTGAAGTGAGGTGAAATTTGTGTTATGTAATATGCATGTGGCAGCCCAGCAAGAGGTGAATGATCAGTTGATTTACTTTTTTTTTTTAAATCAACGGATCGTTCCTAGTCATCAAAGGAATAACAGGAAATACGTTGATTGATTAATCACTGTTATCTTGCACAGTGGATATGTCAAAAGTGAGTGTTTACATGTCTAGGTTTACTAAAACAAAGGGAATACACTCATATCATGGCGTGAAGTGCTAATGTAAAAACAACATACTTTGTTCAAAGGGTTAACTGATAATACGTTGATTGATTGATCATTGTTATCTATCACTCAATGGATTTTTTTAGGAACCGTGGACTTTATGAAAATAGTTGTCACGTGGGCTTTCTCAGCCGACCCTTGAGACTTGACACCTATGTGAAACACCTGAAACAATCTAAGTGATCAGTTGAGAAACGAACACGGGTTATAATATTCCGAAACGATGTATATCTTGATTGTTACAGAGACACGTGACATCGAATAAGTTTCTTTGTACAGCTGCAGACGAGTGGGATATTGTTCCTTTGTGTGGATATTCACGGATACATTCCTCGAACAAGGAAGCTGCCTAAAATTTATACACATAAATTTGGTAGGTTGTAATTATTGTATTTGCATTTTGTTTTCCTTCATTTGCTGTAGCATTGAACCGATTCGTTCTTGTTCCTCTACGTCTTGGTTGGGAAATTCTTCAATGCGCCATAGACGTTGTTTTCACAAGTCTTCTCCTTTGTAAGCGTGTATATATACCGTCAATTTGTAAAATGTGATTCTCTATCAATTTATAAAATGTGTAAATATTTCAGTCATTTTGACTGAAAAATCTGTCCAGATTGACTAAAATTGATTAAGACGATCAAAAGGGCCAAAAAACATCACAACAGATTATTATGAAGGTTTAGAAGCCAAACAACATAGAAATGTACTTTTCAACGTAACATTTTCAGTCTCTTGGTGATGACAGTAAACATCAAAATGTTTGGAATTCGCTATCATAATAATACAGATGGAAATGTTTTTAAGTCACTTTGTAAAATAACTGAATATTTAGGCGTTTAATAAATTTGAAAATGTTACAGATTTTGACAGTAAAAAAATATACACACTATAAAAAAAGCAATGCAGGTGAAATATGTTCTTTGTGTTGCAAGTCAAAATAGTGTAAACGAAAATCGCAAATTTACCAAGCTAGTGACTTATCAAAACTTCGTCACCTTTACCGATGCTACCCACAAAGATACCTACATTTCCTTATTATCTCGAAAACTGTATTTCATTTTGTTGATCAATGTGACGATACGCCCTTATTACTACCCTTAAAAGTGACTAATGCGCTTACGAATGGTGCAGCAGAGGTCGCGAACTAGTCTAGATTTCTGCTATACATCCGGGTACTCACTGGGAAAAAACAATAACAAAGGCAACAACCAGTCCCGGGGAATTGCTTTAGATCAGTGCCCCTTTAAGGCAGTATACTCGGACCCCATGGTACCGCGGCATTCATCGTATCGCGGCATTTGTGATTTCCGGTGGTTCACGCGGGACAATCCTCTTAGCGGCTGTCTATTAATGCAAATCAGTAACCAAGAAGTGCTCACTTCGTAAACAATTTCAATTTCCTCGGAATGTTCCGTTTGCTGTAAGTAAGGAGTTATTAATCCGTTGATACATATTTCTGGCATCTGTTGTAATATTGCCTTACCCCCATCTATCAACAGATCAATGGCCAACGATATAACCCGCAGTTCCCCAAGTAAACTTTCTCTATCGACCTGAACTAGATCACTTGCATATTCATGGCGACTAATGAGGTAACGGAAGTTACGTAGTCCGCACATTTTTCCCCGCTCTGTGCCCAGAATCTATTGGGAGATCATAAGGGCCATAAGGCCAAACTTAGAAATAAGTTCTTCACTAGTAACCAAAAGATAAATACATACTTTGGGCATACTAGGGGTGCTTTTTATATATTCATTGTTGACTTTTAACATTTTTCCATTTTTTGACAAATTATTGTCATCCAATTTTTTTTAAACAATCTTAAAATATCATTTCTGATATTTTGATGTTGACTTATAAAAATATTTTTCTCTTACTTTTCGGTAAATATGCATTGAATACCTCTTGCTGATAACACATTTAGAATTTTACTTGTGCTGTCTTTGCACTTGTCTGGACAAATCACATATGTCTGGCATGATCATACCAAGTGGTTGGTAGAATTATGTCCTCTTTTTGTCCAATTCGGACCTCCATACACAACTTTTCTCTGTACCGCGATATGATGGAGTTCTCTCCCTTGTCAAACTGAGCGCGAGGCCCAGCTTTTACTTGGAGCTACTAATGTAAATAATGAACTTTTATCAGTAAAATATGCATTGTTTGATAACATGAATGATATCTGATACAGAGAACACGAATAAACATAAAGGTTAGTGAGTGCATTTTGTTCCGTTTAGCGTACATGACAAGTACCGCGATACCCCGAGGTTGCAGGCTACTAAGTGATACAGTATACTGCAGGTTGACTAGATTAATTAACTAATTAAGGGTTAAATGAGATTGTTTACTTAAAGTGTGATGTAATCCGTTTGATGTCGAATTACAAAGAGTGAATCTTCAAAAAGGGTAAGCATACCCAACACTACCGGTAGCACCTGCCATTCACAAATAGTGTTGTTCTAATACATCAAGCTATAATACTGACACGTTGCTTAAGGGTTATCGGAATAAATTTGAATTTGATTTTCACATATTTTCCTCCTTTGCTCATGAGCATATACATGGATATACATGCATATGCATTATAAATTTGAAATGCAATTGTAAATAAAGTTGGGTTTTTTCTTCAGAAGAGTCGTAACCGAGTCCTCGGGATACGCCATCGCAACCTTCCCGTCCAGAAGAAACAGGTACGAGGACGCATTAAAGATAGCTCAGTTGATGCCCTCCGAGGAAAGTAACTATGACAAAGACGGCATAAAGATGTTTTTACAGTACGACCAAAGAACTGTGAGTCGACGGAACTGCAGATAGCGAAGAGGCTCGCAGATGAGACATACATGAAGAAGCTGGACAGTACAGCAGCTTTCCCTAAAGCAAGACGTGTCCGTTGACCACCATCCAAAAACCCATTCCCTGACGTGAAGAAGTATCTGTCATGGGTCAATACCGAGTATGGAATCCCGTGGCGTGGTGTGGTGTGGTGTGGTGTGGTGTGGTGTGGTGTTGTGTGGGTAACGTAATATATGTGGGTGGGTTAGTGACTGAATTTGCGGATGTGTGTGTTCGTGGTACTTCTATGGGGGTGTGATGTGTATTTTGTCTCGTAAGCCAAAATGGTTGGTTGTCTAAATAGTGACACTTTAATAAACTATTCTTCTTCTTCTTCTTTTTGTTCATTGTCAAGATGACGTGTATAACTTCCTAGACTGCTGACATGTGTTATCATTTTCTATCTTCAAATACCACGATGTGCCCACTGATACCGTCATTATGTTGATTGCCTGATTGTTAAGAACTATCAGTTGCGATATATTATATGATTGCTTTGTATAACATCGGCATGCTGTTCACTTTCATAGGGACTGGATTCTTTGCACAATAGCAAGAGTATCTCACTGTTAATTATTTTTTTTATCATTTGCATTTACATAAGTAAAGAACATATCAATTTAATCTGAATACATCAATGTGTCAATTTCTTGTTCGAAAAAGTACAGGTTTAAGTATTCATATTCGACTTCTTATCATTTGTATTTGTAAGAATTTTTTAAAATTTTCTTGCGCCTGTTGTACATTACATATACGGTCGTAGTTTGTTGACTTTGCTAACGATATTAGGCTGAGCCCCCAGAAATGTTTTAAACATTTGATTGCATTTTAAGCAATTTTGTGCCGTTTGGACAATATTCATACCAACAAATGTAACAGTGGCAAAAGTCAAATAAACAAAGATGGCGGATGCAGTAAAATTTCAGAGTTAAATCAGTACTTTGAAAAAATAGGGAATAGCTTCCATGCACCTGGCCACCTGGGTTCCAGCCACTAATGTCTACGTCCACTTTTGCCTACAGTTACTATTGCCTACAAAAAAATAAAGCAGTGTGTAACAAGCATGAAATACTCACATCCCCCGCCAATATGACATGTTGGGTGTGTGCAATGCATTAGCTCCTTTGAACTATGTTCACTGGGCCTTTTTGTAAAGAAATATAGTACGTTATTCAAGATCTGCTCCGTTATTCAAGATCTGCTCCGGAAACGAGGACTACTGCCATTTTCAGTCTAAATCAAAGTTGTTGCCATGGAAACTCGAAAAATAACTTTTTTAAAAATCCCAAACTATCAAAAGGCACCAGTTCACCACTAGATCTATCTATGTGCCAAGTTTGGTGAAGAAATATGGTACGGTTTTCAACAAGATCTGCTCCGGAAACGAGGGCTACTGCCATTTTCAGTCTAAATCAAAGTTGTTGCCATGGAAACTCGAAAAATAAAAAATTTTTAAATCCCAAACTATCAAAAGGCACCAGTTCACCACTAGATCTATCAATGTGCCAAGTTTGGTGAAGAAACATGGTACGGTTTTCAAGATCTGCTCCGGAAATGAGGACTACTGCCATTTTCAGTCTAAATCAAAGTCGTTGCCATGGAAACTCAAAAAAAATTTTTTTTTTAAATCCCAAACTATCAAAAGGCACCAGTTCACCACTAGATCTATCTATGTGCCAAGTTTAGTGAAGAAATATGGTACGGTTTTCAAGATCTGCTCCGGAAACAAATTGTGACGGCCGGCCGGCCGGCGCCCATTCCTATATCCCCCTTCCACTTCGTGGCGGGGGATAATAATGCCTACACAATGAAAACAACATACCCATGCTAGGAATGAACTCTTTGAATTTTCTTTGAAATCAGCAAATATCTGCTGGTGTATACTATAAGAACTAATGCAATGATGCAGAAATAAAAAATTATTACTTTTAGTGTTATGGCAATGGGAAATAAAAAGTGACTTCATACAATTTTCTGTCTTTTGTCGCCTATAGACATTATTCCACTAAAGTGGACTTGTCCAGTTAGAGGTTGGGTAGCACTAATAGCAGGTGTCGCTGAAAATCACTGGTGCATGACTTTGTTTATTGTAGACTGTAGGCATTAGCGCCGCCGCCACCTGGGAGCAATACTGCCACAAACTTGCAATGTCCCTTTTCCCATGTTGAAGCATATTGAGAAAAGCTTACCTTTGTACTTACTTATCTTTTGTAAAACATAAGACATTAATACAACATATATCCGTGTTATGGGTTTTCGGACGCTGAATAAACATTCATAGTTTTTTCACATGAACAACTGTAAAACATCTCATTCACTTATAAAAGACACGTTTATCATAAAAAAAGTCATTATTGGAGTATTAACAATTTCTGTGTGACGCCATGTTATAGTGCAAGTATTCATGATAGAAAACGTATGATGTCCGGAAACTTAAGATCCCATGTATGTGCTATTATGAATAATAATAAAGGCATGTTTGATGCTGAAAGCTCTGATCGAAAACACGATATTTTCGGAGTATTTTTAAAAAAAATCTTTGATTATATTTTGAAGAGGATTTTTCCCAAGGACAGCTGTTTTAAAAAACGTGATTTTCCGCGTTCCGCCAAGATTTGACATTATAACAATGTATACCCTACAATTAAACCGACAGCTCAGAACAAACCAAATTCAACCCTTTAAATTAATAATAAAATAGTTTTCATCCTCTGTGCAATCCACTCTGTTGGCTAATCTGCCATGTGCACGAGTGCATGTTACAAATCACATCGCGGCCTCCCCGTACAAACGAATCCAAGCTCAGCACAAATCGATTTCAACACTTTCAATACAGAAGTCACCGCCAATGCAATCACCCCCGACAGCTTATCCTCTCTGTGCATTTGACCATAAAGTCTACTCACATACCAAGCACCGCGCCAGGAAAAGTACCAGACGCCTCAATCGCTTACCCGTCAATATCATTGCAAGGAGAGTATGTACTCCCGCTAACAGTGTGGAGTACGGTACTAATTAAACATTCCAGTAATGTTACACGCCACTATATCAGTTTTTTTTAACTTGCTGATACTATTTTGCACATACAAAATAATTATAGAACAATACATGGCAATTATCCTCCTTTACCAACATATACAAAGAAACACAGTGCTCAACTTAAAACACTTCAATTTGCACATATATAATAATTATACACAAATACATAACAATTATCTCCCTTTACCAACATATACAAAGAAACACAGTGCTCAACTTAAAACACTTCAATTTGCACATATATAATAATTATACACAAATACATAACAATTATCTCCCTTTACCAATATATACAAAGAAAACAAATTTGGATACACCATATATATAAACTTGTATATTTTTGTATATGTCATCATTCCAATTTTGTATATGCTTTGGAAATATCATCATTCCAAAGCATATACAAGCTTGTACAGATGGATTTTTTTTGCAGCGGAAAAAACAATAATACACTCTTTAAGCATGAAAATAACATATCATTTGTCGCTTACCATACTGTGGGGAAAAAAACAGAACAAGAAACTATTTTATACAGTGCCATGACATAACGGCCTTCCACCATGGTTAGGTGAACAAACATTGTAACCTTAAACTTTCCCTATTGCTATAGAAACAAGACTGAAAATGTTGTTTTTTTATTTCTCTTCAAATTACACCTGGGGTAATCAATAGAATATTATACTCGCTTCAATTTCATATCAAGTACATGTTCGGGGCCAACTGAAAATAATTTTTTTTCTTCATAAACTTGATATTAAATTGAAACTTGTGTATTATACTATCATGATATAACATTTATACAAAGTTATCAAATAATAATTAGATCCACAGCAAGGGCTTTTATAAGTTATCATTGTGTAACATTTATACAACATTTCATATAATTATAGTTAGCAAGTAATACATTAATCAAGGTAAAATGCAGGTACAAAATATCAGTAGTTCCAGTTATAGCTTTTTAGACAGATGCTAGCCTAAGGTAACAAGCTCCCATCTCCAAGACATACTAATCAATAAGGCAAAAGTTATGTCTACATAGTCTTATAGATTGCCTTGAACTATTTTATTTAAGTAAATCTGTCATCACCTATCTTAGAATAACATTCAGCAAATACTTCAATTTAGACTTATCAAGGCATAGCCCCTATACAAGCTCGTCTATAGTGATACCATAATCTCTTTCCAATCACCTAGTAAATATGTCAACAAGATTAGTGCCAGTCCAAAAGGATGAACAGGATTAAGTATTCCACTCTGTCTAGCCATTCATTTACCATAGGGCACGCCCCATCATGTATCAACCAATCATATTCCTTTTTATTGTTCTAATTTTTGTTAAACACATACAGAAGCAAAATGTTAAACAAAAGGGGTTTGACGCTCATACCAAGCAGATCTTGGTTGTACAGAGGGTTGTACCGACTCTATGGGCACCCTAAGCTATATTCTAAGATATTGTAAATTGTTCATTGTTAATTGTTCTTGTAAATAAAATGTGATTAGTCTCCTGTGACTCCGGCTCTTTGCTGACTAATTCCCCCAAGAAAACCAGCACACCATTTGGAAGGTTTTAGAGAATCAGAACAGAACCATAATACATGCAGTACCGATGACATACCCTCCATCATTAACCTGGCATTTTACTGCCTTAGGACCAAAGTATACTCACACGCAAAAGAAACACAAGTCGAGTATGCAGTATACATGTTATTTATTTTCAACAGTAAAGACAAGAAATACTAATAGGGCAAGATTGACAAAAATTTGACTGAAGACAGTTTAATGGATTAAAAGGCAGATGACATAATTGTTTATTTCAAATGTTAAGGGCTTACACAGTTTCGAGTCACTATCCAAAATGTTAGTCTATACCTGGTGTGACCACCATTAGCATTGATCACTGCCACACATCTCCTGTACATTGAGTGGATGAGACGATTTGTGAAGGCCCTAGGGATCCTCCTGCACACATTCAGAGCAGCAGTAGTATAGGTAATGGTGACTCTTGACCACTTCCACTGGAGCCAGATTTATATACCTATACTGCTACTACAGAGGGAATTTTTTATGCAAAAACGATGATGCGATTCAACGATCGTCATGAGACGTATTAAAAGAAACATCAATATTAATTAATAATGAATAAAATTTACTATAGCCCACGAGGATATTGGAAAGGTATAGGAGCAAAACAAAAATTAGCCACTGCGGCTAAGGTATCTAAAGATGTGGCCAAGGATTGGTTAAAGAAACAAGCGATGTGGCAAATATACTTACCAGAACCGCGTTATATACCGAGGAAGAAGTTTGATATTTTTACAACGAATGAAGTTCATCAGGTTGACCTCTTGTTTCTTCCCCATGATAAGGCGACACTTTTTTATTTCTTGGTTTACGGATTTCTAACTCATTTCAAAAGTGAGGCAGGCCAATTTAAAAAAAAAGCAAAAAAAAAGCCTCTCACATTTTTTTACTTGCATTTTGTCCTAAAAAGTTAGGTAGGTATGAAAAAAAATATCCTGGCGTAACAAAAGTAAAATAACTCAATTTTTCAAGAACATTTTATTATATCCCTAGCACTCAGCTTGTGCACAAATGGCAACACAAATTTAACGATTTTTTCGGCAAATATAAGAATTCATAAAATCCACTTACCCATTTCTTTTTTATTTTCATTTGTTTACGTTGTTGGAATGTTATTTTAAAAAGAATTACAAATAATATCTGTCATCACCCATTTCCCGATGATAGTGGCTGTCCGCTCACTAATATGAGGAAATACCTCCGTTTTCAAAGCTTCGTATGAATAACACATACGTCGAAGGGCTGCCAAAAAAAACTTATATTGTTTCACCGACAAAATCTGCTACAAGGTTCGTGATTGGTCAAATATAAGCACGTGACCTAAGGCAGCCAATCAAACTACAGCAACAGTAATTTTCAGACTTTGGCGTAAGGTTTGGGTTAAATCATGTTATTCTGAACGTTAATCATGAAATCGCGATGTATATTAAAAATATGGAACTTTATGGATGCATAGAGCTAGGTTACGAGCTGTGACAAAGATTTCTTGTGCATATATTTTGGCATTAAGACATTGTGTCCGAGCCGAGAAATCGAGGCGACGAAAGGCGAGATGTCATTTGACTGACGATTACATGCGATCGCACGAAAAGTTTGAAATAATAACTAGAATGTCAGTTTGGCAACTTTTAAAGATATATTTTTGATGATTTTATTACTTTGTAAATAAAGACGTTTCAGCACGTGGAACGTCTTTATTTTGCTGTTTGACATGTTCGATGAGGACCCGTTGTCGAAGTGTGTCCGAGAATTTTATTTTCAATAACATTCCGGGGAAATAGTGTCTAGTGAATACATTTTTAATCTATAGATAAAGAAATGATAAAATCAATTGGAATACGTATTTCAGACATTGTGAAATGTGATAGATTTAATAAATGAATGATATGACAAGTAGGTTAATATAATTATAAACTATTTTGATGTGACTTGGATGGTCTACCATGCGGTGTGACTTGTGGCTTTGAACGGCCAACAGTGTTGAAATAGTTAAACTGGTCACCACTGGGCTTTGCGTTGACAAGGTTTGATGTAATTAGAGAAGGATCCCAGCAAGAAATATCAGAGTGACTTCCCTTTGCTTTACTCTCGACGAGGAAATGAAATCTTTTTGTTTGTTTGAACTTTTTGTCGAAAAGATCGGCGGTAATAAAAAAAGAGGGTAATTTTCATATTTTTTTTTTAACATTTGGACTTTGAAAGAGCGGCGCATCCGTAAACCAAGAAATAAAAAATTGTCGCCTAAGGTAAGACGCAAAACGTATAATTAGTAAAGTCTAAATATTTTTTACATTTGTATACTTATCCTGCATTACTCCATATTGCATCTACTGCTGTCTTTTGACAGAGAGACGAACTGTGTGAGATCCACCTGCTGAAGAAAGTTGTCCCAACCAGCTCAGGAGGCAGCGCACTCTCACTGTCAGCACGTGACCCGGAAGTCATGACGTCACACCAAAACACATAACTGCTTTAAACATAACATCTGAAACTTCGTGGGGAGGTAGCGTAGCGAAAGGGAGGGCACTTAGACCTCGTAATGCAGGATAAGTATACAAATGTAAAAAATATTTAGATTTTACTAATTTTTTTAACTTATCCTGCATTACTCTGTATTGCATCTTTATCAGACGGCATGGCCGGTGGGCATACCTTCAGATGTGAACAACAATTAACCATCGTCAAGGTCCGATGAATCCGCACCGCATACAAGTGATGACCGGAACATCTACGACCATTCCTGTCTTCAGGAAACAAGAGTCAATGCAAAAACGAAACGCCCAAAAAGGTAACCGAAATACAAAGAGGCGGGTAGCCCAAAAATAGAACTTACCGAAGAGCGAAAGTGAAACGCAGTAGAGCCCTCTAATCTGAGGTGATAAACACCAGAGAGTTCGATGGGCCCCGCTCGGGGTATCGAAGAATCAGCGGCGTCGGCGGCCATATCTACGACCAATCCCAAGAGCGAAAGGGAAACGCAGGAGAGCCCTCTAGGCTGGAGGCAAGGAACACCGGTGAGGTCGACGGGCACCGCTCAGGTATCAGAGAAGCAGCGGCGTTGTAGTTGGCGTTGGCGTTGGTGTCCACATCCATGTCGAAGATCTTGATGCGCCGCGAGTGCCGCATCTCTGGAGGCGCCGGGAGCGCCGGAGACATCAGAGGCGCCGGGAGCGCCGTAACTCTAGAGGCGCCCGAGACATCAGAGGCGTCGGGAGCGCTGGAGACATCAGAGGCGCAGGGAGCTCCGTAGCTCTAGAGGCTCCGGAAGCGCCGGAACACTAGAGGCGCCGGGAGCGCCGGGAGCGCCGGGGCATCAGAGGCGCCGGGAGCGCCGGAGACATCAGTGTTGTCGATGAAGATTGCGCCGGAGACATCAGAGGCGCCGGAAGCGCCGGAGACATCAGCGTTGTCGACGAAGATGGTGACAGGAAACCCGTTACGGGCAATGCTGAAGACGATGGTAAGGGTGGTGTAGGAGACCGTAAACAGTCGTATGTCATGCCATGGGAGGCAGACTCTACGTTGGGAGCACCGGAGCTGCCGGTGGTGTTGGGAGAACTGCGAAGCTCGGCTGAGCGCTGCTGCTGTCAACGTAGTTGGGGGTCGACGAGCACGTTGAGCGAGGTGTGTCCTGGATACTCGTATGAGCTGAAGGATCACAGCGACGAATGACTGCAACATCGGCACTGCCTTGTGAAAGTACAGGGCGCTGTACAATAACGGCAGAAGGGGCGGCCCAGAACCAGATTTGTTCAAAAGTGGCAAAACCACAAAGTGCGGGAAGCATAATGTAACTCAAAGACTTTGGATTTCAATGAAGTTTACGAGATCAAACAATTACGCTAAAAGGTAGCGAAAAAGCATAGCTTTAAGCAAACACATAACCATGTGGCAAAATCACAAAGTATGGGAAGCATAAAGTAACTCAAAAACTTTATATTTTATTGAAGTTTATGAGAGGAAACAATTACGCAAAAAGGTAGCGAAAAGGCAAGGCTTTAAGCACACCAAAAACAACATACATAAATTTAATGTATTACCCAAGCCAAAGAGAGAATTCAAAACGCAGAACACGAAATTACCTGGCCACGTGGTGAATGGCCAAAATGGCGGGAAAGAAAACAAAATGGCGGGAACAACATTGCGCCCGTAAATTACTATGACGTGAGCCACAAACGAGCGATAAACGTTACAATTTACGAATGGGAAGACCCTAAGGTAACGGCCCATAACAGGTAACAATGTAGCAGCATACAATGAATGTAGAAACAGGCAAAATATAAAAAAACAAACAATAAGCTTTAATTTCCACAAGGGATACAAAGTACGTCCGTCCGTGGAGGTGACAAAGCAGTTATGTGTTTTGGTGTGACGTCATGACTTCCGGGTCACGTGCCGACTGTGAGAGGGCGCTGCCTCCTGAGCTGGTTGGGACAACTTTCTTCAGCAGGTGGATCTCACACAGTTCGTCTCTCTGTCAAAAGACAGCAGTAGATGCAATACGGAGTAATGCAGGATAAGTTAAAAAATATACGCTTTAACAGTAGTGGATGTGGCTAGTCGATACAAAGAGGCTGAGCTATTAACATCGAAAGATTCAACAGAAGTAGCTAATGCACTGAGTGGCATATATAAACGCGGACCACTAAAATGGCCTAAGCTATTTCAAGTAGATCCTGGTCCCGAGTTTATGGGATCAGTAACTAAACTGATAACAAAGCACGATGTCGAAATCAGGCGTGGTGAAAAAGAGGCCCACCGCAGTCAAGCTATCGTTGAAAGATTTAACAGGACATTAGCGGAACGTTTGTTTGGCTAGCTAGCTGTTTGGGAGCTAGCGGATAACTGTTATTGTCTTTATTTTACGAATTTGGATATTCCAAGTCAACTTCTAGTATGTACTCTTTATCGGAATCTGAGGAGATATCATTCACTTCGATATCATTCACATCGACCCACTCAAAACTATCCGTGGGTAAAGGTTGACTCATAGCCCATCCATACAAATTGTTGGCGTCGAGATATTATATATGCGTGTCGGGTTTACTCGGATCATATCCTTCCACTAATTTATTATTAGCCTTAGAATACCTTTTCGCTACCATAGATATACCACCTCTTAATCCTTTCTCAATAAACAAGTGCATATCGTAATCCGTGAGTAGTTTTAGTTCTACACCGTTCTTCTTAAACAATGCATCCCACGATAGTCGGGGACTGGAATAGTATCATGCTGGGTCCAAGCCGTATTGTTTTAAACATGTCTTTCTAAATATCTCGAATATATTGGCGAGTAACAGTACATCAGTTTTTAAGTACAGATCGTGATAATCGCCTAAATTCTTACAACCTAATTTATCCCACACCGTCAGAGCGTGTTCATAATCGGCATCAGTTATTTTAGATTCTGTTAAGATACTATAGAATAATTTCAGGGGTGGTAAATTTTGTTGAATCTAGACCAATCATCCATATATTTGTAAGGATATACACCTTTTCTCAACAACAAATGCCGTGTTATCCGATCGGTATATTGATTTGTTATTGCAAAGTCATTGGGATTGTTTGCATTAGCTAAATTGTCCAGGGAAGATAACAGAAACTGTACGGAGTCTATGAATTTAAGCCCATTACTTTGCTTTATCCTGGCTTTCCCATCCTTGTCCGTATAATGTATAGTTTTAGTCAACGAGAATGATATGTATTTTTCCATATTATTAGGAATAAACGTTAAGCGGCCGTCGGTCTTTGAGATAGCTTGCATAATGAGATGTGAATCATATCCTCAAAGGTTATGAAACACAACGGGGATGGGTATTGTTTGAGAATTCATTTTTAGTTTCAAGTTACACTCGTTATGCGCGGCTCCCCGATAATTACCCGTGACGTGGCAATGATCTCTTACGGAATCCCCATTCAGAGGTTTATTACAAACATGACAACTAGTCGACTTCGTATCGGCCCTCCAATCATCCCTCCTCATACACATTGGTTTCTTACAAGATAAGTTTTCCCTGATTGTTCTCTCCTCGTTTTGTAGATATTCTAGGAACTTTCCCGCTGCATCGGGACCTCTGTAAATCACGGGCGGGTTTGTTTTCCCATCATACCTTACAACTATATATCCAAACCCACAAGGAATATGTTCCTGAGTTTTGTACGTAAAACTTTCTTGATTGCTTCGGACTGTATTTTCTTTAGGTTTGATAAGTGCTTCGAAGTCAGCGTAAATTACGTACGGTACTGGCATTTGATTACAATAATGTTCAAATTTTAATATATTTTTCCCTCTTTAGGCATATCAATTCTGATAGCATTCTGTCCAACACCTCTACAGTCTCCTTTATGCGCTTCTAATAGATCTTGTCTGCTGTATCCATGCAGGCATCTTTCACAGAAATATTTCTTTCCTGCATGTTTTGTTTGATCGCATAATAGCCTGCTTAAACTCTTTATCCACGTATAATGATATTTACCATTTTTTTCGATCAGAAATGAATTGATTCTGGGAATATGTTCCGGAGCGGAGCTTATCCTGTGTAGAACATTTCCTTTAGAAGAATTATTTTGCTTTTCCACCTTATCAATTTGTGAAATTGGTGTAGGTTCGTCTATACCATCAAAGTTGAGTCCATCGTTTTGGGGATAGCTAGAAGGCCTATCCTGATGTTTGTCTACGGGGAACAATGCAGATCTTATCATCATTCTTAAACAGCCATCGCCTTTATTTTTTACATTAATGATGTCTTTTTTCTTTTTATAATACGGGGGTAAATCTATATAAGATCCACCTTTGAAAGGCATATAATTTGCTATATCTAAATATAAACTATCGATTTTATCCACACCCCAACCTGAACCTCTGATAGTCCAGTGTTCTTAAGTTTCTTGTATCCTCTGAATTAATGTATCTAATGATGAGCTTATAGTATCGGATTCGGTTACAACTTCTTGATTGCTCCGGAAATAAGATTCAGTATATTCAGTGCTACCGTCTGCGTTACTTTTACTCAATGACATTTTAACCGGCAGCTGGTATTTTATACTATTTAAATCACCTAACTCCTCATTAATTTTGCTCGATACGATGGGCTTAACATCATTAACATTAACGCTGGTTGTGGGTACAAATTTTAACTCATTATTATCAACAAAAGTGGGTTTATTTTTATCATCGGGTTGATTATTATCTAGTAAAATAAATCTAAATACCTATTCTCCCCAACCTATTCATCTCATTGATGTAATCTCTCTTCCTAGCGTAAATAATCTGGTTCCTGACCCTATCAGCACCGTGTTTCTTACATTAACAATAACGACCTTTAACCCCTATCCCACATACAGAACAAACGTAATTTATGTTTCCCTGTCTGATGTAATAAGAGTGGAGCCCACAGTTAACGCCCACACAACGTCAGTTGCAACGTCGGCTTTCCCATGTGTGTAAATCTGCACAGATTCATGGTTATACATCTATCATATCATTTGTCTAAATGCAAATCACATCTCCACTGGTTAGTCATAGTTGTCATCACTATTTATAGATTAGTTGATACGTAATAGATCATAGCTTATGTGTAGCTAAAAATAGACAACAGTCAGCCCGACATAGCTGAACAGCCAGTCAGCGCTATTTATAGATTAGCAGAGAGGGTGACATGGCTGATACGCAATAAATCATGGTTTATGTGTAGTTATTGTATAACTGAAAATTACAATGACTGATAACCCAAACATTATAAACGCTATCTCGCTGTCTTTCTGAGCCTCTGATGGTGTATAAAACTGACTTATTGTTGGTCTCTGTATTGGGTCAAGCTTCTTTCCATTAACAAGGAAGTATTCGTGCATGGCAAATTCAACATCCTTAAACATTTGAATTGAATGTCTTTGTTTACGCAGTTCATCATTAATAAAATCTCATCTCAACATCCTATTTCTGGCCCATTCTGACTGGGCTGCTTCGAGTTGTTCTAATGCTTTATTATGTCTTTTACACTCCTCTTCACCTTCTTTAGCGTTTGATTCCCTCAGAGAAGTAAATAAATAATTAAAAGCTAGAGCATTAACAATAGCTTCACCAACCATCATCACAATTGTTGCCATATTTATATGAATATAAAATGTTCAAATGTTCGATAATATAAAATATTCAAATGTTTAATTACTTCATTATGTCTTCTGGGATAAGTCCTTGTTTGATTAGCATATCTTTTTGTTGCTATTGCCAATCCACTATCAAGATCCATCATACCGATATCATAACCATTAAAATCTAGCTTGGATGGTGTGGCTTTAGTAATCATTTTAGCCATACAAGCATAGCCAATGGCCAAGCCGCTGACCACCGCTGAATGATAGGTTGCATTTTACTGTCTGTAACTGGAGTAGTCATGCTTTTTATAACATTATATGGGGGCTTACCTCTAATTGAACTTGTTGTGTAATCAGGGATGACGTTTTCTCTTCTCGGACAACTATGTTCAATATTTGAATTATGCATTAGTTTCGCCTTCCACGCGAGCCCACCCTTCCTACCAACTGCGATTTTCAAAGGATTCTGTGTCACTCTGGCTTGTGATTTCACAATTGCTGGTATTTCCTCATTCACTTGTTGTGATTGTGTTTCCACAATCTGTTGTGATTTCACAATCGGGGTTATTTCCTCGTTCACTTGTTGTGATTGTGTCTCCACAATCTGTGGTGTCACTTGAGTCTCCATTATTAGTAAGTGGGCACGTATGTTTAAATTGACAATACCTAGCCGTTATTAAAGTGGTGTTCACCGGAGCTAAGAACATTCCGTATCTATGATAAAACTCACAGCTTACTGCGCTTATAGCGTGTTCGATGAATGGGTCTTTCTCGAGAGATTCGCATAAATACATGCGATGTTCTGCTGGGATAGGGAGAAACGTACTAGCTACGACTGTGTATAGTTGTCACATAGCCCAACCTATTGTTTTAGTCATGGTAGCTCCCAGTCTAGACTCGTAACGAGCGTACAGTTTTTTAAATTCTTCATCGGTCATGTTATCAATTTTTTCAGTGGTATAATTTTCCCCTAAACATTTTCCACCGGCTACCAAAGCAGCGAATCTATGTTTATCTAAAGATTTATCTGTATGTTGATCTACATGCTGATCAGGTTCTTTGAGCATTTGTTCCATAATGTAATACCTAAGGAGATATTTAAGTCTAACATAATGGAATATGGCATATCCAATACAGCCTGAAATAATAAATTGTTGCGAAAGAATGAGGATTTCAAACCACAATATTACATAATAACCGCTAATGTTCAATTTATCGTATTTTTGCTATATTTTTGCTATATTTTTGCTTAGCAGTTGCTATTTTAGCTATATTTTTGCTAAACAATTGCATAAGCAGCTGGTTGATCGCTTTTTAATAAGAGTTTATGGTGCTTTGTTTCTGCTAACAGTTTTCTTACTTTATCTCGTTCGAGCTTGGTATAAATAACATCATTTTCACGTAGTCATTCCTCAAATGAGTCTCGGTTCTTTGCAATGAAACAGGGCTACCCATTTGGTCTGCTCTCTGAGATCTTTCAGGACAGAGTTGTATTTTTGAGTAAGTACCCAAACGCTATGCTGGGTATGCCGACCGGAGAATGCTAAATATGAAAGCATAACTTTCTTTTTGGTAAGTTCTTTACTCGCACTGCAGTCATCTATTATGAAATGGGTTGATTCTCCTTTGTATTTTTCGTGACACATTCGTAAACAGTCTTGTAAACGATTGCCCGGATCAACTCTGTGCACCCCGGGATCATTCATTACCCAATCTCTTGATAGGTAGGTTTTATTAACGCTTATAGTCGGACACAGAATAATAATATGGATGAAAACATCCCGATAATGACTTTGTAAAATATCTAGAATAAAAGCTGTTTTTCCGCAACCCGTTTGCCCGCAGATGATAGTGCAGTGCAGTTCTTTAGGTAAAAGATTATTAATAGATTGCTTGCACGATTCGTCCATTCTGTATAATCACGTACAAATATATGTTTAATTTACCAGCCACTTCCTGGTGCTTCGTTATCTGTATAACAACACCCTCGCTAGCATTTTCTATTCTCCGCCCACTGCCGTGTAGTTGGTCATCGTCCTTGGTTCACATGTCGAGCCTTAGTGCATACTTCGTGGTAAGGAATTCAGCCATAGATACATCTCCGAGAGACAGATCTTTCACGACCACGTTAACTTCTGGGCTTCATTTTATAGAAGGGAGTTTTTTAATCTCATCCCACTGTTGATATGCTCACATGCCTTGACTATATAGTTGATTAGGCACACCCTCGATAGTCAATTCTACTTTTGTAATCTTGGGGTTGTAGAACTTCTCGGTATCTCTTGCAAATGCATCAGAGGGGTCCTCGAACAACATTCAAATACCCTTCAACAATCTAGCGGGAACATTTAGATTGATATTCCACGTCGTATCTCTTTTGTTCCTGGTGATCTTTTGGTGTCGAAGCCCGCGATCGTACAAAATGGCTAAACTTCCGATATACTGGTTACAAATTTGTCTGGCTAATTCAGGATCTGTTATATCATACTCCAGTGAGATATTTTCAATAGAATAGCGAGCCTTTTCATCCACAGTGACTTTGATTACTCTGCCGTAGTCATTAAAAGTGAGTTCGTATTCTAACCTATCGCCTAGGGATGCTCGATAGAAGGGCATGTGACTATCTAGTAATTCAAAGTCTAGCGGAATATAGAATCGGTTACCTAAAGCATCAGCAACAGCCTTATCTCCTATGACGGTATTATCACCACTATCAGCACCTACACGCAGTCTCAATGTGTTCTGATTACAAATACCTTGGTATTGTAAGTTTTCCCGTTCTTAAGCCATTCTCCAGAGATCCATGTAACAGAAATATACATCGCTGTCGTCAATACTCAAAACTTCATTACCACTAATTTTAATCGCGATTTTTTAAACAACCGAACGAGCTCCCTGCTAGTGTCGGTAGAATTTAAACTAATTGTAAATGATAGTCGTGCAGTTCCCGGAACTAACACATCGTGTGCGATGAGATTAGGAAAGCGAACCAGAAGTATCTGATTCTGATCAATGGTACTGGGTTCGCCCTGACGCAGAAAACCTGCGTATTTGACGCATAAATAATTGAAAATACGCTAAAAATATTTACTACTGCGTCAGTGTTGACGCAATGAAACAGCCATTACAATTAGTAAACTGGGACCTTTCCGTTTGTCAGAAAGAAAATACAGTTATCCCTCGTTACAACGCTACCTTCGGGGTCCAAATAATTGATGAGCGTTATAGATGATCATCGGTTAACTCTTTCAACACCGTAGGCCGGTTTTCGGCCAAGAAACATGAGTCCCCAGACACCGTAAGCGGGTTAACCGGCCAAGCCGTAGTCACGTCAAAATAGTATATATTTTTATGGACCTACCTGTAATATCATTCATTTATTAAATCTATCACATTTCACAATGTCTGAAATACGTATTCCATTTCAATTTATAATTTTTTATCGATAAATTAAATGAATATTCACTATTTCCCCGCGATGTTGTTGAAAATAAAATTCTCGGACACACATTTCGACAACGGGTCCACATCGAACATGTCAAAGAGCAAAATAAAGGCGTGTTAAACAAATCTTTAAATATATTATACAAAGTAATAAATAAAATCAACAAAAATATATCTAAAAGTAATCAAGCTTATTTCCATCTTTTTGTGCGATCGCGTGTAATATAAGACATCTCAGCTTTCGTCGCCTTGAATTCTCGGCTCGGACACGATGTTTAATGCAAAAATATATGCGTGAAAAATCTTTGTCACAGCTCGTAACCTAGCACGATACATTCACGAAGTTCCATATTTTTAATATGTATCGTGATTTCCTGCTTAAAACGTTCAGAATAACGATTTAACAAAAACCTTTCGCCAACTTCTGAAATTTATCAAACACGAGCTTGGTATCACAGCTGTAATTTGATTGGCTGCCTTAGGTCACGTGCTCAAAATTGACCAATCGCGAAACTTGTAGCAGATTTCGGCAAGAAAGCGTCATTGGAAATCAATTTTATTCCAATGAAATCACTTGTTATAACTACGAATAAAACCAGCCGATGTTACGAGCGTGTAGATAAAGGAATAAGCTTTCTAGCGATGTGTCATTTGCCATTCTTCGACGAACGTGTTATTCATACGAAGCCTCGAAAACGGGGGTATTTCTTCTTGTTACTGAGCGGACAGCCGCTGTTATCGGGAAATGGGTATAATTCTTTTTAAAATGATTTTCCAATTGCGTAAACAATGAAAATAAAATAGAAATAGGTAAGTGGATTTTATGAAATCTTATATTTGCCGAAAATCGTCAAGTTTTCGCTTCCTTGGTCCTTAATCTGGATGTTAACAACGTATTAGCTTACATTTTTTTATTTACAACGAACTTAATTAAGTTGTAAATGCATTATTTTATATAATGTGAAAAACATAACTTTCATATTTATAAACCATAGGATCAGACCTTTCAAATGGTGTATAACATGTAGTGGCAAATATATTTTACAAGCAGGTATTTTCTTTGATAAATGTTGGCTTCATCTATCACACAAGAGTCTCTGGGAACTCAGTGTCCCAGCAGTAAACACTTCTGTTTGACTGGTGTTGAAAGAGTTAACGAAGGTCGAGTCGCAGGTGGTAGACGACCAACACAACAGTATACATGCTCTGCCTAGTACCTATCACGATCTACGTTGCACTTTTCACAGTTTCCAAAAAGATTAGAATAGAAGTTATTTATGATTCATAGTGTAAAAAAAGATTTATCGAGTATTAGGCCCAATATACTTGACTTTGTGAATCAAAGATATTTATGTTACAGTTAAAATAATGAAGAATATAAAAAGTTAAAATCTTACCTTGTTTATGTTTACTTAATTTTTCATCCTGATAGCGAGATTCTGAGATTAGTTAATATGACTCCCAAAAATTGACGAATGACTCCTAATCTGAAAAGTTTGGGGTCATAATGACTCCCAATTTTTAATGTCTAGGGCAAACCCTGATGGTACTAGGGTTATTAGTTATAGTTACAGATTGGCGAATTGCTTTGACCCCTAATGGATCCCGAAGTCTACGTTGTGGGTTTAACTTGCGTCCGTATTGCGAAGACATTGTTATATTGAAATTATGTAACCTTATGTTTAATTAGAAAAATGGATGATTTTAATCTAGATGACATTGATAACCCGAGTACAAACGAAGAGGGTACTGATGAAACCAGCTTTATGAATCTTAATAATGATCTTTTACAGTCAACCGTTAATGATTATTATGATGCCTTAAAAGAAACTCCTATAGGTCGTGACTATTCAAAGTTTACGATAGATAGTGAAGGAATATTGCGACTGCATGGCTCTCTGGATATTCATCTTATGAATTCTCGTACTCGTAAGCCCCTAGCCTTGTCTATGATAGCTAGTAAACAAGGCATCAACACTGTTCGTAATGAATTAGGTTTTGTAGAATACTCACAAGCAAAACTTTCTGCGAAGTCTACTAAGGTCCTTCAGGGCTGTGAGTGTTGAACTCGGTAACGTAGATAAAGATAATTTGGAAGAAAGCTCGAAGCTGGCCTTGGACGGACTCGGAGAAATCTTGGATACCTACTACGATAATTCCACGTTACAGGTACCATCCTCGGAGTTCAGTATTAGGGAATTACTAGGTCTTAAGGCAATGCAACCAATGCGGGGAGAACTCATCAATAATACAGCCAAGCTATCCGAACTCGACAAGCATATAGCTTCTGAGAAAACAAAACTTGAACAGGCGGGTGATGAATTCAGTAGACGCCACGTTGCAGAAAGATTGCATAACTTAGAAGACGAAAGATCGGCCCGCCTCGAATCGGCTTCCAGTAATAGAAAGGCACTTCGTTCACAAATCAGTAGAATTCGAGAAACTATCAATCAAGTCCTCAACGATGACACTGCACTGGCCGATAAAATTAAAACATTGTTCAGAGAACAGGGGATAACCATTGCCAGTATTTTAACCGCATTGGGATTTATTATATCGACTTTGACTCTCGCGTTAACCGGTGGCGGCGGACAACCCACACCGCCAAGTGATAAGGGTGGTGTAAAAGTGGATAAAAAAGCATTTGAAGGCATTGGTAGGAGCACTGAGAAAGCTCGCTGGGAAAGCCGCATTTGCACTTCCAAGTATAATAGGGAGTATTGTTTCCTGGCTCTTGAATTTATTAGCAAAGACCACCACTTGGCTTAGTCAAAACTTGTGGGCACTGATCGTAGCAATTGCCGGGCTGTTGTATGTATCCGCTAAAGACTATTTATCCAAATCATGAGTAAACCAGCCACGACTCCAATTACTATTAGTGCGGTTTTTTCATCGATATGTTGTTGATTTAAAGCTGCAATATGTGGTGGCACTTGTGGTTGTGTGTTAGTAGATGTGTCAGTAGATGTTTGTGAAACATGTGGTGTCTGTGGCTTTACTATTCCCATTTCGCCTGTGTTTGTGTTATAAATTTGGTATTAATATCTGAATTTATACCTGGTTTTTGTTGATCGGAAGCAATAACAATTTTATTATTTTAACCGATCACTTCACTGACCTGAAGTTCCATATTACTTGGAGACATGTATAGTCCCGGAGCATAAACGTAGTCTACTTTGGATTGAGCGTACTGTAATACATCTTGATAACATTTTATAGAAGATGGTATGTCAAGTGGTGAATTAATAGCATCCTCTACATTTGTGACAAACTGTTTTTGCACATCGAGCGCCGTCGCAAAACCAATTATTCCTGTTCGTGTTTGATCTTATTGATTCATTAACTCTTACAACTCCGGGGTTAGTAAAATTATTTTCTGTTTTATCATTAAGAAATTCATTCCAAGCATTTCCAGGTGGTTGCTCAACCTTTTGAAACCATCCTTAAAGTTCATTCGATCGTCTCTCCACTTGTTACTTGAGAGAGCAAAGCTCGGAAGAAGCCGACCTCTTTACAGTACATCATCGCTGACTTCTTTAACAGAGTGTGCACCAGCGTACAGAATACCTAGACCATGGTTAACTCCACTCAGACGCCAATCTTTACTCGTAGAAACATTAAATTCCTGACAAATACATTCGAATACCCACCTATTGTACGGATTATTTATGGAATTCCACGCTCCCTACTGCGGTAATGGGGCACTAATTTCTTTAAGAAAACGTCTAATCTGATAGTACACGTGAAATAATAAAACAGACTTATTTAGTTCAAATCCTGGGGCATAAAGAGATACACCACATCCTGTTTCTGGCACACCATATGGCAAAGTTTAACTGGTTCTGCCAAAATTGCATTGGATTGTGAAACCAATCGTGCACCATTTTATCGCTAGTTGCCGTGACCCTGTATTTTTCAAAGACATCAGGGAATTCAACAACAAAAATTAGCACCAGAGGCACTTACTAAAATCGACTGATTAGTAATGTAAGTTGATTTCATATTTAAGTTATGATATAGTATGTTTGTATATTTAATATGTATGTCACAGTCCCAGGAATAACAAATGGTCAGTCTATTCAACTGCTTCATACTATCGATAACTCGGATGGGCAACTTCAAGTTGCCCTATGCGATGAAACATATTACCCATGGTGGACCAATATAAATGCTGCGAGAAATAGTAATTGGTTTTTAATAGGTGAATTAGGTATTGATCACACTCGCATTGCTATACCTGATGGGTATTACAGCGTATGTTCACTCAATGATGAAATTTTTAAGCCTAATGGAATTAGTCTCACACAACATGAGTCGAATGGGATGCTGAAATTAAGCGCTGGAGAAGAGAATTTACTTCTTGCTAAGATAGCAGAAACACTTGGATTTGATGGCAGAACGGGAAAAATACCACCAAACGATATAGTGCATGGAGTTAAATTCCCCGATTTAGTTACCTATAAAGAGTTGTGCATCCATCTTGATCAGATCAGTACAACGGATAATATTCAACTCTACTGAGAGCTATTTCAGTCAAAGAAGAAAAATACAATAGCGGTAGAACAGAATCTTTCTCAACATTACAATATAAAAAATTAAAGCGGGGTATTATTTCAGACCTCAAAATTTCTGTATTAGATGTAAAACATCAACCTGTACATATAGGATACTTGAGTGTAACACTCCATATTATAAATAATGGTTGATTCATCAGACCCTGGAACACTCAGACAATGTAATACAATTGCGCTTTCCGATCTCGGAGACACAGAAGGATTTGGTAAACCCGGTACCGATGGTAAGTTATACGCTTTACATTTACAAGATAATGTATACAAGCGGAAAGAAGTTACATTCACAGGTAATATCTAGGAGATTTAAGTGATGTCGACATTAGTAGACTCAATAAAAACACTTCATACAATCTTACTCGCAACGATAATAAATGGACTATGGTCGAAGCAAAAATCGAGGGGCTATTGAATATCGTCATTACCCCACCATATGTGATGACGGGTAAGGCACATAATTTAACTAAGATAATAAATAGTGGGATCGTACTCGGGGCTTATATTCCATTAAAACGAACAAGAGTGCTCTGAGAGCACAACATCCCCCACATGAATTTTTTAATGAGTCAAATGAAGCTCTGTAAAACAGGGGCAGTAACTCTGTCAAAATGAGTCAAAATGAAACGGGACTGCGATATGCGTATCATCAACATGTCGACATCTTGTGTGTAGAGTGTCAGGGATATTCTCTGGAAACTGTAGGAGGAGTTGATTTCACAAGCTTAGTACCCTCTCTCACAATTAGGCAAATGAAGCTCTGTAAAACAGGGGCAGTTACTCTGTCAAAATGAGTCAAAATAAAACGGGACTGCGATATGCGTATCATCAACATGTCGACATCTTGTGTGTAGAGTGTCAGGGATATTCTCTGGAAACTGTAGGAGGAGTTGATTTCACAAGCTTAGTACCCTCTCTCACAATTAGGCAAATGAAGCTCCGTAAAACAGGGGCAGTAACTGTCAAAATTAGTGGAGATGAAACGGGACTGCGATATGCGTATCATCAACATGTCGACATCTTGTGTGTAGCGTGTCAGGGATATTCTCTGAAAACTGTAGGAGGAGTTGATTTCACAAGCTTAGTACAAGGGGTCTGGAAAATTTAAAATCCCAATCGGACATTTGCATTTAGGCCACGCCCCCTTCAAATAGCATATTTTAGTACAACTTTTCACACACATTACATTGATGAATTATGAATTGTTTCAATTTAAGTTGTTTAATTCACCGGGCAATTAATAACAAATAATATCATTTTAGATGTACATGAAAAACATACGTTTGTTTCTGTTATAATATAGATCTGTTAACGTAGTGAACGGTCTAATTAATATTCATGAGTTATATTCATGAGTCTGCTCAAGTGTTCGCATTGTAACATTTGGATCGAGACTATTATCCCATATTTGGTTATCACGTGACCTCACGGGAAAAGTTTTTTTTTAAAATAAAGATTATTTAAAAACATGACAGATAATATAATCACAAATACTAAAATATCGTTGATAGCAATAGTTATTTTAATACTTTTTTCATCTGTACTTAATTATTGACCATAAAAAATTTTGATATCGATCGTCACAGAAAGCAAAATGGCGGTCAATCAAGATTCAATATACGACTAGCTACTGAAAACAATAAAATCTGCAAATCCTCATTGTATGTCAACCAAGTGAAAGTCGTTAGCCACGACTTACAAAATGATCGTCCAGACTTTGAGGGTTTGGCAGATCCGCTCGACTGATCCTCATCGGTCGACTGGCTGTCGTCACGCTTTCGCTTCTTGTCTGAGGTTGCGTATCGTAGCATTTTTTAGGATAATGAGGTACATCGATGATGCAAGGTATTTATGTACAGTTGTAAACACCTTTCACTCAAATTAACGTTCTCAGTAATTAATTCTCGATTAATTAGTGTCAACTCAGTTTATTGCCTAGTACAGTGACTATCATGTAGGTACGATGTATTTACAGCAATCAAAACAAACAAAGCTTGTCGGTGTAGATAATCTTCATTGTGGTACAACTGCAGACAGAAACGGCTCAGTCCTAACTGTTGATCATGTCTGGTCAAAATTTAAGAATGTCCGGACAATATTTTTTAAAATGTCCGGACAGAAAAATTTAAATGTCCGGTAAGCAATATTTTAAACCGGACATTTGAGATTCCCAATCGGACATGTCCGGCGCATATGACGGTTTCCGGACCCCTGGAGTATACTTAGCTTTAAGGGAGGACCTTTGGACGGGTAGATAGAGTTACACTTGGTCACCGACATTGAAGTGCATTGCACAAGCATTAATGTCACAGTGAGCCTTAGCCTTACACTTAGCAGGAACAAGTGTTGCTCATCTAAATTGATAGCATGCCAGAGCCTATCCCTTATCTTAGCCACATAGCCCAGCAATTTTTAGGATGGATTATCAACTAGCCACTGGTCTTTTACCAACTTCAAGGGTGTATGACCATAAACCAATTCAAATGGTGAAGTACCTAGAGATTCCTGTCAAGCATCCCCGGCAGCGCACAACCTAGCAGTAAAATCTAAATATTTTTTACATTTGTATACTTATCCTGCATTACTCCGTATTGCATCTACTGCTGTCTTTTGACAGAGAGACGAACTGTGTGAGATCCAGCTGCTGAAGAAAGTACCAGTACAGGAAGCTGCGTCTCTCACAGTCGGCATGAGACCCGGAAGTCATGACGTAACATCAAAACACATAACTGCTTAGTTGACGGACGTACTTTGTATCCCTTGTGGAAATTAAAGCTTATTGTTTCTATATTTTGCGTGTTTCTACATTCATCATATGCTGCTACATTGTTACCTGTTTATGGGCTGTTACCTTTTAGGTCATCCCATTCGTAATTTGTAACGTTTATCGCTCGTTTGTGGCTCTAGTTACAGTAATTTACGGGCGCAATGTTGTTCCTGCCATTTTGTTTCTTTCCCGCCATTTTGGCCATTCACCACGTGGCCACATAATCTTGTGTTCTGGGTTTTGAATTCCTTCTTTGGCTTGGGTAATACATTAAATTTATGTATTATGTTTATGTATTATGTTTATGCTTACAGTTTTGCCTTTTCGCTTCCTTTTAGCATAATTGTTTGATCTCATAAACTTCAATAAAATACAAAGTTTTTGAGTTACATTATGCTTCCCATACTTTATGTTTTGCTAAAATTCCAGATTTTCTGCCTCGCTGCACTTGTTGCCGCAGGAACAAATCTGGTCGGGGCCGCCCCTTCTGCCGTGATTGTACGACACCCTGTACTTTCACAATGCAGTGCCGATGTTGCAGTCCTTCGTCGCTGTGCTCCTTCAACTCGATATGAGTATCCAGGACACACCTCACTTAACGTGCTCGTCGACCCCCTGATATGGCTTACAACTGGGAGACTGAGGTCTTTCTACACCTCCCTTGCCGTCACCTTTATCGACAACAATGTCCCTTCTGGTGACGCCTGTAACGGGGCGGGTCTTCTGTCTCCTCAGCCATCTACGTTGACAGCAGCGGCGGCCTTGGCACTCCTGGCGTCTGAGTATCTCAGCCGAGCTTCCCAGCGCCTCCGGCGCTACCAACACTGCCAGCACTCCCGAGAAGCAGCACCACCGGCTCTCCCGGCGCCTCTGACGTGGCTTATGCCTCAAGCTCTCCAGCACTCCTGGCGCTCTCGGTGCCTGCGGTGCCTTGAGCTCTCCAGCGCCCAGATCAACAAGCTGAGTATCTCAACCGATCTTCTGCTTCGGCAAGGTGAAACCAAGTCTTTTAATTGTCGCTGCTCCTGTCGCTGCTCTCTCGTACGTCTTCGGGATCGTGACTATCATTCAGCTTCCTGGAAGGAAACTTTCAACCAATAGACATTTGGTCTGATTCAACTTGCCCACTGGCGACGTTCTCCTGACCCCGTTTAGAGTGCCATGCTTTCAGAGAGATGACCTGCGGGTTTCCATCGAAACAAAGCTTCTGGTGTACAGCGTCTGTATCAGAACTGGCAGATCTTCACTGTTCAGGCTCATCAAGCCTGTTTGACCCCTTCGTCATAGGCTACCGGGTACCCACTTCTCGGGATCATAGCTGACTGGTCTTGCATATCACGGTGTATTATATCGCTTTGCACTAGCCCCGCCATTCGACGACGACATCCACTGTCTTCTTCATCGACATCACCGACACCAACGCTCCTCTACCCTGCCTCAGCGCCAGCTTTACTCAAAGAGGCTCTACCTCGGCGCTCCCCGGGTTTTCCACGGCAAAACTCGGGTACACCACTTGTTTGTCTACCACACAGTAGTGATTGCACCTCATTTCTGGCTCCAATGCGGCTTCTGCCGAGGATGAGGAGGAGCGTTATTATGCCCAGTTAGGTCACTGAACGTTTTCTACGACGATCTAAAGCCTGCCGCAAGTCTAGGAAACACCTTTTTTCTGCCGGTCTGCCCTTCGTAGCAGTCGTTGGTCAGCCGGAATACTTTTCCCTGTGGCTACGGGCGGTCATCCTCCAAGCTTATAAAGCTGCCGGATTGGACCCTCCCCCAAGGCTATCAACCCACACGAATCAGGGCGATCGCATTTACCATGGCTCTTCACAGTATAACTGTTCCATCCAGTCGCACATGGAAGCCTGTTCTTGGCAATCGGACACCGCTTTTGCCAACCACTACCTTCGTGACGTAGCCTTAGAAGATGTCACCGGCGTTCACAGTTTTTGTCCCTGGTTGTAGGCCAACAGGTCACCTATCATCGACGCCACTGATTCTCTGATACGCCGAGCTGGGCCTGTCAACCTCTCTGGTGTTTATCACCCCTGACAAGACGGCTCTTTTGCATTCCGCATTCGCTCTTAGGTCAGTTTTAGTTTTTGGTTAACAGCCTCATTCTATTTCTGTCACCTATCATTTCCTGGCAGCCCTGGCATAGTGAAGTACTATAGTCACTACAGCGGCAGTGACCTTACGCAATGGGATAGCCTCCGGGAACCTCGTATTAATGCACATCACTGTTAACAAGTACTGACTGCCCTGAGTAGTCTGAGGTAACGGACATACTACATCAATATTGACCTTTGATAAAGCCTCGCCCACAATTGGCACTATTTTGAAGGGCCTGGGTGAATACAAGCCTTGTTTGGTTTTCCTGATACTTGACAAATTTGACAAACAATGTCACTGTCCATCCCTGCCCAGAAATAATCAGAACTGACCCAGTAATAGATTTAGTCCCACCAAGATGGCCAGCTAAAAAGCTCTCATGAGCCAAACTGAGAATACCATCCATAAATTCCCTTGGAAACACGACCTGCATGCTATTGCTATCTTTTAACTAAGACTGAGGATACTTTCTCATTAGAACACCTCAATGAAAATAAAATTCCCAAGAATTCTGATCACCTGGCGATACCTTAGACCATATCACTTCAAAGATTCATCTTCCTTCTGAACCCTACACAATGACTCCTGATTCCATTTTTCCATATCACTAGCTGGCCCTGTCACTGGGACGAGTCCAAATTAACTCCCTGGGTACCTGCACAGCAAAAAGTGTTTAGATATAGTATAGAACGATCTGATTGTGCATACACTGAAGTTGACCGAAGCTTTGTCTTATTCAAACATTTAAAAGTCAGAAGGAATGTGTGCATAGTCAGAAAGAAATGTGAACATAAGCGACTTGTACAAGTGTAACCATGGCATTCTATTGTTATTGTCATTTAACTATATATCACATGACAAACCACGGATCCAGGTAGTCCTGTGGGTACTGGGGTCCTACTCAGGACCAACCCGACCCGAGTTACTCGTCCCAGCCCTACCTGTCACATAGTCCACAGCAGTCACAACAAAGGTGACGGCATCGCTTCCTCCGGTTCAAGCCAGGCTCAACTGGTCCTTTTTTCCAATTACAGTAAGATGTTACATTCAAAACAATGCCAAACAATTTGGGAAATACAGTTTGGGAAATACATGCCCAAAATGTATCCTCTCTGAAGAAACATGTCTTCACAATAAGGCAATAAAGAAAATGAGACATGGTCAGGTAGTGAAAGGTCGATGTGCACTGGATCACGTACAAACCACAATAATTCGACAATTACCATGGTAATGCTGCGATGTGTTCGGGTGAATCCCCCTTACTACACATGACATTTTGTATGTGCATTGCCTACTTTCATAACATGTTGATTTGTATGTAAAAATTAAATTAATAATGGTTAGTGTTTGAGATTTTTTGGGTCGACTAAAGTTAATTATGAATATGATCTACATGACCAAACCACTGTCAGTAGGTACCTGGGATGGAGTAGCATATTTCTGTACGCTTTGAGGCCACTGTGAAGTGAGAAGGACATCAATTCCTCTGTAGTTATTGTCTGATGCCACAGGCCCAGTGAGGGTTAAGATGTCATCTTTGGTGAACTGCCAGGCATCTTGTGTCTGTTGTTGGGCTTCCATTCCACTCAGATATGCTATCTGTAGTCCGGAACTACCCGCATAACGACCTCGGCTCCCTGTTGGATATAAATAGGCAACAATCTGAAGTATACATATCTGTTGAAGTATCAACATGAATTTAGACAATACAGTACATGAGAACAGCCATTCTCTCTGAGGTCATTAACTGCACATGAGCAGATGAAAGATTGCAATCACATTTTAAAAGTTGTAGGAAAATCAAACAATAGTTATCATTGTTAATAATTCTAAGAATACAACCTCTATTACATCTGTGCCATAAATCCTGTATTTTGGCTTCAGTCACACCAAATCAAATTTTCAGATTTTCAACAGACATCCTCTTCACTGTCAATTTCACACAACTAGTTGTTCCCCAAAAGCATTGTAACCAATCAAGCTATGATGTATGCAATGGCGGGGATCTCACTTCCTTCCACATCTAACCACCAGGGGTAGATGAATTGGAGAGGTGGGTGGGAGTACTTCTGATGTAACTGAGGTAGTATTCTTAGAACTATTAACAATGGTAACTACTGTTCGATAATTCTTACGAAGCTACTACCTCTATTACATCTTTGCCAGAATATATCAGAGGGACTCAGTGGGAGCTGCCTCAAGTAACTCCCTGTGTAATTGACAGTTTTCTCTTCTGGAAACCATTATTCTCTGACTCGTGATAATTCCCTTCTGAAATTCCCCCTGAGAACTTGAAAATTAAAAAAGTCTCAAGATGCGATCAAATATGTGATACTTTCACGAGAATTGCTGTTGGATGTAGGCTTGGCAGATTGTCATGGAAAATGCTGGACTTGGGTTGTCGTAACAGATCTCGTCAGAGAGGTAACTGGATAGGCTCTTCCATTATTAGTCTTAGAAGTCTGGGGAACCACGCCTTGCTTGGCCAGATTGGTGCTATCAGGATAATCATACAATCCGTCTCCTCCACCTTGTGGATGACCTTGTCTAGGAAAGACCAAGGTGGGAATGTGTAAGCATGTAAACCGTCCAGTCCATCGATAGTGCGTTGAACTGGCGAGCTCTTGGGTCGGGAACTAGACTGACTTAGACCGGATGTTGATGATTCTGACAGGTGGCAAATAGATCTAGGTGAGGTGAGTCCCATAACGTGGTTATCCAAGCAAAGATCTTGGAATGTAAGGTCATTCTATTGCCACTATTCTCCCCTGGCAAGGATGCTCAGTTTCCTGGGTATATGTCTTGCTTCCATCCGGCAATTTATGGAGTGTGCTAAGGCAAACAATCGTGTAGTCATCAGGGAGCTGGATCCGGTTCCTCCCTGTTTCTGGATGTATGCCACTAATGTGGTGTTTTCCGTGGCTAGGAGGATGGATGATTGAGATAGACATATCTTCCATGCTAGGATGGCATATTAGATCGCCTCCATTTCCTTGCAGTTGATATGAACGGTCTTCTCTCTTGTGCTCCATGATCCCTGTACCGTGAGATCATCCATATGGGCTCCCTATCCTGAATCTGACATGTCTGTGAATAGATGGTGTTCTGGTGTCGAATAAGTCAGGGGGACGCCGTTCATCACATGTTCTCTGTGATTCCACCAATGCAGGTCCTGTACTAAGTTAGGAGGTAACCGAGTCTTGAACTCTAGGCTCTGGGATCTTATAGAGTTGATCCATGTCTGTAGAGGACGTAGCATCAGCCTTCCTCTGAAGGTCATATCCTGTAGAGACGTTAAGTTGCCTAGAAGAGACATTCACCACCTCAGTGACTTGCTGGGTTGACTTGATAGGGATTTAATCATCGTGATAGTCTTGACGAATCGATCCTCTGGTGGGCATAGATATCCCTTGTTTTGTTGGAATCTTGCTCCAATGTATATGATGTCTTGAACCAGAGTTATGCAGCTGGAACTAGCTGGAGATGGGCAAACTTGATGACGGGTGCTATAATCCTGGTGAATAGCCAAGGGGCTATTGATATCCCAAATGGTAAGACCTGGAATTTGTAACGTCGCCCAGCGATTGCGAAGCGTAGATATTTGGGTGACAATGGGTGTATCGGAATGTTAAGATAGGTATCCTGTAGATCAAAGCTGATGAGCCGTCTCATGTGTTCAAAGTCGACCATAACTTCCGTACGGATTCCATCTGGAATTTTGGCGGAGGTACCAGGTATCTTTTGTTGAGAATCTTTAGGTCGATTGTCATCCTCATGTCAGCTGTATTCTTCTTCATGACTAGGAATACCAGAGAATAAAAGCCCTTGGTGTTGTTGGTCTCCGCTTGTCTCCGAATGGCTTGATTCTTCAGTAGCTGCCGGCCAGATCTGCTGATGCTAGCTTCGCTCGGACTAGATGAAATGTGTGTCTGACGGCTTGGGTCTACAAGACAGGATGTTTCTTGGAGTACAGCTTGTATCCATGAGCCACGACGTCTAGAATCCAGGGGTCAGGCATTCCTTGTTTTCAATTTTTGGTGTATGACAAAAAACACCCTCCCACTGGTATCAGAGTCGCTATTATTTTTGAAAGACATAGGGCTGTGTATTGCCACAAGTTTTGTATTGCGATATAGTGTGATACATCTCTCTGTACTGCAATACATACTGCAATATATTGTGAAAGCATTGCTGGACGTGCCTAAGCATGTCCATGGACAAATTACTCATTCCTCCCTCATATTTTACACTGATATTATAGCGCCGACTGATGGCAAAGTTTTCTTCAAACTTTCCATAAGTTTTCAGCTCTTTTAAGTCGAAATGTCGCCAAACATTTACTGACAACTTTGAAATGAGCATGTTCCTTGTCTGCTATTTCTAAACAAACCGTATAATCCTGCTGGGGTTAGTTGTCAGCCTGATTGGTATCTTTAAAGTACTCTGCTTCCACCTCCGGGTGACCGTGGGTAGCTCCCATGGGGGTTGGATAATCATGGTAGTCCACCACATAATCCCCAAGCAGTTCATCTTCTGTCAGTGTCTAGAATTCCTGTATGATCATAGTCCGTGCAGCTTGTGATGGCTGCCCGAACGGTGATCCTCTTCTCGGTTGGTATAATGTTCGGCTGGACAGTCCCGTGTGGTCCTTGCGTCTGGCGAGTGTGCCGTCTGCTGATGAAGATCATATGATAGGCCAATCGACTAGACGGTCGATGGATTAGCTGTGGAGTCTGTGCGGTACCCGTATGGTGTCATAATGGTTAGCTGGGTGAATGGCTGGTCGGCCGTTTAGATTATCCTGAAGTCTGTGTGGCGATTGTATGGTGTCTTTACGGTTGGCTGTGTGGAAGGCTGGTTGGTGGGTGCCGTGCAGCGACTGTACGGTGTCTTGGCTGGGAAGTTTGGCCTTGCGATACCCTGCTGGGACCCAAGCGAACGTCTATCTGTCCTAGCATCATGGTAGGGAAAAGTCTGCAGGCTTGTATCCGGCTGGTCGGATGGCTGGTTGGGCTACTGATCGGTCGGCTGATCGGTCGGCTGATCGGTCGATAGGCCGTATGGCTGATCAGTTGGTTGTACTGGCCAGGGCTCGAAAAATCCACTTGTCCGCTCGTATTGACGAGTGGTAACTGATGTCGGGCAAGCTAAAATTATCAAATACTCGTCCTGACGGACGAGCAGATACTCACAGCAGTTTAATTTATATTTGTTTTGATGTGCGATATATGGACACGGAAATCACGGCCATTCAGCCGATCGATATTTATGTTGCGTATAGCATTAACAATTAGGCTAAGGTTTGTCTCTTGATGTATCTTTGCGCAGGCTTTGCGCTGAAACCAGTCTTTATTTATTGATGTAAGCGGCCGGTTGCTAACTACCGGTGATTCGGTCAAGACACACCCAATGATATAACTTTATGGGATTTTAATGCAAGGATCGTCAAAAATTGTATTTGAAACTATTTTTTTTATCAGGAATAATATATTCCAATATCTTGTTAATTTAGATGCAGCTTTTACTCAACATTTTTAAAATAATAATAACCCTAAGCGAAGCAGCTGATCGCTATTGCCGGGTATTATTTTTTACATGGAACCAGTCTGACCAGTCACCGTCAAGGCTCCCGTGCACGTGATCGCAAATTACATGTTGACATAGAATCGTCCAACAAAAACAAATATGACTTTTAACGAGTCACAGTATGGCATTTATGATATATGTATCCATTCTCTGTCAACTAAAGTTCGTTTCAAGGCGTCAATAGCGGTAATCTGACCGTGGTTGCTGTTAATAACAGTGAGTTGTGCGATCTTCCGATCGCTTCACACACGATTTCGCCGAAATTAATTAAAACAATATTAAAATGAATTTTGAATAAAATTAATAAAATAAGTTACAAACATAAGTCCAGATATACAAAGAACACTTTTTATCGCCAGACAGTGTAAAATTACATGACTAATTTGCGTACTTAAGTAAGGATTTGTTGACATGGTATTTCCGGTGTTAAGCGCTCACGGTAATGTCTTTCCATGGGGGAAAAAACATCAAAACTCATTATTTCATGTATAATGCGCACCCCCTTCTACACAGCTGTGTTTTTTGGAAAAAAAGGTGCGCATTATACTCAAGAAAATACGGTAAACCAAAATGGCGGATATGAGAAAGTTGACTGCACAGGCGGAGAAACGAAACCTTAGTCAAAAACAATACGATACACAAAAGCGAAAACATGTTGTTCAATCTGCGTGGTTGAGTGAATTTGAATGGGCAAAATTTGACGATGATGACAGCGAGTTGTATTGCACTGTCTGTCGAAAATACCCCAAACTATCTGATCCCAAATGTGAACTCGTAACTGGCTTACATCATAATTTCAGAAAAGAAACTTTGAAATCTCACGCTAAAAGTAGGAAGCATATTCAGTGCTGTGAACATGATAAAATTTTTGACAAACCCCAGACTGCGCAGTTTGCCAAGTCAATGCAAAAAGTTGCCGAAAAAAACTGAAGTTTATGAAAAGCTATTCACAACAGCCTACTATATTGCAATAGAAGGGGAACCATTTTCAAAATTTCCAAGTTTTTGTCAGTTGCAGTCTAAGAATGGTGTAATACTTGGTACAAATTATTTGAATGATCATGCTTGCAAGGCATTTACCCAATCTATAGCAGATGTGTTGAAGAAAGAAACTGCTCAGGATTTGGAAAACAGTAAGTTTGTCAGTATTTTAGCAGATGGTTCAATTTATTTACTTTGTTTTCAGTGGTTACATGGTGCATGATACATGATATTGTCTGTTCAGCATTGAGCAATAGGGCAAGTGAAAATTTGGCAGGACGAGTACAAAATAAAAAGTACTTGCCCTGCAGGACAAGTAGGGTTGAACTCATTTTTCGAGCCCTGCTGGCTGGTTCACTGGCTGGATAGTTGTCTGGTCGGTGCAGTTAAGATGAGGATCATGAATCGACCACACTTCTTGCAGATGGGAGTAGAGGGAGACTCCATTTTGACCCAACAGAAACGCCTAACAGGCAAAATAGCGGAGCAGTGAAAATTAAGTAGACAAGTATTTGTCACAGAGTGACGAAATATCCCCCGCCTGTACACCATAGTACCAAATATGAAGACAATCCAGCGATTAGTTCTTGAGATATTGTGGCAACACCGTTTTCCAACTCCAAAAACAGATTTGCCTGCTGTGACCTTGAAAATGGGGTCAAGGTCACCAAATCTGACAAGTGTATGCGGTGTCTGTATATACACTATACTTCCAAATATGAAGACAATCCAGCGATTAGTTCTTGAGATATCGCGGCAACACCGTTTTCCAACTCTAAAAGCAGATTTGTCTGCTGTGACCTTGAAAATGGGATCAAGGTCACCAAAACCGACTGGTGTCTGCGGAGTCTGTATATACACCATAGTTCCAAATATGAAGACAATCCAGCGATTAGTTCTTGAGATATTGTGGCAACACCGTTTTCCAACTCCAAAAACAGATTTGCCTGCTGTGACCTTGAAAATGGGGTCAAGGTCACCAAATCTGACAGGTGTATGCGGTGTCTGTATATACACTATAGTTCCAAATATGAAGACAATCCAGCGATTAGTTCTTGAGATATCGCGGCAACACCGTTTTCTAACTCCAAAAGCAGATTTGCCTGCTGTGACCTTGACAAATGGGTCAAGGTCACCAAAACCGACTGGTGTCTGCGGTGTCTGTATATACACCATAGTTCCAAATATGAAGACAATCCAGTGTTTAGTTCTTGAGATATCGCGGCAACACCGTTTTCCAACTCCAAAAGCAGATTTGCCTGCTGTGACCTTGAAAATGGGATCAAGGTCACCAAAACCGACTGGTGTCTGCGGAGTCTGTATATACACCATAGTTCCAAATATGAAGACAATCCAGTGTTTAGTTCTTGAGATATCGCGGCAACACCGTTTTCCAACTCCAAAAGCAGATATGCCTGCTGTGACCTTGAAAATGGGGTCAAGGTCACCAAAACCGACTGGTGTCTGGGGAGTCTGTATATACACCATAGTTCCAAATATGAAGACAATCCAGTGTTTAGTTCTTGAGATATCGCGGCAACAAACAGGTGGGACGTACGGACGTACGTACGGACGGTCGTGAATACTATATCCCCCGCTTCGCGCTTTCGCGCGGCGGGGGATAATAAGTCACAAGCCAAGTTGTAGGAGGAGACCTTGAATCGCCCTCGTCTCTCTTATATAGTTACAGCTATCCTTCTAGAAACTGATACCTCGAAAGTGATGTATAACGTGTTCATTGCCTGAAGTGATTAACCACATACAAGCCTGGTAAATAAGCTCCCCAAAGCAGAGCGGGACGGTAACAAAGCTTTCAAGCAATGAGTTGGAGTTTGGAATATAAAGAACCAAGGAAGGTCACTCTATCATCAACAGTTGATGTATGTATATGTACTTGGGTAAAAAACACATACCATGTACAAGGGGTGTTCATTAAAGATTTCCCCTGACCCACTTCCGATGGACCTAGTGGAATGAAACTTGGCATAGGTATTAGTCTTTCTCCACATAGGAACCACCAAGAGTTACACACTTCTCCCATCGTTTTATGCAACTATGGAGACCTCGCTTGTAAAAGCCCTCATTTTGCGTCTCAAACCAGGACTTGACTTCAGAAATCAGTGTTTCATCATCTGTGAAACGTTTTCCCTTCCAAAATGTCTTCATGGTTGGAAAGAGGTGGAAGTCAGATGGTGCAAGGTCAGGAGAGTAAGGAGGATGTGGAAGGATTTCACAGCCACAGGACCGCGCTTCTGTCTGGGCAACATGAGAGTTGTGTACTGGAGCATTGTCTTGCAGGAGACGGACACCATTGGTCAGCATTCCACGCAGCAGTGAAGCATAATAAGCTCCTGTAATTGTGGTACCCTTTGCCAAGAAATCCATCATCACTACTCCGTGTTGGACACATGCCTTCTTTGGGGTCGGTGACTCCACATGCTTCCATTGCATCGACTGAACTTTAGTCTCAGGATCATAGTGATGGACCCATGTTTCATCCTGTGTGATAAATCTGTCAAAAAAGTTTGCCTATAACATATGGATCTTTCTGTGCGTAACATGTGCTCAGTGCCCTTGTGATATAACAGTAAAATGTGTACATTCAAACATGTTTTACACATATAGTACAGGGTATTACAATCAGACAGACAGTCGGTAAGACAGCAAATTATCTTTACCGGGTAAATAATTTGCAATTAATGTGTTATGTACATCAATTGTCGTCAGCGCATCTAAGTCAGTGCATCTTTGTTTTTCCTCCAGATATTAAACAACGCATGCAAGTAATGCTTTTGTGAATGTGTGGGGAAGTAGTTGAAGCATTATTTTGCCACGCTAAAATTTGGTTTGATCTACATGAATACATATCCTGTCGATATAGTGCTGCAGTGATCCCGTTTACCGGTAATGCCTGATTTATACCAGTAAAATAAGGCTTGGACCAGTAATTCATTGGACTGCCAGTCCCTGTGGACCGGCAAATAAAAGTACCTAATAAATCGGTGTTGTTAAACAAAACATCGGTGAAATTCGTATAAGTATATTTTTCAAAGGAAGTCAGCTTGTCTGTTACCATCAGGGTTGTCTATTTTTAGTTCAGGGATGACTTCTTTGTATTGAACATGATGTTGACAGAATTAAAATCAGTTAATTTTCATATGTTTCATTTTTGAAAGTTGGGACTGACATAAATAAAGGGGGACTGGTAATTTTTAGAGTTGCCAGTCTATTAGTTTCAAAGGCCATTGAGTATACTGTGCTTGACTATTTAATAATGCTGTGTATATCCAGATTATATTTAGAATGACCAGTTCAGTGTGGCAAGTGTGGCAACACAATGTACATGTATATTTTATTACCCACGTGGTGAAGATACAGGTGGTAAGATACTAAATCCGTACGTCACACGTGTGTTGTACAAGGTTGACCTTGTTTTATTCGTTTTGATTAGATAACCGTGACCTCTGTCACACCAGGACTACTTTTTTCATTCATAAAAAATCGCGAGACATCATTCATTTTGCGATTACAAGGCAGAACTGAAGAAATTCATGAGAACGAGAGATATTTACAAACACTTTATTAAACCAAACAAGATAGTCACACGCATCAAATTCGGTTTGCATTCTATATAAAGTTCGCATAGAGCTTCTACAGACATATATAATCGAGCTAGATCTATAAATCGATTTACAATGTACGACTGCCGATAGAGCGCGTCCCTGCACCCGACCACTTTCGCAACTTTCAATTTGATTTAACGTAAAAAAGGATAAGCGTGGTGAAATGAAGTCTGTTTAAACTATCTGGACAGATATCTAGACTTCCCTGGGATGATCTGGTTGTGCCATCGGTGTCCCCTTTGAAGCGTATTTTGTGGCGCTGTTTCGGAAGGTGTTGTTCATGAATGAACGTACACGACAGCACTACCAGATCACCTAAAGTTAACAGTTCCGATACAAATCATTCGAAAACTCTGTGGAAGTGTGCCTGACTTCTGATTTTGTGGCCCCAAACATCCCAAGTGTGAATAAAACATTCCCTATCTCTAGCGTAAAACGCTGTGAGTGGATCGCGGTTGTCTTTTCTTATTCCGGTGGTGACCTTGCCCTTCGTTTGAAGCTGTCACTGACATGCAAGCAGATTTGAGTTTGTTGATTTTCACATCTTCAGTACAAAGGGTGGTACAGTTAACATGAATGTCTTTGGCGAACAGTCTGATTTCATGGTACGGACATGATATAGGATAGATCAGAGGATAGATCAAGGAAACCGAACCGTTTTGATTGCACAGATGGGACCCCGGCAGTGCGACCGACTGTTGGTTCGATATTCAAAGCGCGGGGCTAATGTAACATTTCAAATTTTCTTATCAGTGTCCTATGTACTAACAACATGGCTCTTGAATTACCATAAGTTGAAGACTTTCTTCCAAAAGGATCTTGAGCGTCTGTGCTGGTTTGTTTGCAAACAGAACAGCAGGCGCATGTTGTTAATGCGTATGCATAAACATGTCAACAATGCCCATATTTGGTCATATATCAATATTCATGCACAACCAGATTTTGCAACCGGTTTCAGTTTGGTCTGTCAACGAACGAAAGGTGTTATGTATTTACACTTAAATATTTATTTAATGTGGGTCAGATACCATAGAAAGTCCACCCGTTTCGTAAAAATGGTATCTAACGAGAATGAGCGTAGTATTCTCTATGTATACAACTCTCAAGCGAAAATAACTGTATGACTTGTTTGACTGTTTTGAATTGTTGTAGACTGGTTAATAGCAAGTGTTTTTCAAGCTATGCATATGCTTCCATATCCACATTACAAATTCAGATATAGCACCTATGTGAAGCATCATGAAGCTGAGAACTGACGTGCCTAGAATAATGTGCATTCACACATGGAAGCAATATATTTCTTCCTCTGAAAAATGTAACACTAAATTATTTTGAATTGTAGTACATATAGTAAACAACAAAACTTGTTAACTCAAAGTTACTTGGGTCTCCGAGAGATATGATGTTCAGTTTATAGACAGCTTTGAGTACATATAGTCACTTTACCTAATTTATCTGCTAATTAGAATTTTCAATTGTCACATAATAGCACTGTTGCTAAAATCTGGCTGTTTTTTTTGTATCGGGTATAAACAGATGATTCATCTTGACATACATTTTACAATCCTCCCCCGATGGAATGATTGGTATGACACATTCCAGCAGGGAGTTATCATTCATATTTTATAACACACATACCGTATTTGACCCATTAAGCACCCAGGGCGATTAAAAAAACACAGAAGGGGTGGGCGCTTATTGGGACCAATTCAGAGTCAAATTGGCGTAAATTCATCAGTAAGCCTTATCGTATTTTCTTGAGAATAGTGCGCACTTTTTTTCCAAAAAAAACACAGCTGTGTAGAAGGGGGTGCGCTTTATACACTAATTAATGAGTTTTGATGTTTTTTCACCCATGGAAAGACATTACTGTGAACACGTAACACCGGAAATACCATGTCAACAAATCCATCCTGAAGTTCGCAAATTAGTCATGTAATTACACTGTCTTGCTATAAAAAGTGTTCTTTGTATATCTGGACTTATGTTTGTAACTTAATTCACTAATTTTATTCAAAATTCATTTTAATATTGTTTTAATTAATTTCAGCGAAATCGTGTGTGAAGTGATCGGAAGATCGCACAACTCACCGTTATTAACAGCAACCACGGTCAGATTACCGCTATTGACGCCTTGAAACGAACTTTAGTTGACAGAGAATGGATACATATATCATAAATGCCATACTTTGATTCGTTAAAAGTCATATTTGTTTTTGTAGTTGTTCTATGTCAACAAGTAATTCTCGCGATCACATGCACGGGAGCCTTGACGGTGACTGGTCAGACTGGTTCCATGTAAAAAATAATACCCGGCAATAACGATCAGCTGCTTCGCTTAGGGTTATTATTATTTTAAATATGTTTAGCAAAAGCTGTATCTAAATTAACAAGATATTGGAATATATTATTCCTGATAAAAAAAAAGTTTCAGATACAACTTTTGCCGGTCCTTGCATTTAAAATCCTGTAAAGTTATATCATGGGGTGTCTTGACCGAATCACCGGTAGATTCCAAGAAAGCGTGTGTACAGCTGATTGCTGTGTCCGGCTTAGTTTACGAGAAAATGCACAAGGTAATCTTAATCCCTGGATATAAAACAATGCCTAGCTGAACAAAAAAATACAATTTAAAGGGTAAATCAACATGTCTGGTGATTTTTTTATCTCAAATTTCGAATTTGTACTGACGAAGTTTCTCATCACCCGTTCGTTTGCCGGACTTAGCTGAAGGGGTACGGTGTAATTTTTCTCTGCACATAATATTCAAAGTCACAAATATCTAAAATAAACAGAATACAGGCATGCCCCGCTTATATACGGACTTCAAATATCCGGAAACCTCGGTTCCCGGACGATTTTCATTTAAAACGAAATAATTACTATATAATTATTTTATTTTTTGGGGGGGGGGGGGGCGCTTATTGGGTGATGGGCGCTTAATGGGTCGAATTCTGTAATCATATTTAATGAACCTACGTGTATTTTGGCAAATTCAGAAACTTATACACCGGTTCTACATTTCGTTCCAATACACATGGACCATACAACTCAATCGCGAAGGCCAATGGTTGTATACAACGTGAAAGTGAATACATTTTTATAGTTTACATTTATGTATAGTACTCTTAACTGCATAATACATATTCATGATAATCCATTAGTCTCGTTCCTAATTTGCAAGATGACAGACACAATCCATCTTTGCGCACTGCATTATCATTTGTTCTCATTCAATGTATTGTACTTATTGTACTTACTCTGTTGTTTCAAGGAGTACTGTAATAGTGTGGTATTATAAATAAAATTTGAATATATAAATATAGTGAAAAACAGTCACCATATGGGATGTACACCCCCGGTGGTCATAAAACTAATTGGTCCCATAAAAGGGGCAATTAGTTTCGCAGATACTACGCATTAGCTCCGTGGAGAGTTTGTGTAGCTATGCAGAAATTTTATAAACATTCTGTGTAGTCCCCGCTTGGCTACGCAAAAGTTTTACAAACATTCTGCGTAGAGCCCGGGTCGCTAGCAAAAGTTCTACAAACATTCTGAGGAACTTTTGCGAAATAAAGAAAAAGACTTTTGCGTTGTATTTGAGTGGGCAATATAATAACACATGTTACTCATCTTCCACAAATGTAATACAGTTAGGTGTTGTTATTTCGTCCACTTTCCACTCAAAGTGACGTTACTCCACTTCACCAGAGCACTTCTGTGTGATCTTGGTATGAATGCTGTGATGTACAGCTCTACACTGTATGTTTCTTTGAAGCATGAGTAAAGTCTCACTTTATTTCCTCCTATACCAGTTGCACTATGTGGTTGAAGAAGTGCTTTTTTCTATGGTACGATTAAGTCTTGAAAAATATTTTATCTTCAGCTTCACTGACTGCGAGCGCTGTACCGAGTCTGTCATGTAAGTGAGGTGAGGTGAGGTGAAATGGGGTTTAACGTTGCGGTCAAGGTTATTGTACTTATATAGCAAGGTGTATAAGCTTTTACAGATACCATGACACAGTTTTAACTGTGTGGTAAGTGGTAGAGATGACCTAATCCCATAATAACTCCGTTTCTCTCAAACTCTGTACATCCAGTTTTGTTTTCTTCCTCGCGCCCTATGAGACCATACCCAGGTCTGATAAGAAGTACATTCCTGGTCCATGTTTTGGATACATACAGAAAGTCTGGTGACACTACACCAGTGCCTGCTGGACTACAGGAGGGTCCAACCCGTGTTGCCACCTGTAGCAACATTTCGAGCAAATTTTCTTTGGCCAAGGAAGAAACATTTGGCTCTATTTCCTACTGCATTTACACTTAAAGACTTCTAGTGATGTCCTATTGTTCTCCAGTTCTCCAGAAACAGAAATATTCCTTGGATTTTTATATAATATCCCGAGGATTTTATTAGTACAACTTCCGTTTAGATTGTAACATATGAATGTTCCTCGCTAGAAATGTTTTCTTTATATTCCTGAGAATTGAGCATGCAACCTTCGTATTTGGAGCCCCATGAGTGTAACGATAAGCTACAGAGGCGCTTTTAAGATGTACCGTACTTTTTCAAGTACCGTACCCCAGCAACCAATAAGTTACACCTGTTTCCTAAGGTTCATGGAAAGTTTGTTTGAAACATAAAAATGTTAATAAATGTAGTTTCTTTTTTCGGTTTATAAGTTAGATAAAACAATTGTTTATATTCATCTTCTTTGTCAGGCACCAAGCACTCAAACACTCCTGTGTAAAGATCATTTTTCTGATTCTGCTAGGATTATGTGTGAATCTTCTGTAGCAATTCCAAGGTTGAGGTTGTTATTTGAAATGATGAGGTCATTTATGAGAAGGGTGAAAAGTAGGTGGGAATGCAGGCATCTTTGTTTCAGGCCACTTGTAACACTAAACAGGGTGTATACAAACCATGTAGACAGACGCACAGAACATTGCACATTTCTGTATATGGAATAAATTGCATTCTTCCTTTATTTTGGATTTGTAATTTCTTTCACACAATATTTCTACCAATACAATCATATCCTTTTCCAAATTTGTCACCATTTGAGGGTTTCTGCACTCTTGTTATTTCAAATGCAAAAACATTATAGTAAAAAACAAAAACAATTATAAACCCTGTTACAGATAAAAAAATGGCATTTAATATATATCCACTCAGACAAATATGGTGAGTGAGTGAGTATAGTTTTACGCAACTTTTTGCAGTAGTCCAGCAATATAATGGCGAGGAACACCAGAAATGAGCTTCAAGCAATTGTACCCATTTGGGGAATTGAACCCAGGTCTTTGGCGTGATAAGCCCTCGCTTTAACCACCAGGATACCCTACCACTCCCAAATACTTTTATAACCAAACAGTGTAACTAGAATGTGTTTTTACTCAAAAACATATGTCTCCCTGCACCTTTTATTTAAAACATTAGTTGTTACTGTAAATGTGTTTGCCAATCAAAAAAACAATAATGGCAAATGAAAGACTGCAAAGATAATGGTTTCATGCAGAAACTTTCATTAGCTGTAGAGATTTGGCGGGAACAAGAAATAAAAAAAAAGGGAGACTCAAAACTGAAAAATATGAAAAGGCAATAGTTGCACATGTATAGCATAAAAATATTCATAAGTTTGACAGTTATGTCTCTGGAAAAAAACCTTGAGTTGTTTGACATAAAAAATACAATTTCGAAAATGATTAAAATAGCAAAAATCACCACTACTGCCGATAAGTAAAGCATATGCCAAGTCTTGCTGAAATATGTTGAACGGTTTTCAAGTTATGGCCCTACCCTCGTTTGAGACTAAGTCAAAAGAGTTTCCATGGAAACACAAAACATAAAATTTGTTAAACGAGGCTTTCAACTATGTCATGCACTTATCTAACTGATTACATACACATTTGCACTGTTTCATTTGGTGTAAAAGTTCAAACATATTAATTTTGACTCATGTAAGCTTGGGGTCCAAGCTTCGAGGAAAGGAGGGAAGTTGTCATAGCGACTGATTTGGGACAACCATTGTCTGAATGAACATTTAATTCCAAAGGATTACCCTGTAGTCATGACAATTATATGTCTCCATAACTTAATTGCCATTATTTATGAGCTGCTAATCCCCATTCTTAATCCTCACCAACATTTCATTATATTTTCAACTGTGAATCAAGATTTCAAACACCGAGTGCGCAAAATCAAAATAATATCCATCATCACCCTAATCATCTCTGCTTTAGCATTGTGTAAGTCATTTTTCATACAGTGCTATGTATTGCAAAATATGGTGAGATTATTAAAATGGTTGCCGCTCTTCTCAACCCTTTCTCTGCCATGTTGAACTTCATGTGAATGGCTGCAAGTTTTTTTTATTATGCAATCATGTCACATACATGTAACTACATGTATTATAATATCAGACAGCTAATTTTAAAAAGAAATTAATCAGACTGGTCAGAAAGATTTACTTTTCCCCACTGTACAGTTATGTTGAATGACTACTAACGTCAAGTCTGTAACATAACATTTAGTCCAAGTATTGCATATTTTTATCAACTGTGTGTCATGGCAATTTAGCACGGCGCTAGAGATTGTCTTTCTGTTTATGATGCTGAGTTACAGAAAATATTCAAATCTAAGATATGGAAGGAAAGCTATGGTAATTAATATCAATTGGTTTTGTGTATATTTATGGGCAGGAAGTTCATGATCAAAATGTAAACATTGATTGGCCAAGCCTGAAGTGATCGACAGGGCCTGTACGCATCATAGTTTTGCCTCGATTTCTTGTCTATCAGCTGTCCCACATGCTCGCCTGTTTTGACAAATAACTGCTCTTTTTTTTCATATAAAATGACTAAGAGTCATATGTGATGGCTCAAACCACCTGAACATGTAAATGAAATGCCCTATCCGTCGCAAAGGGAGATTCAAAAGTGTCGATTCCATTTTGTAAACAAATTCTGTTGAGGTCGGTTTTACATGTGGTAGCTCAGCCCCCATTTCTGTTGATGGTACAAGTGATACAAACATAAGACAACTATTGAAAACATCAACATAACTCCTAAAATGATGACAGCAATACCTTTTTGCATTTGGGTTAACCACTTATGGATACAATGTGCTCTAAAGTCTGATTAGATTTTGTTTTTCCTTTCATTGAAACTGTGAGGATGGCGCTATGATTGGTTTGCTGAAATAGTATTTTCCGTGAATCTAATTAATGTACATGGTACATGCTGTGATTGTACAAGATAACTGATATATATAATCAAATACACATTGTAAATGTCCTCAGAAAATTGAATATATTATCATAACATGACAGCTCGTATTCCCAACATTCTACCATGGATATTTGATCTAATTAATGTTTGATTCACAAATGATTGATGTGGACTGTACTCTCGATTAACGTATGATAATCTATTACAAGTCTTCAACTCTTATTGATATGTTATCTGAAATGCCAGCAATGAGTGAATGCTTTATTTTTGTTTTTTGTTCAAATTTCTGCAATTTTATTTGTGTTGGCTGATAGACGTTCGGTGATTTTTGGTTGTCAAATCATTTGATCCAAATATGGTTATCAATTGTTTCTTTCCAATTGTGAAGAAGAGTATACAGTCTGGTCTCCTAGTAAAAAGGACATGACGACCCAAGGATCGTCATCAAATAATTGGCATAAACTTAAGATAGAAGCATTGATAGGGTTTGGGAATGGTTGAGGTGGTGGTGAGCTAGGATTCCGTCTCGTCTATACTACTGCACAGGTTTTCAAGTAAAAATACCCGAATGTAAAAAAGCATTGGCCATCAGCAATTGCAATTAATCATATCCTTCCTAACATGTGACACATGAAGCACCACCAATTCCCTAAATAAAAATGGAACAGAAATGTCAACCTAAGATTTCGTTGCATGAGCAACTGGAGAAAATAGAACAAACAAAATGGAAAAGAACCCTAACTTGCCAGATATTTGCCATATTTTCACATATGCATCTTCAAATCCTGACACACTTTCTCTTGAGAATAAAAAGCAAAACTATTTCAATTCACACTGATATAGTTTCAAGCATATACAAAATGGACATTGGACCAAGTTCAAATATTGACATTATATACGGTAGTTGCAGCACTTACCAAGATAGGTAACATTTTCGCACATCTCTTGACCATCTTTGCTCTCATAATACTGCACATGTTCCTTCTTGTTTGGGCCAAGTATAAGTGTTGATATTGGAACTGAAAGAAAGTAATAGATTATGAGTTTTGTTCATTAAGGCTTTGAACAATAGACCTGTACCACAACACAAAACCATGGTATGATACGAACAAAAGTACAAACGAAACAAAGTGTTAACAATGAATTGATGCTGGGAAGGTGCATTTTTTACAAGAAGAATTTATAAACTAAAAATATACACTACTGCCAGAGGTCACTCGTGTGGAACCAATGTGCAACACATTGAACATGGGCATTCACCCCATGATGAATGCAAACTTTTGAGCAAGGGCAAAGGCAGGAACATAGGAACAATGACATCATTGTTATTAATTCTAAGATACCACCTCTATTTTGGCTGCAGTCACACTAAAACTAATCTTCAGATTTTTCAACAGAAGTCCTCTTGACTGCCAACTTCACACAACTAATTGTCAACACAATAGTATCACAAATAAGCATCAAGCTCTTTAGCTTGCCAAGGCCAAAATCCGCACTTCTTTCTCAAATGTGTATCAACTAGAGAGAATATAACAGAGGGGAAAGCTCTAGTCCACTCCTAGTGAAGTTGACTGAAGACTTAGACTTCTTGTGATTTCATCCCTTAATAGTTGTTTCCAATCCTGAAGGTTGCAAGAACACAAATATGTGGTACCTGGTACCTTCTCAGGAACTTCCATCATTATTCATAACAATGACATCATAGACGTTCTAAAAGAATCTCTCTGATAGTCATTTCCGGTTTTGTGATGCTGTATGTAGACAGAGTAAAAAGTCTGCTACCATGGGGATAGTCACAGTTCTGTCTCCCAGGTTATGTCGTCTTTTCTACTGGATGAACTTCTCCAATGTTATAAAGGAGGGATGAAGATGGTCTCCATGACTTAGCCACGGCTGCTGAGACAGATTTAGAAAAACCTGCATCTTGGGTTGACATAGGAGATCTCGGTTTAGAGGAAGATGGATTGGTTCTTCCATGTGTAGTGGCAACAGCCTTGGAAACCATGCTCTGCTTTGCCACAAAGGAGCTATCAAGATGATGATGCAACCTTGAACTCTATTTTATGGATCTGTTTGTCTAGGAAAGCCCATGGAGGGAACATGTAGACGAACAAGCTGGTCCAATCCATAGATAGGGCGTCCACTTGAAGAACCATGGGATCAGGTACTGGTCTTACAAAGACTGGAAGGTCATTTGACACCCTGGTCTCTGTGTGCAAAGTGTCATGAAAGAATATCCATGGTTTTAGAGGTACATCACTATGACGAGGTCAAAGCCAAACTTAAAAACAGGAAAAAAATATTTCTAAAGGCAAAAAGGCACCACTTCAGCCCCTGATTAATACATGTACCAAGTTTGGATGAAAGATGTTGAATAGTTTTTTAGTTCTGCTCCGGAAACAACACAGGGATTGACTAAGGCCGTGACTCCACGGTTTTCTCTCATTGTTGCCTTAGATATGGCACCAACATTCATTCAGCGTGATTGCAAATGGTGTCCATCTTTCAATAGTTTTATCTGCATTGACACTCTCACTTTCCCCTACAAACATCGAAAATGACATATAACTTATAACATATAATATGAATAAAATTATCTAACAGGCAATCACGGGTAAAGTTTCAAAACACAAGCAAATTTCGTATTTTGGAGTGACAACAAAACAAAACCTTAATGTATATACCTACAACTCTTTCTCCATAAGAATATACAAATTTCAGATCACAAACAATCGTATTTTAAAAGAGATTCGTCAAACCTTTAGATAAGATGGCACTGGCTTTCATGAACGTACCCTCGTGTAAGAATGGACACTGTGTGTGAATTAGGAATTTTCAACTATTTCTTGTGGCCAAACAGGAAGTGGGAGATTTTTTTAGAATATGCTACAAGTTTGCTTCCAGATTTGTCCATATTTCTTGAAAACTGTGAATTAATCGTTCAAATGTAACTCATAAGCAACATTTTCTGGCTGCTGCACATGGCAAACACGTCACCTTCTGCGGGGAATATATGACTTAATTGTTGCTAATTACCTGTAAACAAAAGGGTGAACCTGCAGCAATAATCATTGTCAGAGACCCGATCTTTGATACGGTACACACTACAGACAGAAATAAGACAGCGAAATTGACGAAAGCACTGGAGTGTAAATGATATATTTTTTGCCCAAAACTGTAACACCATTTACAACAGTCATTATTTCACCCCATCATTTAGAATATATTAAATCACAATCTTGATGAGATGAGATGAAATTGGGTTTAACATCACATCCAAGATTATTGCACTAAAATATAGACGTGCATGCACGTGCGTGTGTGTGTGGCTGCTTGTACCAGTCCGGACTGATGCCGATTTATAGTGCTAGCCCACTGAGATACCATGCCACAGTTTAACATGAATACCCCACTCAGACACAGTATACTGACTCCGAGCTGACCAGTCCTTGTTTTAGCCCCTTAATGCCGAGCGCCAGACAGGGTAACAACAAGTACCATCTTTTAACATCTTTTGGTAAGACGCGGCCGGGGATCGAACCCCGGACCTTCCGCTCTCTGGTCGGATGCTCTACCACTAGACTACAGAGGCAGTCAAATCACAATCTTAAAAAAACATTGTCGGAGACCTAGAAATTTGATAACTGCAGATTGCTGTCCCCTGCATGCCAACAAAGTGAACAGCTGATGACAGCATAATTGTTATCGCGAATAATTTCTGATAAGTCAACAATGAACAGAAATACATTAACATTAATGTAATATCTCCCAAAGTAGACAATGAACAGAAATATAAATTCCAATACATATTTAAATATTCACAGAAGACAAACTAATGTTCAAACATATCAGAGGATACATCCACACTCGACAACAAAAGTTCCCGTGACACCAAAATCTTATGGTATTTTTCAAACAAGTAAAGTTTGGTATCAATATTGTAGTCCATGTATGGAATCAAGTCATAAAAACGCAACTGCTACAGAAAAGCATGCATTCCATGCAAAAGTTGACTTTTATGCAAGCCCCATTCATTTCACTACACAAGAATGGGTATAAAAACATGTGCGTTAACAGGATTCCATATGCATTGTTTAGCATCATGCTGACAACAACCACTCAGAAAAACAACAAAATTACGTAATTATTCAACGTTACAAAATACCACGCCTGTCCGAAAATGAGTGTCTGCGAGCCCTTGGTATGCTTGAAGCAGGATCGAGTCAACGTGATGTTGCAAGATATTTTAACGTCCACAGAAACACCATTTGGTGTTTATGGCAACGTTGGCAACAGACGAATGCAGTCAGAGACCATCCTCGGAGTGGCAGGCCACACGTAACCAGGGTTTCCCCTGACGCAGAATTCTTGCATATATGACTCTCAATTAAGGAAAAATACGTCATGACTGACGCAATTTCAAAATATCTGTGTTGTTGTTTACTAGCTTTGGAATGAAAATATTACAACTACTCACCTGAACTTAATTTATGAACATTTTCTGAAGACAATATATACAAACAACTTAAAATTTACGTCTAGTTTTAAATTAATCGTCGTTTTTAGAAGTAACATAACTTCGTATAACACCACTGCCATGGGCTAATTTGCATAGCCTGTCACATAACCAGACTTTTCTCCCCTATAAAACAAACGCTAAAATCAGAACAGCCAGGGGCTTTACATATTGTTTTGCATAATTATATAGATATGCTACTAAAACTGTGCGACTGTGAGGTACACGACAAAATATATATAAGTGAACGTAACTCTCACACTCCGTGTGGCTTCGATGACAGCATGTGATGTAAACAAAGGAAAACTATGCAAATGGACAAGGTTTTTCACGTTTCAGCATATTTTCTCACTAAAAGTTAACCATGACATATGTTTATCTAGATGTGTAGACTTGTAAAAATTGAAACAGAAGAAAATATTATAATTTTTGCGGTGAATAATGTGATTTGGCGCGGTCACAGTATGTGGTTAAGCGGAACCTATGGAACGGGGTAAACGGAAGTTGTAAGTATCGGAGGGACACATGTTTTTGCCGAAATTTAGGTAAACATTATTGAACGAAATTTTAAATAAAAATAATAAAATAGATGACAAACATATGGTCAGATATACAGAGAACACATTTTTATTACCAGATAGTGTAACAACAGGATTAACTTGCGTAATTCAATTCGGATATGTTATGCTATTTCCGATGTCGGATCATGACAGCCTGAAATGAGACTGAAGAAAAGTCTGTGCGTATTATACACGAGAGATATTTTTTTCAGGATTTAATTGCCCATAATTAGGGGTGCTTATTATACACGAATAAATATGGTATATACGAAATGTAAAGCTTTGGGCGTGTTTGTTGTTGCTAATAAACTGTATTCAACCAGAAAATATTACGAGTGTTCACAATTCTTCAGTTCAACTTCACTGTTGATAGATAATACAAGATAACTAGATAAAACATGTAAATGAGTTAGCTGTATTATATTATAATCTGACATGAAATGTATTTTAATATCCATCCATGATTAAAAATTATGTCTCACAGTTGAGACTGATGTTATTTATTCATCCTGTATTAGTGTCACTGCAAATTGTTTCATGAGCTGTGAATTATTTAAAGATTGTGAAAAAATAAAACCAACAAACTTTGTTTTTCATTCATATATCCTTTATTTCTCTGTAGTACAATCAGCTTAGAACACTAATTAGCACTTGTTAACTTAAACTAAAGACATATTATATTTAAAAGATACTTAACTTTACAGGGGCACTGATCTAACGCAATTCCCCGGGACTGGTTGTTGCCTTTGTTATTGTTTTTTCCCAGTGAGTACCCGGATGTATAGCAGAAATCTTGACTAGTTCGCGACCTCTGCTGCAATTTTGCGATTTTTGTTTACACTATTTCGACTTGCAACACAAAGTAAATATTTCACCTGAGCATTGTTTTTTTTATAGTGTGTATATTTTTTTACTGTCAAAATGTGTAACAAATTTATTAAACGTCTAAATATTCAGTTATTTTACAAAGTGACAGAAAAACATTTCCATCTGTATTATTATGATAACGAATTCCAAACATTTTGATACCAAGAGACTGAAAATGTAACGTTGAAAAGTACATTTCTATGTTGTTTGGCTTCTAATCCTACATAATAATCTGTAATGTTTGTAGGCCCTTTTGATCGTCTTAATCAATCTGGACAGACATTTTAGTCAAAATGACTGAAATATTTACACATTTTATAAATTGCCTGAGAGAATCACATTTTACAAATTGACGGTAATATATACACGCTTACAAAGGAAAAGACCTGTGAAAACAACGTCTATAGCGCATTGAAGAATTTCCCAACCAAGACGTAGAGAAACAAGAACGAATCGGTTCAAATGAAGGAAAACAAAATGCAAATACCATAATTACAACCTACCAAATTTATGTGGATAAATTTTAAGCAGCTTTCTTGTTCAAGGAATGTATCCGTGAATATCCACACAAAGGAACAATATCCCACTCGTCTGCAGCTGTACAAAGAAACTTATTCGATGTCATGAGGTCGTGTCTCTGTAACAATCAAATATTTTAAAAGATATATATCGTTTCGGGATATTATAACCCGTGTTCGTTTCTCAACTGATCACTTGGATTGTTTCAGGTGTTTCACATAGGTGTCAAGTCTCAAAGGTCGGCTGAGAAAGCCCACGTGACAACTATTTTCATAACGTCCACAGTTCCTAAAAAATCCATTGAGTGATTGATAACAATGAGCAATCAATCAACGTATTATCAGTTAACCCTCTGAACAAAGTATGTTGTTTTTACATCGGCACTTCACGCCATGATATGAGTGTATTCCCTTTGTTTTAGTAAACCTAGACATGTAAACACTCACTTTTGACATATCCACTGTGCAAGATAACAGTAATTAATCAATCAACGTATTTTCTGTTAATCCTTTGATGACTAGGAACGATCCGTTGATTTACAAAAAAAGTAAATCAACTGATCATTCATCTCTTGCTTGGCTGCCACGTGCATATTACATAACACACATTTCATCTCACTTCAAACCTGGATTTAGATTGAATAATTACCCCAGACACAATAAATGCCAAATGGGAACCTTTGTCAGGTAATCTAAGTGGTGCTACCACTAATTGTACCTGTAATAAATTCATTAACTGAGCATCAAGTGAAAGACGACAAATACACAAGTGCAGGGTTATACGAGAAAACGTGGATGACAACAAGGGAGTAGTAATTGTATTATCGACGCAATCGGAAATCCGAAAATACTTTCACTGCATGGATACTTTTTTTAGTATTAAACTATAACCATCTGGGGTATTTCCAAATGACGACATCCGATGAGCTCCGTCGTTCTTTTTGTCTGTTTGTTTAGGCTGAAGAAATTAATTAACATGCGCCCTTTGTCGAAATCTTTATAGATCACAGTTAACCAATCAGTGTTTATGCAAAAATGCATAAAACAAATATTGCCTCCAGCCTCCAGGTTTATTTAACTGTCCTTGCAGACGGTAGCCCAGTCTCTGGTCACGCTCAGTTGCATTGTGTATCATCCGGGTACTCACGGGGGAAAAAAACAATAACAAAGGCAACAACCAGTCCGGGGAATTGCGTTAGATCAGTGACCCTTCAAGTGTAACATTAACCAGTGAACACTTTAAATTTCATTAATCATACAAAAAAACATTTGACTCTCAAAAAATATTTTTGACTCCCAAAAATTCATAGGCTGAGTCAAGGTGACTCTCAGATATTGGAGTCTAGGGGGAACCCTGCGTAACCAATAATTGACAAGACAACTGGATTCGAACAACACACCTACGAAAACAGCCAGCAACAGTGACTGCAAGAAGCAACCCTGGGCTTCGACGAATATCTTCACAAACTGTACGTCGTCGCCTCAGATGTGCAGGGATTGTTGCCAGAAGATCCGCCAAACGTCCCATTTTGACAAGAAACCACCGTCAAGCATGTCTACAGTGGTGCAGACAGCGTCTACAGCCATGCAGTGGGGACAAGTTCTATTCACTGACGAGTCGCGTTTTCACCTCAGCCACAGCAATGGACGGATTTGAGTGTACCGACATTTAGGTGAACGTTACGTCAATCACTGTGTCATGGAAGAAGATGGGTTCGGGGACGGCAACGTTATGATATGGGGTGGGATTATAGCAAGACAGAGGACCCGTTTGATAGTGGTAGAGGGAAATCTCAATGGACAGTGCTACCGTGACGAGATCATCAGCCCTGTTGTTCTACCGTTTTTGCGTTGTCATGGCCCAGGCATTACCTCTCTCTTGAACAAAACAACGTGAATGTCATCCCCTGGCCGGATTGCTCCCCTGATCTCTCACCAATCGAGCACATGTAGGATGAGATGGATCGCCGCCTTCGACGTCAACCACGTGTTCCACAGACACTCCAGGAACTTCAAAACATGCTCCAGCAGATATGGACAGATATCCCACAGGACTTTGTGCGACGCCTGGTCCATTCCATGAGACGAAGATGTGTTGCTTGCATTGCAACAAGAGGTGGACACACACTATTGATTTGTAAATTGCTATTTTGGCATGTTCATGTTTTTTTATGAAATCACACATTTTCTGAAGTCAGTATGGCAAATTAAACCATTTGAACACTTACAGGAGTCTGTTATCTGTTGCAAACCGAAATTGTTTCAGATTTGGTAAAAAACATAACTTTACATTAAATCTTATTCAATGTCACAGGAACTTTTGTTGTTCAGTATATTATCGTTTAATCCCTTGATCAATTTTTTTTTCAACTCTACTACTCATTCCTCTCTTGCTGCACCGCCACGTGCATATTACCTAATATGTATTACATTCACCACATCAGCCCATATATATAACCCAATCGTAGATCCAATAATTACGCCAGACACAATGCGAACCACTGAATGCTTTATTTCCTTGACACCCTCAGGCAGCAGTAAACATTAGTGGGATATTTTACAGACTTTGTCTGGTAATCTGAGTAGTGCTACCACTAATTATACCTGTGATAAAGTTGTTAACTGAGCATCAAGTGAATGATGACAACTACACAGGTGGAGGGCTATACCTTGAAACATGGTTGACAAGAAGGGGTAGTAATTGTTGCATTATGTATGCAATTTGCCTGAGAAATAAGGGTTGTTGCTGTTGAGTATATGAACTGAATTTCATTGTTCCAAAAATACTACATACACATAATTTGAACACCAAACTACATATTTGTACATACAGATGAATTTGCAAAGTGAAAGTGTATTATAGTAAGCATCTACCACTCAAATGCGACTTTTTCTGCACTCAGCAATATTCCAACTATATGTTTTTTGTTGTTGTAATAATCTTTTTATTCAGGGTTCAAAATACATTGACACGATATAATGCATATTAATACATTAACTGTTTGCACATCATTTGTAATGTGATGATTGATTTTACCAATGATGATAAATGATTTACTGCATAATATATATTTATCACATGATGGAATCCCTTTTTTTATCATAAAAACACAACAGCCATTCATGCTTCTCATACAAACACCATTTACACACTCTCACACAGGGGCGCCTCAAGCACTCTCATACACAAACACATATATTATATTCTCATAGAGAGATCTCAAACCTCAAATCAGTGGTTTCAGTGGAATAATATGGAAATGTAGACAATGACACATGGGCATACCATGATATACGCATGTACACAAGCATATATATATATATATATATAAATGTATACATATCATAAAATTCAAAAAGGTTGTGGTACATCATCCAGTCTTTGTTTAATTCCAAACCTCTGTTTGTGGAAAAAACACATTTTTTCTCTATCTTATATCAAAGTTTGAGTTCATTCTTTAAAAACTGTATATTCATTAGTATATTTTGAACTCCACATCTGTAGATAAAATATTTTGTAAACAGGATGACAAAATCAAACACTTTATCAGTTATAAGATTTTCTTTAAAGCCAAAATTAATAAATTCTGCTGAAAGATTTAGATTATGAATGTGTCCACATATGTCATTTATCCAGCTCATAAACTGTTTCCAGAAATTCTGTACAATATCACACTCCCACAAGAGATGGACGATCGTCTCTCTATCATCACTGCAAAAAGTACATTGATCACTGTCCACATTCTTGATATAAAATAGAAATGAGTTGGTTGTAAGTATCCTATGAATTATCCTGAACTGAAACCACCCAAGCTTTGTATCTTTGATTATTTTGAAAGGTTTTATAAAAATGGATTTCCAGTTTAATTCACCAAAAATAAATTCCCATTTCTGTCTGGCTTTCCAACTAACCAAAGGTCCCAAAAGAGTATAGGCATGTTTGGAAACTTTCTTTAATGAGAAATGTTTAGTCAATAATAAACTGTAATCTAATGCTCTAATGGTGTTTTCCATTTTTATGTTTGTCTTCCTAATATAGTTTGAAACTGCAGAAACTATACTATTATACTGCATGATTTGCAATGTGAACTCATGTTTTCCACAAAAGTCATTGTATGACAAAAAACAACCATTTATATCTAATAAATCGCAAATTCTATACACTCTTGCATCAACCCACTGTTTCCAAAAAACAGTTTGTTTGTTGATCTTGATATCTGAATTATAAAATAGAGGTTCACTTACCAGTGCATCAAAAGTGTCAACTGTAACCTTGTTAGAGTCTCCAAACAGTTTCCAAAAAAAGGATAGAGAGTTTGATTACTCAGTTTCTGGATAAAAGAGGACCCGTATTTGTGCATACTGCATAGTAGATAGTTTTGGATGACAACACATCAACAACACCTTCCAGTTGGTCTGATAGTCTTCAAAAAAAAATCTGCAGATAAAACATCGGATCCGGGAGTTTTGTTATTTTTCATGGATTTCAAAGACTTCAGTAGCTCTTCGTAGGTCAGAGGATTTTCAAATGTATCGGACATAGTCTTATCTAGAGTAGGAATATCAATGTCACCTTCATTTAGCAATCTTTCTAAGTCAAAACAAGAAAGAAGTGAGCAAAGCTCACATACCCCCGTTATCCCCGCTGGTCAACAACAAATAGTAAATAGTTTGTTAATTAATGAAATATTACATATTTCTAACTGATTTTAACTTCAATGTATTTAAAACTAAGATTGAGTTCCAGTGACAATTGACCCCCCCTCCCCAAATCTCCAATGTAAAACCCCCATTCCACTAGGCAGTGATCCACGGTGATCTACGCGATCTGAAGGAGCGCCATAGATCGCCATTTAATGAGGTGATATAGGGGTACTTGTGATCCGATAGCGACTTGATAGCGATCCAATAGCGATCTATGTGATCCGATAGCGACTTGATAGCGATCCAATAGCGATCTATGTGATCCGATAGCGACTTGATGGCACTTGATCGCCACCCAACCACCCCAAAATGTGGCGATCTTGCACGATCAATTCCCGCTCCATTCGCAATCCGATGTGATCAGGATGCGCTCCAATGGCGCTCTATTGCCAATCTGATGGCGATCATTGTGATCTATGGCGCTCTTCTCTGATCCGATAGCGATCGAGTGCGATCTATGAATATCCGTTAGAGCTCAAGTAGCGCTCTAGGCGATCCAATTGCGACCTGATCGCAAAAAAGGGGCCCGATCCTATAAAAACCATTCAGCCGCACTGCCATATTACATATATATGCTGCCATATTACAAGTGATTTACAATCTCGTGAACCATGCCATCGTGAACCAGCAGATTGCTATTCTGGCCAAGCAGCCTCGAAGAAGGAGAAGGAAGGCTTTTTGGGTGAGACCCTGGAGCGCCATTGGAGCTCCACAGAGCGCCACAGGGTGGCGCTCCAAATCATGAACCAAACAGTGAAGCACAATCAGAACGCCATCTGAGCGCCAATGCATCTCCAAGGAGCGCCATCAGATCGCCATGCAGCGACGAAGATCGGTAGGCCAGCTTTTGTGGCGATCGGCGGCCCTCTATGGTGATCAGATAGCGCTCCGATGGAGATCTAGGTGATCAATTAGCGCTCCGATGGCGATCTAGGTGATCAATTAGCGATCTGATGGCGCTCTGGGCGGAGCGCCACCGATCTTTGTGCAGGGGAGTCAACCGGCGGCGACCTTGGCAATCATGGAGATCAGTTAGCGATCTGTTAGCGATCCGTTAGCGCTTTTGGCGATCTTGGCGCTCTAACGGAGCGCTGTGGATTGCTGCCTAGTGGAATGGGGGTATTACCAGTGTTTACTACGAGGAACACCATGAACACCTTTGAATAAAAATTTGATTGAGGAGTTACAAAAGAAGAATTATCAAAAGGACCAAAAATTGTTGATATAAAAACACATTAAAAAAATGGAACAATATCATATAAGAAAATCAATAAATGAATAATTTCCATCTAGCCTTAACAGATATGGTAAAGAATTCATAAATTCAAACTAACACAAAGCACAGATACTTATGATGATCTACATGTGTGGAAACAATTTTGGAAAATATATTAGCTATACAAAACCAGTCATCAATATTTCTAAATTCCATCATGTTTCCATGTAAACAGCAAAAGAGAAAACTTTCAGAATCTTATAAAAGATAAAAAAACAATCATAGTGGTTAATGTAGCAAGTTTGCTGAAGCTAGGATACATTATATTGCAAACATGGGTTGTACAAAAACTCTACCCAAAATTTATGTTTCACCATGATTCCATGGAAACGGCAAAAATAAAAAAAACAAGTATTTGTCACAGAGTGACGAAATATCCCCCGCCATATACACCATAGTACCAAATATGAAGACAATCCAGCGATTAGTTCTTGAGATATTGTGGCAACACCGTTTTCCAACTCAAAAAACAGATTTGCCTGCTGTGACCTTGAAAATGGGGTCAAGGTCACCAAATCTGACAGGTGTATGCGGTGTCTGTATATACACTATACTTCCAAACATGAAGACAATCCAGCGATTAGTTCTTGAGATATCGCGGCAACACCGTTTTCTAACTCCAAAAGCAGATTTGCCTGCTGTGACCTTGAAAATGGGGTCAAGGTCACCAAAACCGACTGGTGTCTGCGGTGTCTGTATATACACTATAGTTCCAAATATGAAGACAATCGAGAGGTTTAGTTCTTGAGATATCGCGGCAACACCGTTTTCCAACTCTAAAAGCAGATTTGCCTGCTGTGACCTTGAAAATGGGATCAAGGTCACCAAAACCGACTGGTGTCTGCGGAGTCTGTATATACACTATAGTTCCAAATATGAAGACAATCCAGTGTTTAGTTCTTGAGATATCGCGGCAACACCGTTTTCCAACTCCAAAAGCAGATTTGCCTGCTGTGACCTTGAAAATGGGGTCAAGGTCACCAAAACCGACTGGTGTCTGCGGTGTCTGTATATACACTATAGTTCCAAATATGAAGACAATCCAGTGTTTAGTTCTTGAGATATCGCGGCAACACCGTTTTCCAACTCTAAATGCAGATTTGTCTGCTGTGACCTTGAAAATGGGATCAAGGTCACCAAAACCGACTGGTGTCTGCGGAGTCTGTATATACACCATAGTTCCAAATATGAAGGCAATCCAGTGTTTAGTTCTTGAGATATCGCGGCAACACCGTTTTCCAACTCTAAAAGCAGATTTGTCTGCTGTGACCTTGAAAATTGGATCAAGGTCACCAAAACCGACTGGTGTCTGCGGAGTCTGTATATACACCATAGTTCCAAATATGAAGACAATCCAGTGTTTAGTTCTTGAGATATCGCGGCAACAAACAGGTGGGACGTACGGACGGACGTACGGACGGACGTACGGACGGTCGTGAATACTATATCCCCCGCTTCGCGCTTTCGCGCGGCGGGGGATAATCAGAATCTTCAAACTAGCAAAAGGCACAAGTTCTCATTGTGGTAAATAGGTGTAGCGCGTTTGGTGAAGCTAGGGTGCATGGTTAAAATGATATGGGCCGTACAAAACACCCACCCTAAAAGTTTAAGTTTCTTAATGTTTCCATGGAAACGGCAAAAATTAAAAAGTTCAGAATCTTCGAACTTGCAAAATGCACAAGTACTCATTGTGGTAAACGTGTGTAGCAAGTTTGGTGAAGCTTGGGTGCATGGTTAAAAAGTTATGGGTCATACAAAAGCTCGGACGGAAGGACAGACGAAAGGAACGCTATATACCCTCGATTTACTTCATAAATGGGGGTATAATTAACAATATCATTTTCCCGTGAAATATATAAATTTTGATAAAACATCTGTGTTTCTTTTAGAATTTCCTTATGATCAATCAAGATTTCACCATTAGGTCTCTCAATATGGGTCATTATCTTTTTGTTTTCAAGGCCACAAAAATATTTCGAAATTTTCTCTCCCTCTTCTATCCATTTAGATCTGGATGTTATGTACACTCCTTCCATTTTAATATCTTCTTAGTTCTTCTAGTTCTTTTCTTTTTTGCTCCAAAAGACAGTGGTCAATGTCAATGTTATGTTCTATGTTTTCTATAGTTTCTGTCAACTCCTTTTCCTTTTTAAGTCTCTCTTTCTTTTTAAATGTTGCATAGGATATTGTTTTCCCTCTTATTTCCATCAATAATACTTCTAAAAGCAATTGATCATCAATGAGTAACTGGATATCAGAGTTTGGCAACTTATCAAAGATTTTGCTTGTCATAAACTGGACCTGTATACTGAGTGTATACATGTATGCTGGATCACTCAGCAGAGAATTGTTAAATTTCCAATAAGTGTTGGTAGCTTTTTGCTGACCCAACTGAAAGCATATCAGTGAATTGTCTGTCCTATATCAGCATTAATCTTAACTCTACAAATTGACGAGTACAAATTTTCAGAAATAAGAAAAAAGTCTAATCTGGCTTGATTTACAGGTTTCTTCCTTCTCCATGTGAACTGTTTAACATCTGGGTTTCCTTCACGCCACACGTCAATGAGCTCCAACTCCCCCATTAATTCTAATACTTGCTGTCTTGCTGGAGGGTTATTTACATTTACATGAGTATCGTCTGAAGGATATAGCACTAAATTCCAATCCCCAACAATCACTACCGATTTATTGTTAAATGATTTTATTTTATTAAGAAGTAGCTTATAAAACTCTGGATCATCACTGTTGGGTCCATACAAGTTAGCTATTGTCATCCTTACACCTTCAACTGTCATGTCTAGAACCAACAAATTCTCTTTCATGTCCTTGAACACATTATGTATCTTGTAGTCAAAATTATTGTTGATCTGCTGAAGGAATTAAATATACAGTCAAATCCCCATTCTGCTCAAATAAATTTCTCAGAGTTCTCTACAAAATGAGTGTCCTGTAGCATATAGAGAGCATGTTGTCTAGATTTGAGAAAATTAAAAACATCTTTTCTTTTCTTAGATTCACAAAGGCCCCAACAATTCATAGAACCAATACCGTAAGTTCCATACATTATCATGATACTAATACACACAAAAGGTCTGACTTAAAAATTTACTCTGATCCAGTAATGAAATAATTCTGGTATGGAATGTATATATATGGAACAAATGCAATGCAAAAAGGAAATACAATGTTGCACAAAAAGTTTTCAAATTCTGGAAAGGCAGTTTTCATTGGGATGCCTCCAAAAACCCTTAATACACAATAGTTCTGCATCATAAACACATTCACACAACATCCGTCAGACAAGACAAATAAAACAACAAAGAACACAAAATAATACTTCAGGTATGGTATCTCTCCTCCAAAGATCATGACACTACGACCGCCACGCTACCAGTTACAAACTCAACAAAAGTAGTATAGGTAATGGTGATTCTGCCGCAACCCCACTGGAGCCAGATTTATATACCTATACTGCTACTACAGGGGGAATTTTTTATGTCAAAATGATGATGCGATTCAATGATCATCATGAGATTAAGCTAAATTGTAATGAAAATGGGTTTTTCAGATTAAAAACAATGTTTTATTGGTCTGTTTTCAGTCGTACAAAATGGGTATCTCATACCTCGCACGTTAAAAGGAAGCCAGAAGCTGGAATGTAAACAATAAACTTGTTTCGTCCGGTTGCGCACGCACATCCCTATGACATGTCACAAATCTCGAAGAATAAGCCATCAAGCAGGACTGGACTGGATTACTTCCCTGTGGGGATGGCTGGGTGGGAACGTATGACTGAAAACAGACCAATAAAACATCATTTTTAATCTGAAAAACCCATGTTTTAGTCTGTTTTCAGTCGTACAAATGGGTAGAATTCGACGGAATACTGGAAGGAGGGTCGGGAAAGTAATCAGGAAGTGATTCGACCAGATGCACGGACGAGACAAATTGTTTATCACGAACGCACAGCATGGTTAATGCTCATCGACACACAACTAATTATCGATGTGACAGGACAACTGCACGTGTCAGTTGAACTGCGATCGAAGTGGTCGACGTATAGTTTAGTTACAGAGCAATTCGCAGTATACAAGGTAACTAAAACAGCATGTTTAATGCTCTTCGACCCACAAGTAAATATCGATGCGACAGGACAACTGCACACGTCAGTTGAATTGCGATCTAAGTGTGGTCGGCTTATAATGTAGTTACAGAACGACTCGTCGTATCAAAGGTAACGAAAAATAGCATGGTTAATGCTCTTCGACACACAACTAATTATCGATGCGACAGGACAACTGCACATGTGAGTTGAATTGCGATCGAAGTGTGGTCGGCGCATAATTTAGTTACAGAGCAACTCGCAGTATACAAGGTAACTAAAAAATACGAGCAGTACTATAAAGTATGGGAAGACGATGCCTACACCGAATAACCATAATAAAACAGCCGAAGTACTGCATGCAACAAAAACCATAAGAATGCGTACATTCACCAACAGTCACCAGTGACGGCGGGGGAACGGACCTCACTACTTCCCCCGCTGGCTCACTGTCGACAGCATAGCAAGCGGTTGTAGCTTGTGACGAACAGCAGTGTCCATGGATCCCCAATGCCTGTCTACTACAAGAATCTGGGAGGGCGCTGGTTTCTTGAAGAGTAGCCCCCAATCCAAGTCCCTACTCATGGGTGACGAAAACGGCATGCCATAGATCGGGTAGCGCGATCGAACAGGTGGTTTGCTGAAACTCTGCCCCAGCAGAGCAGAGGCAAGTTCTGGTCCATATCGTGAGCCATGGCTCTGAAGACATCGGGAGGAGAAGACTGAAGAGACTGCGGCGTATCTCCAACCTTAAAGCCAGCATACGTCGGTTTGTCATCATCTTTTTGATAACTCAGGCAGAAAAGTGAGATAGCCAAGCCATAGCCAGGCTGTCGTCACAATCCATCGTCAACGTCGATTGTGTAGATGTAGATGAAGGGACTGGTGTACTGGTCGATGGTCCATGGACCTCCGACGTAGTCGAATCCGTCTTGGTCGACGCCGTCTAGGCGAATACCGCCGTCGTGATCTGGGCTATCAAAGCCGGGTCGATATGAAAGTGAGCCGAGGGTGACGATCGATCATTATCTCTACGACGCTGATCTCCCCAAAACTCCCTTCGAGAGCATCGCACGTCCCCGTGGGGACGAGGGCTACGATCTCTAGCTGTAGAAGTACTACGATCCCCATCGTAGTTATCTTCCGAATCGAACTCCCGACAATCTCTAAGGTGACGAACGTCCTCATGTCGTTTACTGTCTCTCGACGAGGCACTCGACCTGTCGTCCCGGGGCGGGAACGACTTGTAGAGTGGGATCCGTGTTCACTGTCGACCTGGACGACGTCCCTATCGTCGTTGGTAGGACGAGAGTCGGACCGACTGGGGACCGTAGAGTGACGCTCTCGATCAACCGATTGACGAAGATCAGTCGTGCGGGTAGTATCATCAGCAGGCGAACGGTCACGTGTCTTGTCGAAAACATAAGTTGACTGGGGCGGGTCTTATCAACTGATTTCTTGGGTGTGACCGACGCGCCACCCCCAGGCCCAGATGTAGAGGGTGCAGAGTCCAGGGATCCACCCGATGACCTACTCTGCTTGTAGCGCTGGTCAGTAGCCCACTTTGCCAACGCACGAAGATATCAATTAAAGTTTATTAAAGTGATCACATTCTTTACAACGTTTATCCCACAAACACGTTGAAAATCCGTCCTTAATTATGCAGGAAGGACAATACTTGTGAGGATCTACTTTAGACAGTATACTTTGACACGAGGCAGAAAAGCCCGACATGTTGCCACATGTATAATCAAGTCAAACAGTGAAACACGTGTTGAACACAAACAATGGATTACCAAGGATTACATTCCAGGAGTCTACAGGTAAGACATACTATTATTACTGTATTAGAACAACAACTGTAGACACACGATAAGTACTAGTAGAATACAAACTAGCAGTCTATCGCGAAAGTCCATCTCGAGCGACCAGCTCAGAGGCGCGCTGAGAGATTTGTGGCATGTCATAGGGAGGTGCGTGCGCAACCGGACCGAAACAAGTTTATTGTTTACATTCCAGCTTCTGGCTTCCTTTTAACGTGCGACTAGAGGTATGAGATACCCATTTTGTACGACTGAAAACAGACTAAAACATATTCTCTATTATTTTCAAGAGAGCACATTTTTCTTCTTTTGCACCCCCAATTTCAGCACCCCCTACAAGATTTTTTCCACTAGAGCAATAGGATGTGCCCAAAGCATACAACTGTGCCCAACGAATTCCCAATTGAACATTTGTGCCCAACTATAGTATAGAGCAAAAATGGAAGAAGCGAAATATACAACTATGGAGAGCATGGGCATACGTGCAGAAATGTCTGTGTTCCAACATATACTAGTGGAGAATGCATACGAAGACAACTTGCTACCAGATATATCCAAGGTAGACTATTTGGAAGGAAATCTAGGCAGAACACATCTAGAACCTTTGGAGGGCCTACCAACATTTGTAGACGATATGTATTTATTTTGCTATCTGGAAGAAAACTATATAGCATCTCTACGAGGATCTGTGTTTTGTACAACTGGAGAAAACAGATCTGCAAAACGTATACTACAAGAAATACAAATAGCAACGCAGAAAGTATACGGATGTCGCGTGCATGCTACTATCACAAATACAATTTCCTATATAGGAGGCTCCAGAAGCAAAATACAAGACACAATACAACAAATACAAAAACAAACAGAATACAAAGCAAAGAAAAAATGGATGGAAAGATTTTCAAACGAAGAACCCAAAGGTATATTTGTATGCAAAATAGATGTCTCCGAGTTGTCCCTAGAGGAAACACAAAAGGGTTTGGATGCACTACACACGCAACTATATTCCTTCGGATACGAGATATATTCCATAGAGTATACTAGAGCTTTTCTGGTGTGCTCGATAGGGAAAAACTAGTGGAATACCTAAAAAGCCAGGGATACTTTCTAAAAGGTATAGAAGGAGAAAAAGAAGGGACAATCCTAGACACTACAGCGTCTGTAGGAGAAAACGTATGTACTTGGGTATACAATAGGAACAATGGAACATTTTCCGCGAAGATATACAACAAAGTTGTTTCCAGTTTCGAAGCTGGGGACGTTCATAATCCAATAGGAGCGCATCTTTGCGAATACATAGATTGCCCAAATAGACACCTACGAAAAACATTTTTGCATCCAGACATACAGAAAAGAGGTTGTTCTCGAATAGAAGTATCTGTGTATGCACCAGACAAAGACATAGGACCTTGGGTTGTAGACGAAGTTCTAGAGTTGGTATCCCCCAAAGAAGAACCACTATTTCTCGAACAACCACCAGAAAACCAATGGAGAAACTTGGCAAAGAAATTGGATAGATGTTGTATAGTCGCCTCTAGACCTCTCGGGAAGATATTTGCAGCATGGTATGCACACACAAAAACTAGGAGAATAGCAGGGATACATATACATCCGAAAAAAGAGACAGTAGAAGATCCGAAGAAATGGGAAAGAGCAGTAGAATTTGCAATTGGAGACTTTGGGTTTCTCCAATATTTTCTACAAACGAAGTTGTAGGGTTTGGTCCACTTCGATGCTATAAAAAAGCAAAGGATTCCAAAACTATTCTTGCACCATCCAAGGCAGATACAAATCCTTCCATACTTCTCCCAAGCACAGAATACACAGAATACAACAAATCCCATAGAATTGGGAACGAAGTCTCCCAGTTCCAACAATAGAAATGGAAACCAAAAGACAAATATCCACCCTTTCCAGATCCAATAGAGAACAAAGATTGCAAGAGATAGAAGACTGGTTGGATAGCAATCTATGGAAAGAAAATATTGCAAAAATACACGAACAAAGAATACAAAAAGAAAAGAAAGAAAAAAGAGAGAAGAAATACAAAAAACATACAAGAATATAGAAGAAAAAAGAATTACATCTACAGATACCAAAAATATTCTGGAACGACAGTTACGGGTTTTATGATTACATCCATACAATCTAGGCCATCTATAAGCCATTCCAGAATGTTCTTCTTATCTGTTTTAATGTTTTAAATCGAGAATACGTCAAAATATATTTCAAAGCGTAGTCGCCAGTTTGAAACTAGTGTCATAAAGCTCGAGAAAGCCGCCTTCTGATTGGCTAATGTCGATTTCTTGCCAGTCATTTCATTACAAAAGCAAGTCTAGCCAGCTCTAGCTAGCTCTATTCCACATAGGGAAATTTATTTTTTTTAGAGTCAAGAAGGATATTGTGTAATATAAGAGCGCACACGCATAACTAAACACAACAAGAGAATGTTTCAATTGTAGCCCTCCCTCCTTTTATAAACAACCGGTATCGATACATAACATGTTCTCTGGTCTCGAATCCAACGTAACAAATTAATATAATGCTGTGTAGCAATCCTATTGCAGTGAAGGAATGTTAAGAACAAGACGACAAAATGACTGCCTAGTGTAATGAAGTCATTATTCTATATTCTAAGCAAACACGATACCACAGGATATGTGAGATGTTGCTGACGAAGAAATATTATCCTATGTCACAAAAAGATGGGAATCCTTGATCCTTGCACAAACCTATCGGTATCTTTCATTTCTGTTGCACTTCTGTCCTCATGACCAAGAGTATTACTTGTGTTCTTAAATGTAAAGACTTCATAAAGGCCACTGGTTAACGCTGTTATTCAATTGTCTGCACAGCGGAATCTACCCTACTCCAAAATACAAGTGTCTCCTTGATAGGCATTATGAATACTATCTGCTGGAAGGTGGATTTCATCCTCCATGTTTCTGATGTTATATAACGCATAGCTCTTCCAGTGCTTAGCATTGTGAGTAGACGATGTAATTAACTATCTGAGTTTTCTCGCTATGAGTTACATGATAAACAGTGGGTTGCTTTTTATTGGAGTAGATATTCTGAGTATATTCATTGTGAATAATACTTCAGTCTGATTCGCTCCAGAATGTCTAGAGAATGAAGAATTAATTAAATCACAACTCTATCTAGCTCTAAAACCTGCAGACCCCTCGTATCTGAGACACTCGACATGTGTATACGCGCATCAACTTTTGCACAAACCAAATGTAGCAGTAGTTTGTCTGATTAACAAGCAGAAACTCATCTTACAACTCACCACTATGTGGAACAGATAAACAACACAGTATTTGAACTATCATTTTAAAACAATGTATGTATCATGTCTTTGAAAAGCATTTACAAGTGAAACACATAAGGAAGACATCTTTATCTTGGGGAACGCAACGTTTCAGAGTTTATACTTACTCCTTCACCTGATTAAAGAATAAATATTACTCCAAAACATTGTGTTCCTCATAATAAAGTTGCCATCCATAAATCATCTGGTTTCTACTTCGTTTTAAGGAAAGTTATTCCGTTTTCAGTCAAAGACACCAATAACAAAAGCATAAGCTTCATAAGCACATCAAACCGAAATGTATTTAATCACATGTATTTAATCATATATTTAATCCTGAATGCTAAATGAAACAGAGACTGTGATGACCGCTGTTAACACTCAGCATTTCAGGCATTTACGGACGAACGCAAGTCCTCAGTGTGTATGAATCAGATGAACCTAGGACCAAAATTTGGGTGAATCTAAGAAACCACAATCAGTGTATACAGGCACCACTGGGAATTGTATTCTCATACGCTACTCGCCATTCCAAAGACTTTTGATAACTGATATAAATTAATTACACACATCAGCGATTAGAAACATTTGTCTATGAGTTTCTTATTGATTAATATAGAGTAGGTGATGCATCCTTGCGGAAAAATTACAGTTTTTATGAACATATCCATGTAAAGCTTTGTACTGTTAAAGGGCGTAACTACCTACACCTCTCTAAATATAACAAGAGGAACAGGCTTAATACAGCTCCAGGTTAGTTTGACTTACATCCGATATACATTGGGAAGTAACGCACGACAGCATTTCTGAAGTGTACATGCAGTGTACCAATATGGAGCCACTTTCGCGACACTATTACATACTTTTGCGACACTATCACGGCACTATTGTGGCACCAACGCGGCACTATCGTGGCACTATCACAGCACTTTTGAACCACTTACGAGAAACTTTCGCTGCATTTTCTAGCCACTTTCACGGTATTATCGTGTCACTTTTGCGATACTTTCACGGCACTATCACTAACGTATCGCAAAATAGTTTCACGCTACAAGGGAAGTGACTTTTGAAATGAATTGTATGAGTCATTTCCAAAATTTGTAAGATTTTTTGTTATATGTTAGTATCTCATTAATTATGTTATTCTAAAAATGTGTTTTAATCTTAATTGTATCTTATATATGTCTGCACATACTACTATATACAAAATAGCTCAAAATTACAGTTAAGCTCCAAAAAATGACTTTGAAGGGTCAAATTTTGCCCATTTTGGCTTGTCACAAGCCTGAAGGCCCAACTTCATATTTGATTTTAATCCAAAATTAGAATTTGTCAGACATTTTTGCATATATTTATAAAGAGTATCTTAGATTAAGTATAACAAATTATTTTTTAAATTTTGAATGAAAAATATTTGATTTATTGCCTTTTTTATGCTTGTCACAAGGTTACATTTCACTACTGTTATCAGAACTAAATATACTCTTCAAAAAAAGAAACTGACACTGACTTTCAAAATGTAAATATAATGAGATTGTTTCAAAATAGGACACCTAAACCATAATTGAAACACTGTTTGAATATTAATCGTGTCACCTAGACAGACACGTACACGATACAGTTAATGTCACAGGGGTACAGAAAATGTCAGTATCCGTTGTGCCCACCACATGCATCAATCACCGCTTGACACCGACGACCCATAGATGCAATCAAGTTGTCAATAACATGCTGTTGGATGTGCTGCCATTCATGCTGAAGTTGATCAAGAAGCGCCGGAAGTGTTTGGGGCGGGGGATTCCTTCTGCGAACATGTCGATCCAACTCGTCCTACAGATGCTCAATCAGGGACAAATCTGGTAATGTCTGGATGTTGTTGTGCTGTAAGAAGTCCTGACAAACACGTGCAATATGCGGTCGAGTGTTGTCCTGCTGGAACTGTCCGCATGAACGTTGACGTGAGGAAGAACGTGAGGCTGTAGGATCAAGTCTCTGTAACACACACCTGTCAATGCACCTACCACATGCACGAGAGGTGTCCTACCACCGTGATGAATTCCGGCCGAAACCATGACACTCCCGCCGCCAAATGGGACAACCTGCTGCACACAGTTGGGGGGCGTAACGTTCACCCAGATGTCTGTAGACACGTGCGCGCCCATCAGCACGTGTGAGTAGGAAATGGGACTCGTCAGTAAACAGTACATTTCTCCACCTTGCACGTGCCCATCTAACCCTCTGTTGGCACCAAAGCAGACGGTCTGCCAGATGACGTGGGGTAAATACATGACGTCGAACAGGTCTTCGAGCAAAAAGTCCAGCCTCCCTCAGTCTGTTGCGTACCGTTTGATCTGATATTCTGCGTACCCCAGGGATCTGTGTGGTTGTAGACGTGGCTGTGGTAGTGCAGTCTCAGAGGTGTTGCAGCCGGATGTATCGATCTGAGCTTGGATTGTCACCCTTGGTCTTCCTGAACTTAGTCTGTCGTCAACTCTGTTGGTGTTGTTGTATCGGGTCCACAGTACGGAGATTGTCTGTCTGGATACGCCAAAGTGCCTGGCCACTTCTTACTGAGTTGCTCCAGCTTGTAATCTCCCAATGGCGTTGTTCCGTTGAGCTGCATTCAGTCTTGGCATTCTGTCACCGCCTCTACTGTCTTTATGTTCGCTTGGTCTTAACCTCAGTATGTTTGAAAATGTCAGGATATATTTTTATAGTAATGTGTATATCAGTAATAAATGTGAAAAATATTGGTTCATTCATCCCATCAAAGATGCCGAGACTGTTTGAAATCACTTATCCATTATACAGTGCCTTATGCATAAATTGATCCCGCAGGCACCAAAATTGACACCATTTATTTTGCGTCATAGCTGGTTCTATGTCTTTGACAACACTAGTATTTTGATCAATATATATCTCACATAATTTTGGTTCATGGTAGGAAAAATACACTTTTTAACAGAACATAAAAGGACTTCTCTTACCACATAAATAATGTCTTAAGTAGATAAACATTTAGACAGTTTTATCATGAATCTAAATTGGACAAGACATGCACCTATTTGGGACCACCTCAATTCTTAGCTGAATACCTTCGAAACTTGTGTACCAAAAGACACTCTAAAGGTAGAATCATTACAACATATTTGGTAGTGCTTAGTACAGTGTTGGCCATTCTGGAGAATCACAAATTGATTAAGGTCTTGGAACTACAGGGACTACTACGCTCTTTCAGGCTTGATGATCAGACGGGCAATTTGAGTTCCCCTACGTCGGATTTGAATGTGGTACTTCAAGGATTGTGCGTCCCCCCCTTAACGCATCCTCATTTTATGACCTCACCAGCAAAACCATATTTCTCTTGGCTTAAACCACTGCAGCGCAGATGAGCGAGTTACATACACTTAACATCACCCATTGCTGTTTTGAGCATGGTATGAAGGGAGGGGTACATCTCGGTTTGTGCTTGGATTTTATAGCAAAAAGTCAACCACCAGGCCAACCTGACCGGTCCTGATTGTGGGGGTCGAAGATGAGGGTGAACTCCTCTTGTGCCCTGTATGCGCACTGTGAGTTTTCATCTGCCGCTCCAAAACAAGGCATGGTTCATGGAAACGGTTATTCATTCAAATATCGTGTATGTTCACGACTGAAGTTAGTTGCAACACCATATCTCGATGGTTACGAGCAGTCATCCTGCAGGCTTATGAGATCGCTAGCCTTGATCCACCGAGAGTGAACAATCCTCACAAGATCAGAGCGGTAACCTCAACCACACCGCTCTACACAGCAAGTGTTCCATTAGAGTAATCATGGAAGGATGTTTTCGGAGGTCCGACAAGGTTTTCCCCAGCTATTATAGTTGTGATGTGGCAGTCAAAGATGACGAAGGGGTAAGTAGTTTTGGCCCTCTGGTAGTAGCCCAGCAAGTAACCATGCCCCAGACACAAATAATGAACTCTGCCTGTCTGGAGCCAGTCTTACCAATACTGTCTACGACAATCCCGGTGGGAGGATTTTTCAAGCTTTTCATCAGCGTTGGCTTGGTAACACAGCATGTAAAGATTCTAGCATATGCTAATGTTCCGCTTAACCATTTGTTTACACAGGCTTATCCTCAATTCTCATGTACCATCTGTAAATAGGATTGAAGCCTTGACAACTTGTCATTTAGAGGGGTTTTGACATCTGAAGCTACACCCATCACCATACCGTCTGCTACAGATGCATTAAGGAGTAATCCAGGATAACCAAAATAATTAATAAAATCAAAAGACTTTTTACATTTGTATTCTTATCCTGCATTACTATACCCTACTATAGCTTCAGAAATTCCTTTTGTTAGCTCGGGTGATGAGCAGTAATATGTATTGGATGTGACATGACAATCTGTCACATGACAGCTACAGTTATCCTGTAAAAAGTGGACAAGAGTCGGAAACCATTTATTTTTCACCCAGGACCATCTTCTTTGCCGTAAGGAAAGCAGTAAATGCATCAAAGAATAATGTAGGATAAGTATACAAATGTAAAAATATATTGAGATTTTACTGAAATTCGTGAATTGATTGTGAAAACCCGCACCCAGCAAAACATTACACATCACCATCTGTCTATCAAACGACATAATAAAAACAATTCCAAGACCAAGACAAATGCTTCTAAACAAGTGCACATATATAACCAAAAAGTATTATCCACTTTCTTAAAGATATATATTCAGTTTAAGTATTAAAATACAATGAAATGGCTATTTATTAAACTATTCATATGAAATAACAATATTGAATATTACACTCTTAAAGGAAATATGTACATGTTGCAGTTACATTTACATTTCATCTCCTAACAAGACACTATAACCTTGTCAATATAATGGCATGTTCATTGACATAAGTATTTGGTATTTTACGAGCGAACCTTCGTTGATTCAGGGATCGTATATTCATTGTTGTATTTGTTTAATGGCTTTCATTGTAACAAGGATAAATAACCCTGTCCTTGTGTGTGTTTCTGCGTCATGCAGGACGGAAACTTTGACAATTTCTGTTGAATTTACCAAATCATACTAATGTATCTATTTTTCTCCCCCTATTCTTCCTACGCTTCTTCCCGTGCATATTCTGATCATATAGAGCCAATGTATGTAACAAAAGGATATCTCAAAATAGGAGAAAATGCTACACAGTGTAAAATCTGAATTTGGCTTGGTTTACATTTCAAACAAGTGCAGTTTTCCAAGGACAGCATTCATTTTTTATTTCTTTAATTCTTTTAATTTATTTAGCTTGATTTCATCTAGGCACTTTGTATTGGTGACAAAGACTATTTGTCATTTGATTCTAAAATGTATGACGAATTCGGGGATGCATGTACATGTCAAGTTTCATACCTTTCAATCTTCCTGAAGTGTAATCTTCCCATGCAGCATGATTTGAACCAAAGAAGTCTCCAACACACATCAACACCTCAAAAAAGAAGAATACAATACATTTGCACCTTCAGAATAAAAAGAAATAATTTCAAACATCAATTATATAGCAATGATCATAAAAAGTGTAACCACAATATAGGCCTCAGGATGATGTTCGAAGCACAGAAGAGAAATCAAAACAGTCCCTTTTCCAAGATTGCCTCTTAGCATGCTTCAATAAAGGTCATTACCCCAGTAACTTGCCAGGAAGTACAGTGTAGTCCATAATATAGTTTAGTATCCCTAAGTTAACCCTAAGTTACTTGGGTAATGACACTAAATCTTTATCTAAGAATGCTAAAAGGATATCTTGGTCTGTTTTGAAGTGAATACATCAGAACAAGTTTCACAGTTGGCAAAAGTTGTTTATTTTAGAATCTGTTCATGTTTTCCAGTTCATAACTCTCAACAGAATAATCTTTAAATCAGACTATGGATGTATTCAAAGCTAAAACAGAAGCAGCCCGATCCTCACCATTTCCTGAATGCCCCCAAACTTTTTGATCAGAAACATGTATCATAAACATCAGCTGACAGTTGACACATGCCCTACGCAGCACAACTTTGAAACAGGAAAGCTTTTTCCTTTAAAATACCTTAATAACAAAATTATTAACCCTTCTGATGAAACACCATCACTGATGATTTTGGAAAACACATGGACAATGAAGTGAAAGTTTGAAGCTACCTCAAAACACTTTCGTAAGCACTTCCAGTTTAATGACCTTGAGCTTCAATCTCAGCCATGAATCATGGAGATCATTGTCAAATTCACTCATAATGCTCAAGATATTGTGTATACATAAGTTCCCGAGGGACCTTGACTTTCAATGTCATCCAATCACATACAAGAAGATTATTTTTTGCAAACTAAGGCCAGACCAATTTAATTGCTAGGATTACGGATTTTTTCGGGTAAAGTGGCTGAATGGAGGAGGGAATCTAAAAAAAAAAAGTACTTGAGAGAATTTTTTTTCGCAGGTATTACGGATTTTAGGAGGCAGGAATGCTGATAGGAGGAAATAAAAAAATATATTAAAAAATCCCTCACTTGTGCCACAGAAGCTACAAAAGTATTTCCGTATTACCCACCACGCATTGTGCAAGCAATGCACTATAGTCCCTTTGTCTAATGACACTCCTTACTGATGACCAGGGTTTACAGGTATCTTTTGGCAGTTTTCCACAAGCAGGTAGACTTCAACAACAAGCTTTTAACTTATTAAAGTTTTATTATAAAATCAAACGCTGATATTTTCTGCACATCGGCGCTGTTTATTCTCGATTTTGCCACCACTGTCACATAATTTAGTCCAAAGTCTGCTAAAACTTGCATAGGTGTTGTAAGTTCGACAATATTCCCATAGGAACCAGCCTTAGATTCTGTTGCATGCACCTCTTGAATAGAAAGTCCATCTCCATTGGCGATTGACGATGCGGCTTTTGTCGTCAAATCACCAACTGTGTCATCCAGTGGACTTTCCATGATTCGCTTTGTTAAGCACACACTACCCTTCAGAACGATTACGCTGAAATACTTTGCTGACATTGTTAAAAGACACCAGATAATAAAAGGCATTAAAACACCCAAACTGACACCCCATGTCCTACACATGGTCCCAGCATATTCAATACACGCTGTGCGCATGCGGGAAACACTTGTAATTGAGAGTACGCATTCGATTGGCTTTGTTTGCGTGGAATGACCAATGGAATTTGCCGACACATTTGAGTAAGGAATTTTAGTTAAAAACTAGAGTTACTTCCCCTAACATGTATTCTCTCACAACAAGGCTTATCGATCGATGTTGGATGTCGGGTAGAATATTAAAAAAAAAAATTGATAGAATTTCGTTGTTTTCTGATTTGGCGAAAAATTGTGTCGGCGGATCCATAATCCTAGCAATTAAATTGGTCTCGCCTAAGATTGTGTTACAAGCGAGTGAGTGAGTATGCTTTTTAGCAATATTCCAGCAATATCATAAGAGGGACACCAGAAATGGGCTTCACACATTGTACTGATGTTCGGAATCAAAAGGGGGGCACGGGTGGCACAGTCGTCTAAGGCGCCGCGATTCGCTGTGCAAAGTTGCGTCCCTTGGGCACACCAGAAACCTATGATTGTGGGTTCGAATCCCGGTTCGCCTTGATTATGTTTCTAGGTTTGTCAGCACCATACCCGTGCTCGTGGGTGCTCGTGGGCTCATAACGAAATAATGGATCTAGCGAACTCACCTTGTGGTCCCATGTGTACTCAACGATAATGTTTAAGCGTATAATGAACTGTTAATCCCTGAGCTGAGCTCCTCACGTGTCACCAGAGAATCTGCCTTATCAAAACATCTGTGGCCAGGCGCGGCTATTCAAAGCATCAAAAAAGAACTGGAGGCTAGTGATTTACTTTTAAGCACTGACACCTTGTCCTAAAATTACACTCTTAATTAACAATAGTAAAACAGTGATTGAAGTGGCTATATTCTGTACATGTACAGTACAGAATGCACACATTTGTTAGTTATCGAGTAATATGTCAAATGACTTGATAAAAGATGTGTGACGGTCGAAATGCGTTTAACAAACGACGGGTATAACGAACTAAAGTTAGTGTTATACCCATGGTTTACTGTACATCTATTACATCACAGCCACCAATCCTGTTTTTGGGCTGTTATCACACAATAAGATTCTTTAGACTTTCAGCAGACATCCTCTTCACCGCCAGCCTTTCACCACAGTCTTTAGGGGAACCCTATCCCTCGCCCAATGCTTCTGTACATGCACATTTCCAATAACCAATATTCCCAGATGCAGATAAATTGGGGAAGTTGATGGGACCACTCCTCATGTAATAAAGGTAGTATTCTTAGAATTATACACAATGATAACTTATTGTTTGATAATACCTTTGAATACCCTACCTCCATTATGTCATAGCCAGAATTTACAAGAGGGAAAGGTGGGATCTGATATTTAGTAGTCTTCACAACAGTGACACATGACACACAGAAAGAATAAGGAAAATGCACAATACCTGATTCTTCCTCTGAAAGTACCATTATATTGACAGTTCCAATGATGTTACTTTCGGTCATTTGATATCATATCAAGCTTTATCATACAATGGGTAGGTTTCTTGGGAGGATAAAGCCAAAAGATAAAAACGATATCTGTTGGCGTTATATGCGGATATGCAAATATCAAAAGGTCAAGTAGGGACTACTTTCAGTGTTTATAAACAAACATGGCGTCGCCCTTGTCATTCGGCAATTGAGTCAGAATTAACCATCGAGAATCTGTGTAAACCACAGGGATAATTGCTATCATTACGAGAGTTTGCCACTAACGTGGCTATATCCCCGGCCCCTGTTGCAGAATTTATGACATAGTTAAATCTAAACAAACCCTAACCTTTTTTAACCGAGGTGGAATTTGTCATCGAAATTGTAAAAAAAAGAAGATTTTGGAACTAAGTCCATCTTGCTGCCATGGAAACGTAAAAAAATGCAAATTTCAAAAATTTCTAAATAGCAAAAGGCACCAGTTCAGCATGTACCTGACAGACTTTCAAAGTTTGATGAAAAAATATTGAACGGTTTATGAGTTATGCTCCGGAAAAGAAACCCTACCCTCACAGAACCTAAGTCCATCTTGTTGCCATGGAAACATAAAAAAAATATTTTTCTAAAATTTCTAAATAGCAAAAGGCACCAGTTCAGCATGTACCTGACAGACTTTCAAAGTTTGATGAAAAAATATTGATCGGTTTATGAGTTATGCTCCGGAAACGTGATGGACGGGGGATAATTAAAAGAACAGTCTAATATACTGAAAATCAGTGTCTAACTGTGACGAAGCTAAGGCATTTTATAAGTTTTGGCAACAATTTTGCGAGGGCACTCGGCCTAGCCAAGCGGGATCAGTAGCCATATCTGTGCTTGTAGACCTCCGAGGCTTGAAACCTTTTCCACAAATTAAAATAGTTGGATTCGGCCGAAATATGTTTGAATTGTTACCTTTTTACATTTTGTCGCTGTGTGTACATCTGACTGCACTTCTTAACGTTATAACAGGACAGGACTGTCAACAACGTCTGAACGTAACCGTGACGTTTCATAGACTAGGATTAGAGCAGCTTCCCTTTGACAAACCGAAGGCAGACCGAAGGATTGCCACAAAAGGCAAGTAAAAACAATTGTTGTTTTCATATATGTTGCTTCGCCACTGTATAAGAAACAGATTTCAGTTGGAACCATATTGGCTACTGTCCCTGTCCGACTGACACATCAATTACCCTGTGATGCAATAAATAAGCAATTTTGACATTATATGATTGAACCACAGAACACCTTGACATCTAATAATTTGAGTCCAGCAGTTAACCTGGATCTATCCTACCCTGGCCAACAAATGATCAAAAGGCTAAATTACCTTGGAAGGTTGTAGTTGCTGGAAACGATCTTTGAGTTACAGTGAGTGAGGAGAATTTTGTAAATTTGACACTGGCAGCAGTAGCCATGGCTGTCTTCCTCAAAGTATACATTAAAGTAGATTTAGTCTCATATAGTGCTTCCAATTAGGTCAACAACACAATGGATAGACTTCAGTTTTGGAAAGTGCGTGGGTTTCTAATATCCTCCAGTGGGAATGCCTTCATTTGTTATTTGTTTGTCCTTGTTTAATGCTGCGCTCAGCAATATCCTAATATGAAGGCGGTCTGTGAGTAAGCCTGGACCATGATTAAAATCATGAACATCAATCCACGCAATTGGTATACAATGACATGCATCAACCAAGTCTGCGAGCCTGACCACCCAATCCTGTTAGTCACCTCTTATGACAAGCATGGGTTGGTGAAGACCTATTCAAACCCAGACCTTCATAGGTCGGAATGCCTTCATTAGTTGAATGAGTACTGGGTGTGTACCTATAGAAAAAAAACATCATGCAGGAGGACTGAACCTAATGCTGATGTGTCCCCTTCAATAGTGTCATGTCTAAACTCTTTATCCTATCTCAGGTGGAGTAAGAAGTCTACTAGCACAGGTATAGTTACGGCTACATTTTCCAATTCTCTTTCTCTCCACCACTGGCCAAAACTTGTTCCATCTGTGTCATGGTGGCAGAGGAAGAAGGTCTAAACAGGGAACTTGTTGGTGAGACTGCTGGCAAAGAGAACGAGATATGGAGTGTCCCAAGTTGTAGTTATCCACTAGAACAATGAATGTAGGACTATATTCTGTAAGCAGTGGTGAAGATCACTTATGACACCGGATTCCCAGCCTAGGTCTATCTCAGAAGCTTGACCACTGTCGCTGCTACGTGAATATATTATTATCACTGAGTATTGTTGGCACCAATATGTTTTTGTATTCGATACTGCATGACCACTGCTAACATATAATATAGTGTCATTGAATATTGTACTACCATTCTATTGTGTACTGCCATTGTACTTGCTGTTCAGTAATTTGTATTGATTTGTAAACCTAGTTCATTTTATAATATAAATGTTGAATACCATTTGTCGATTGTTTGTTTCACACTAAATTCTTTCACATACAGATTTCTTGGTTAACTTATTCTTTCAATTCATGGGGGAACGGCAGAAATACTACCTGCGAAGATCAGAGGGGTGATGGAGGAATGGGGTATGCCAATGACCAAAATAACTGGTTTGGGATCAGACAGGGTGAGTGTCATGACCGGCATCAGGAGTGGTGTTGGTGTGAGACTGTTTGTGCTTAGTGCATGTACAGTGCATTGCACATAGTGTTGCCCTGGTGTCACAGGATGCAGCTAAACTATCAAAGTGCATATCTGATTGCCCTACAACAGTCAATGATGTGTATAAACTGTACCAGTATTCTGCGACACGGTATGACAGATTAAAAGAACTTTCTACAGTTTTCAGACAACACAGAATTCTCCAGTGTCAAACAGCCCTGTACTGTAAGGTGGTTGTCGCTGATTTGAGTTGTTACTAGATTGAACATGTCAGCTTTAGTCATTGAAATTGAGGAAGAGGGCAGGGCAGCCCAGCCCACGGTGTCAGTGAATCTCTCACAAAAATCAAAAATATTTTCTTTTGTTGCGACTATGTACATGTTGTTCTGCCGTTCATGGAAATACTTGTCACCGTCTTTCAAAAGGACAACCTGAACCTAGCTATGATACAGCCTATGGTGGAGTCAACCACTGGATGCCTACAAGCTTTATTGGATGAAACTGGAAAACATGTAAAGCATTTGAATGAGAATGTAGTCCTGATTAGATGGACCTAATACTGCTATTTTCGGTGCTGACGTCACTTCCTGTTATGATCTCACTTCCGGTGATGATATCACTTCCAGTTCTATAGCTTCCGGTTCTGACGTCACTTCCGGTCACTGGAGGGAGTTCATACTCAAGGTGCTCCTAATCCATCCTACACATAGTAAACAGGATAATCAAGGATGCAATCTGATGCATGCTGGTGTTGGATCATTGGTGACTAGAACAGTCCAAGGCATGGAGTTCTGAAACTCATGCTGCTGTCGCCATGGCTAGGAGGAAGGAGGCTTTCCTTGATTTTTGGAGTAAGGTAGCCTTAGCCATGGGCTCATGAGGTTCCGTTAAAAGTGCCGATAGCACAACAGATAGATTCATCTTCTAGTAGAAGGATCTTATTAGTCCGTTTAGAATGGGATGGTTTCCGACTGAGAGTCTGTCATATTGAAGTACAGAGTGAAGAGCCAATCTGTAACCCCTTCATCTTCCCATGTAAGAATTTATTGGCTGAGTGGGTTAGATCGTTGACTTTGTGTGCTGGCCTACTTTGTGTACCCCTCTGACAAATAAAACATTTGTTACATTTAACCACTTTCTAAATGCCACTGTGAGTTCATAGCTTTTAGGTCATGGGAGCAGTGCCAGTCTACACGTGTCAGAGGGGTACACAAAGTACATGATCTAGACTACCAGTTGTCAGACTTTCATATTAGTGGAAGCCTTGGTGGCGGAGTGGTTTAGATCGCTGACTTTGTGTGCTGGCGATTAGGAGCCTCACTCTGATAGTGTGGGTTCGAATCCCAGATGGGAATCAACCCCAAAAAGTACCAGAATTTGTACTGTACTAAGAAAGGTACACCACATCAAACATCATCACACTGGTTAAATACCCATTTCCTCAATATCATGTACACATATACCATTCCACAGACAGAATTAATACCTGTTTGGTCATGAAAGGCTTACAGTGCAATTCAATTAAGTAGTATAGGTAATGGGGGTTCTGGACCACTTCCACTGTAGCTGGATTTATATACCTATACTGCTACTACAGATGGAATTTTTTATGTCAAAATGAATTATGTGATTTAATGATAGTCATGAGATTAAGTTAAATTGGCTCCAGTTCACCACCACCTGGGGCCAATGATATAAATTTTTATAGGTAATAAGGGTTCTGGCTCACTTCCACTGGAGCTGGATTTGTATTAAACGAAATATCAATATTAATTAATAATGGATAAAATTTACTATAGCCCACAAGGATATTGGAAAGGTGTAGGAGCAATAAAAAAATTAGCCACCGCGGCTAAGGTATCTAAAGATGTGGCCAAGGATTGGTTAAAGAAACAAGCGATGTGGCAAATATATTTACCGGCACCGCGTTATATACCGAGGAAGAAGTTTGATATTTTTACAACGAATGAAGTTCATCAGGCTGACCTCTTGTTTCTTCCCCACGATAAGGTAAAACGCAAAACGTATAAATACGCTTTAACAGTAGTGGATGTGGCTAGTCGATACAAAGAGGCTGAGCCATTAACATCGAAAGAATCAACAGAGGTAGCTAATGCACTGAGTCGCATATATAAACGCGGACCGCTAAAATGGCCTAAGCTATTTCAAGTAGATCCCGGTCGCGAGTTTATGGGATCGGTAACTAAACTGTTAACAAAGAACGATGTCAAAATCGTCCGTGGTGAAAGAGAGGCCCACCGCAGTCAAGCTATCGTCGAAAGATTTAACAGGACATTAGCTGAACATTTGTTTGGCTATCAGTATGGGATCGAAATGAAATCCGAGCGATTGAGATCAACCGAATGGGTGACACGATTATCAGCCGTTGTATCAGCGCTGAATAATGAAGTAACGAGATTAATAGGGAAGAAACCATCCGATGCTATTAAAATGAAATCCGTGACTTCCAAATCTTCAGCACCGAGGAGAGGTAAAGAACGAAAACTTCCGGATAGAGTAAGGGTAAGATATTTATACCAGCCCGGTGAACTCGAAGGAGGCCTACGTCGCGCAACCGATCCCATATGGTCCATTAAGATGTATAACATTAGTCGATTGGTTATGAAAGAAGGAGAGCCTATTCTTTATTATCTTCAAGATGGACCGGGTAGGGCATTTGTACGAGAAGAGTTGTTCATAGTTCCCGACGGTACAGTATTACCACCATAACCATAAGCATAGGTATTTACACCATCATTATCAATCCATCTCTTTGTATCTAAGGGGGATAATGATGTCTTGTTCATTCTTAATCCATATATCCTATGATTGTAACTTCTTAAAGAGTTCATCTCATGTTTGAACTTTCTACCGTTAAATAATGATTCTTTATACTGTTCGTGTTTGATATGCTTTTTTACAACATACTTCTTAACACCCTTAGCTTTTCTTATCTCTCCATTATCAGACTTCTTTATAGAATACATCTTAGGTCTTAATCCCACATACTCCACTATAGGGGTCCCAGCACATTCATCCTTCATCTTACCTAACACCTTTTTATTTACAACGCTGTGCAGTGGATTATCTTTTGGGTAATCGCTCGTGTCGTACATATCTATTTTTTCTGCCATATCTTTATACACATCCTCGGTTTGTATTTCCAACAACAAAGAATCTGTGTCGGTATATAACACCTCGCATCTATCGCTGTATTGCTTCTTAAGTTCGTTGTAATAAAAGTCATACATTAAGTGTTTTGACAAGTCCAGAATACTCATACCAACGTACACCGGTCTGTTAAATTTTATATTACTCTTCTGCATATGCAACGCGGCTAAGTCGTTATCGAATATCTTGCTTCTGTTAAAAGCCGGGCTGGCTATAAGTTTCCTGAGTCTTTCTTCCTCATTAGATCTGACTAATTTAACATCAACACGCTTCCTTAGATTCTCCATAGTTTTACCAAATACCGAGTTATTCATGAGCTTATACAGATCCTTTTCGAAATCGCTGGTAGCTATCTTTCTTAAATCTGTGTTCAACCTTATATAGGGCTCCATCCAAGGGCTTTGATCAAACTTTAGAACTCTGTGTATTTTCTTAAGTTTCATACCTAACGATAGATACAACTGGAGATTTCTGTAGTGAACTATATATTTTGTTTTATCCATCAAATTTGGTATGAGTTTTTCTACGTTAGCTAACCTACTATTACCCATCAAGGAGCGTTGATATTCCGACATCCAATCTTTATTAACCATTAATCTTTCGGGAGCTAGCGGATAACTGTTATGATCTTTATGTAACGAACTTGGATATTCCAAGTCAACTTCTAGTATGTACCCTTTATTCGCTTCGATATTATGGATATCATCGACCCATTCAAAACCACCCATGGGTAAAGGTTGACTCATAGCCCATCCGTACAAATTGTTGGCGTCGAGATATAATATGTGTGTGTTGGGTTTACTGGGATCGTATCCTTCCACTAATTTATTATTAGCCTTAGAATACCTTTTAGCTGTCATCGATATACCACCTCTTAATCCTTTCTCAATAAACAAGTGCATATCGTAATCTGTGAGTAGTTTTAGTTCTACGCCGGTCTTCTTCAACAATGCATCCCACGATAGTCCTGGACTGGAATAGTACCATGCCGGGTCCAAGCCGTATTGTTTGAAACATGTCTTTCTAAATATCTCGAATATATCGGCTAGTAACAGTACATCAGTTTTTAAGTACAGATCGTGATAATCGCCTAAATTCTTACAACCTAATTTATCCCAGACCGTCAGAGCGTGTTCATAATCAGCATCTGTTATTCTAGATTCTGTTAAGTTACTATAGAATGATTCGAGGGGTGGTAATTCAGTTTCTTCGAATCTAGACCAATCATCCATATATTCGTAAGGATATACACCTTTTCTCAGCAACAAATGACGAGTTATCCTATCGGTATATTTATTTGTTATCGTGAAGTCATCGGGATTGTTCGCATTAGCTAAATTGTCCAAGGAAGATAACAGAAATTGTACGGAGTCTATGAATCTAAGCCCATTACACGAGAACGATATGTATTTTTCCATATTATTAGGAATGCATGTTAAACCGCCGTCGGTCTTCGAGATAGCTTGCATAATGAGATGTGAATCGTATCCCCTAAGGTTATGAAACACAACGGGGATGGGTATTGTTTGAGAGTTCATTTTTAGTTTCAAGTTACACTCGTTATGAGCGGCTCCCCGATAATTACCCGTGACGTGACAATGATCTCTTACGGAATCCCCATCCAGGGGTTTATTACAAACGTGACAACTCGTTGACTTCTTATGGGTACTCCAATCATCCCTCGTCATACGCATGGGCATCTTACACGATAATTTTTCCCTGATTATTCTCTCTTCATTTTGTAGATATTCTAGGAACTTTCCCGCTGCATCGGGACCTCTGTAAATCACAGGAGTGTTTGTTTTCCCATCATACCTTACAACTATATATCCAAACCCACAAGGAATATGTTCTTGAGTTTTGTATGTAAAACTACTATCTTGATTATTGTGTTCAGTATTTTCTATGGGTTTGATAAGCGCTTCGAAGTCGGCGTAAATTACGTACGGTACTGGCATTTGATTACAATAATGTTCAAATTTTAATATATTTTTCCCCTCTTTAGGCATATCGATCCTGATAGCATTCTGTCCAACACCTCTACAGTCTTCTTTATGCGCTTCTAATAGATCTTGTCTGCTGTACCCATGTAGGCATCTTTCACAGAAATATTTCTTTTCTTTATGTTTTGTTTGATCGTATAGTAGCCTGTTTAAACTCTTTATCCACGTATAATGATATTTACCATCTTTTTCGATCAGAAATGAATTGATTCTGGGAATATTTTCCAGAGCGGAGCTTATCCTGTGTACAACAATTCCTTCAGAAGAATGTCCGAAAACATTTATAGCTAAATTATTTTGCTTTTCCACCTTATCAATTTGTGATATTGGTGTAGGTTCGTCTATACCATCGAAGTTGAGTCCATCATTTTTGGGATAGCTAGAAGGTCTATCTGGATGCTTGTCTACGGGGAACAATGCAGATCTTATCATCATTCTTAAACAGTCATCGGATTTATTTTTTACGTTAATTATGGCTTTTTTCTTCTTATAATACGGGGGTAAATCTATATAAGATCCACCTTTGAAGGGCATATAATTTGCTATATCTAAATATAAACTATCGATTTTATCCACTCCCCAACCCGAACCTCTATTAGTCCAGCGTTCTAAAGTTTCCTGTATTCTCTGAATTGATGTATCTAATGATGTGTTTATAGCATCGGATTCGGTTAAAACTTCTTGATTGCTACGGAAATATGGTTCGGTATATTCGGTGCTATCGTCTGTGTTACTTTTACTCAATGTCATTTTAATCGTCAGCTGGTATTTTATACTATGTAAATCATCTAATTCCTCGTTAATTTTACTCGATATGATGGGTTTAATATCGTTAACATCCATGTTGGAATTAATATCCATCTTCCAACCTCTTAGATATTTACCAACGCCGGTGGATGTGGGTACAAATATTAATTCTTTTTGTTCCAGTAAAGCGATCAATTCATCTCTTCTCATTCGAGAATAACCTCTCAACCCACTGTTTCTCGCTCGAACTTTGAGTTCTCTAACAGTCTGAGGTTTGTTGTATTCCAAACCGAGTAAGGTAAACAATTCAGCTTTTCTCATTCGAGAATATCCACGTAGACCACGTTGCTTTGCCATAGCCTTCAACTTTCTGACAAAAACCATTGTGGTTGAATATACAAAATGATTCATTTGTCTAAATGGTTATACGTATTCTCCCCAACCTATTCCTCTCATTGATGTAATCTCTCTTCCTAGCATAAATAATCTGCTTCCTGACCTTATCAGCACCGTGACTATTACATAAACTGTAACTACATTTGACTCCAATCCCACATACAGAACAAACGTAATTTTTAAACCCCTTTCTGATGTTATAAGCGTGAGTGCCACAGTAAACACCCACCGATGGCTTCTGACATTGAATCGATTTCCCCATGAGTGTATATTTGCATAGATTCATGATTATACACATATCATATCATTTGTCTAAATGCATGGTATAGCTGAAAATCAATACAGCAGTCAACCCCATAATCACAAATGTGACCTCGCGGTCTTTCTGAGCCTCTGACGGTGTATAAAACTGACTCATTGTTGGTCTAGGTATTGGGTCTAGTTTTTTCCCATAAACGAGGAAGTATTCGTGCATGGCAGATTCAACATCCTTAAACGTTTGAATTGAATGTCCTTCCTTTATCAGTTGTTCATGAATAAAGTCTAATCTCTTCATTCTCTGCTGTGTATATTGTAACTGAGCTGCTTGGTATTGCTCTAAAGCTTCGTTATGTCGTTTACGCTCCTCTTCAACTTCTTTAGCGTTTGATTCCCTCATACTAGAAAATAAAAAATTACTCCCCGAAAAAGCTAGAGCATTAACAACAGCTCCACCGACCATCATCGCAATTGATGCCATATGTATAATAATATAAAATATTCAAATGTTTAATTACTTCATTATGTCTTCCGGGATAAGCCCTTGTTTGATTAACATATCCTTTGTTGCCATAGCTAATCCAATATCCAGAATGGCCATACCAATGTCATATCCATTAAAATCTAGCTTGGGAGGTGTGGCTTTAGTAATCATTTTAGCCATACGGGCATATCCAATGGCCAAGCCGGTGACCACCGCTGAATGATACGTCGCGTTTACCAACATTTTACCGTCTGTAGCTGGAGTAGTCATGCTTCTTATAGCATTATATGAGGACTAACCTCTAATTGTTGCGGCGGGGGTGACGTTTTCTCTTCTCCGGACTTATAAAAGAACCATACAACCGCTATACCAACAACTCCTACTAGTGCCCATGTTTTAATCGGATTTGAATTATTTATTAATTTCGCTTTGCGCGCAAGCCCTCCCTTTCTTCCTGCGGCTATTTTCAAAGGATTCTTTGTCACTCTGGGTTGTTTTTTTGTATTCAAATGTTGTGTTTTCTCATTCACTTGTTGTTGCGTTTCCACAATCTGTTGTTCCTCGTTCACAATCTGTGGTGTCACCTGTTGTGATTGTGTCTCCATTTATATTATTAAGTGGGCATGTATGTTTAAATTGACAATACCTAGCTGTTATTAAAGCTGTGGTGAATGGAGCTAAGAACATTCCATATCCATGATAAAACTCACAGCTCACTGCGCTTATAGCGTGTTCGATGAATGGGTCTTTCTCTAGAGATTCGCATAAATACATGCGATGTTCTGCTGGGATGGGGAGAAATGTACTAGCTATGGTTGTGTATAGTTGTAATATAGAAGACCCTATCGTTTTAGTCATGGTAGCTCCCAATCTAGACTCGTAACGAGCGTACAGTTTTTTAATTTCTTCGTCTGTCATGTTATCAATTTTTACGATGGTATAATTTTCTCCCAAATATTGGGAACATTTTCCACCGGCTACCAAAGCCGCGAGTCTTTCTCTATGTTTATCTGTAACTACTTCAGCATGTTGATGTGTTTTTTGATCTGCATCAGATTCTTTGAGCATTTGTTCGATGAGTTCGTCGCATTCCATAATGTAATACCTAAGGAGATATTTAAGTTTAACATAATGTAATATGACATATCCAATACAACCCGTAATAATGAACTGTTGCGAAAGAATGAGGATTTCGAACCACATTTTATGTAATATTAACCGCTAATGTTCAATTTGCTACATTTGCTATAATTTTGCTACATTTTGCTACATTTTGCTAAGCAATTGTATAAGCAGCTGGTTGATCGGTTTTTAATACGAGTTTACAGTGCTTCGTTGCCGCTAACACTTTTCTGACTTTATCTCGTTCGCCCTTGGTATAAATGACATCATTTTCGCGTAGACATTCCTCGAATGAATCTCGGTCTTTGCAATGAAAAAGCGCTACCCATTTGGTCTGCTCTCTGAGATCTTTCAGTACAGAGTTGTATTTTTGAGTAAGTACCCAAACGCTATGTTGAGTATGCCGACCGGAGAATGCTAAATACGAAAGCATATCTTTCTTTTTTGTGAGTTCTTTACTCGCGCTGCAGTCATCTATTACGAAAAGGGTAGATTCTCCTTTGTATTTTTCGTGACATACTCGGAGGCAGTCTTGTAAACGATCGCCTGGATCGACTCTGTGTACCCCATTGTCATTCATTACCCAATCTCTCGATAGGTATGTTTTATTAACGCTTATAGTCGGGCATAGAATAATGATATGATTGAAAACGTCCTGATAATGACTTTCTAAAATATCTAGAATAAAGGCTGTTTTTCCACAGCCCGTTTGCCCACATATGATAGCGCAGTGTGGATCTTTAGGTAAAAGATTATCAATAGATTGCTTGCACGAATCTCCCATTCTGTATATTAAGTTGCGCATCCATAATCACGTACAAATATATGTTTAATTTACCAGCTGATTCCTGAAGCTTTGTTATCTGTATGGTGGCACCCTCGCTAGCATTTTCTATTCTCCTCCCACTACCGTGTAGTTGGTCATCATCCGTTGTTCGCATGTCTAGCCATAGCGCGTACTTCGTGGTGAGGTATTCACCCATCGATACACTCCCGAGAGACAGATCTTTCACGACCGCGTTAACTTCGGGAGAACGTTTTATAGAAGGAAGTTTTTTAATCTCATCCCACTGGTGATACGCTAGCATTCCTTGGCTATATAGTTGATTAGGAACTCCCTCGATAGTCAATTCTACTTTTGTAATCTTAGGATTGTAGAACTTCTCGGTATTTCTTTTAAACACATCGGAGGGGTCCTCGAACAACATTAAAATACCCTTCAACGACCTCGTGGGGACGTTTAGATTGATATTCCACATCGTATCTTTTTTATCCCTCGTGATCTTTCGGTGTCGCAGCACGCGATCGTACAAAATAGCTAAACTTCCCGAATACTGATTACGAATTTGTCTAGCTAATTCGGGATCCGTTATCATATCGTACTCCAGAGAGATATTATCAATGGAATATCTAGCATCTTCATTAACAGATCTGATTACTCTACCATAATCATTAAAAGTGAGTTCGTATTCTAACCTATCACCTAGGGATGCTTGATAAAAGGGCATGTGGGAATCTAGTAATTCAAAGTCTAGGGGAATATAGAATCTGTTACCTAATGCGTCGGCAACAGCCTTATCTTTTTCGTTGGTATCAACACCATTTTCAGCACCCACGCGCAGTCTCAATGTGTTCTTATTACAAATACCTTGGTACTGTAAGTTTTCCCGCTCTTTATCCGTTCTCCAGAGATCCATGTAGCAATAGTATACATCACTATCGTCGATACTCAAAACCTCATTACCGCTAATTTTAATGGCGATTTTCTTAACGATAGCACGACCTATGTTCTGAACGGGCTCCCTGTTAACGTCGGTAGAAGTCAAACTAATCGTAAATGCTAGTCGGACAGTTCCCGGAACTAACACATCGTGTGCGCCGAGATTAGGAAAGCGAACCAGAAGGGTTTGATTCTGATCTATGGTACTAGGGTTATTAGTTATAGTTACAGACTGACGAATTGCTTTGACCCCTAATGGATCTCGAAGTCTACGTTGTGGGTTTAACTTGCGTCCATATTGCGAAGACATTGTTTATATTGAAATTATGTACCTTATGTTTAATATAAAAATGGATAATTTTGAACATAATGACTTTGATCTAAGTACCTTTGATGACTTTGATAACCCAATCGAAGAGGGTACTGATGAAACCAACTTTGGTGCCACGAATCTTAACGATGAACTTTTACAATCGTCCGTCAATGATTATTATGATGCCTTAAAAGAAGATACCCCAATAGGTCGTGACTATTCAAAGTTTGAGATAGATAGTAAAGGAATATTGCGACTGCGTGGCGCTCTGGATATTGATCTTATGCATTCTCGTACTCGTAAGCCCCTAGCCTTGTCTACGATAGCTGCTAAACACGGCATCAGCACTGTTCGTGATAAATTAGGTTTTGTGGACTACCGACGACTTTCCGCGAAGACTACTAAGGTTCTTCGAACCGTGCGTACTGAACTCGTTAATACAGATGATTTGGAAGCTGCTTCGATGGTGGCCTCGGACGGACTCGGAGAAATCTTAGATACCTATTACGATAATTCCACGTTACAGGTACCATCCTCTGAGTTCAGTATTAGGGAATTACGAGGTCTTGACAAGGCAATGCGAACAATGCGGGGAGAACTCATCAATAATATAGCCAAGATATCCGAAATCGACAAGCATATAGCTCAAGAGAAAACAAAACTCGAACAGGCGGGCGATGAGTTCAGTAGACGCCGCGTAGCGGAAAGATTGCGTAACTTAGAAGACGAAAGATCGGCCCGCCTCGAAGCTGCTTCCAGTAATAGAAAGGCACTTCGTTCGCAAATCAGTCGTATTCGAGAAACTATCGATCAAGTCCTCAACGATGACACTACACTGGCCGATAAAATTAAAACATTGTTCAGAGAACAGGGAATAACAATTGCCAGTATTTTAACCGCGTTGGGATTTATTATATCGACTTTGACTCTCTCGTTAACAGGTGGTGGTACAGGTGGAGGTACACCACCCAGCGATAAAAACGGTATAAAAGAGTGGATAAAAAAACATTTAAAAGCATTAGGTTCAGCACTGGGAAAGCTCGCTGAGAAAGCCGCGGCCGCACTTCCTGGTATAATAGGGAGTATAGTTTCCTGGCTATTGAATTTATTAGCTAAGACCACCACTTGGCTTAGTCAAAACTTGTGGGGGCTGATCGTGGCAATTGCAGGGCTGTTGTACGTATTCGCTAAGAACTATTTAACCAAATCATGAGTAAACCAACCGAGACTCCACCTAATACAAGCGCTGTTTTTTCATCGATATGTTGTTGATTTTTAGCCTCAATATGCGGTGGTACTTGTGCGTGTGCATTAGTAGATGGTTGATCGATAGTTGGTGTTTGTGGCTTGACTATTCCCTTTTCGCCCGTGATCGTTTGCGTTATTAATTCGACGTTAATATCTGAATTAATACCTGGTTTTTGTTGATCGGTAGCGATAACAATTTTATTATTATAGCCTATCACTTGACCGATCTTAAGTTCCATATTACTCGGAGACATGTATAGTCCCGGTGCATAAACAAAGTCCACTTTGGATTGAGCGTACTGTAATGCATCTTGAAAACGTTTTATAGACGATGGTATGTCAACTGGTGAATTAATGGCGTCCTCCACGTTTGCGACAAACTGTTTTTGCGCATCGAGCGCCGTCCCAGAACCGATAATGGATGTTCGTGTTTGCGATTGTGCACCGAGAATTGCCCATACATAAGTTCTTATCGATTCATTAAATCTTACAAATCCTGGGTTAGTAAAATTATTTTCCGTTTTATCATTAAGAAATTCATTCCAAGCGTCTCCAGGTGGTTGCTCAACCTTTTGGATGGTGAAAGCAACACCACCCTTAAAGTTAATACGATCATCTCTCCACTCGTTACTTGAGAGAGCAAAGCTCGGAAGGAGCCGACCCCTTTTCAGTAAATCATCGCTGACTTCTTTAACAGAGTGTGCACCAGCGTACGGAATACCTAGACCATGGTTTGCTCCTTTAATACGCCAATCTTTACTCGTAGAAACATTAAATTCATTACAAATACGTTCATACACCCCCCTATTATACGGATTATTTGATACATTCCACGCTCGATCTTGGGGTAATGGAGCATTAATTTCTTTAAGTATACGTCTAATCTGATAATACACATGAAATAATAAAACAGACTTATTTAGCATATATCCTGGAGCATTAACAGATACACCACATCCCGTTGTGGCACACCATATGGCAAAGTTTAACTGATTCTGCCAAAATTGCATCGGATTGTGAAACCAATCGTGCACCATTTTATCGCTAGTTGCCGTGACCCTGTACTTTTCAAAGATATCTGGGAATTTAACGAAAAATTCAGAACCGGAGGCAGTTACTATAATCGATTGATTAGTAATATATCTCGATTTCATATTTAAATTATGATATAGTATCATTGTATATTTAATATGTATGTTACACTCCCAGGAATAACAAATGGTCAGTCTATTGAACTGCTTCATACTATCAATAACTCGGATGGACAACTCGAAGTAGCTCTATGCGATGTAACGTATTACCAACGGTGGACCAATATAAATGCTGCGAAAGAAAATAATGAATTATTAATAGTTGAAAATGATATTCCTAAATTCATTACTATACCTGATGGGTATTACAGCGTATGCTCACTCAATGATGAATTTTTTAAACCTAATGGATCTAGTCTCACACAAAATGAGGCGAATGGGAGACTGAAATTATACCCTGGAGAAAAAAAAAGTGTATTTCCTTACAATAACTTAACAAACACACTTGGATTTACACAAATATTAAAAATATCCAATACATTAAAAGATGGAGAGACATTACCCGATTTAGTTCCCTATAAAGAGTTGTGCATCCATCTTGATCAAATCAGTACAACAAATAATATTCAACTAGAAAGTCCTTCAACTCTGCTTAGAAGTGTTCCAGTGAAAGATGAAAAATATAATAGCGGTAGAACGGAATCTTTCTCATCATTACAATATAAAAAATTGAAGCGGGGTATTATTTCAGACTTCAAAATTTCTGTATTAGATGTAAAACATCAACCTGTACATATAGGATACTTAAGCGTAACACTCCATATTATAAATAATGGTTGATGCATCAGGCCCTGGAATAGTAAGACAATGTAATACAATTGCGCTTTCCGATCTCGGAGACACGGAAGGATTTGGTAAACCCGGTACCAATGGTAAGTTATACGCTTTACACTTACACGATAATGTATACAAGCGGAAAGAAGTCACATTCACGGGTAATCTAGAAGATTTAAGCGATGTCGATGTAAGTAGACTCCTTAAAAACACTTCGTACAATATTACTCACAACGACGATAATAAATGGACTATGATCGAAGCAAACATTGAGTGGCTACTGAATATCATCATTACCCCACCTTATGTGATGATGGGTAAGGAACATAATTTAACTAAGATAATAAATAGTGGCATCGTACTCGCGGCTTATATCCCATCAAAACGAAAAAGTGTGTTGGTCACTCCCCTGTCAGAAAACCCAGGTCATATGTTATATAGTCGTCCGTCCTTAAAAAATGTTACTTTAAATTTGGTTACTGAATTCGAAGAAATTAAAGTTAACCTGAGTGCAATACCTAATCTTTCTACGCTTATTATTGAAGTCTTGTTCGGAGATGCACCGGAAGATGCCTTCGAAATATTACCAGGCCTATCGATTAAATGGCTCAAGAAACACCAACGTCAACGTTGTAGTATTATTCATATCGGAGCATCACCCGTTGCAACCCTCGAGGGGGTCCAAATTATTAAAAGTGGTAGTATTTCTCTTTCTAAGATATTCTTGCCGTATAATATACATTTGATAAGGTTGATGTATACTATCAAAACATTTAAGCAAGACCAATTAAAGACTATTATATGATCATAATATACACTATGAGTTTATATCCAGCGCTCGGTGAAGCATTTGAAAAGATGGAAACTGTTGATGGATTTCGATTACATCAAATAAAAGACATAAAACATCGAATAGGGAAGGATAGGGAGTTGAGACTTGGATTGTATAAAAAGTATCGCAAAGTCGTGAATGCTCTGGACGGAGTTGACACCGCGCTTGTAGTATCTGGTATGGGACTCGGTGTAGCGGGTATCGGTTTACTATCAACTATAATCGCCGCGCCTATCGTGCTCGGCATGGAAATAACCGCTGGAGTCTCGGGACTGGCAGGAATAGCGATAAGATTCATTTCTCGTAGGTTACAAAAGAAAGCATTAAAACACGATAGTATTCGGATACTCGCCGAAGCAAAGTTGAACAGCATTGAGGATCATATTTCAACAGCAATGGCCGATTGTAAGATATCCGAGGATGAGTTTCGTTTAGTGCTGTCGGAACTCACCAAATACAACGCAATGAAGCAGGAGATTCGATCAAAATCTCGTAAGACCAGTGGTATTAGCGAAGACGAGAAAAAAAAGTTCATAGAACAGGGGAGGCAACAAGCGCGTCATTTATTCCGTGTCAAAACCAAAGAACTGGTTGGAGATTAAAAATAGATTGCTTACTATCGTTTGATCACATTTAGACTCATCGTTGAATCACATTACCTATAAAAATTTATATCATTGGCCCCAGGTGGTGGTGAACTGGAGCCAATTTAACTTAATCTCATGACTATCATTAAATCACATAATTCATTTTGACATAAAAAATTCCATCTGTAGTAGCAGTATAGGTATATAAATCCAGCTACAGTGGAAGTGGTCCAGAACCCCCATTACCTATACTACTAATTATATCAATTTCAACAATTACAGAATTGCATAGATTGAAATATTGTTAATGCAAATATAGAATTCAAAACATCGGAAGTGGCGACCATATGAGACCTATTTGCACCTTAGTTATGGCTATCAAGTCTGAAACTAAAATATTATAGAGACTCAATATATGGTCATGTTAGAGGAGATTTCCTCCAAAATTACACCCTTGATCACATAAGCCTGCCCCTGTTTGCACCCAAACAAACAAGTCTCCTTTCATGCACACATTTTCGGCAGAGCAAATCTTTTCAACCCTTCATAGACTCCTATCCACAATAAAAAGAATGACTATAAATATTTTACACTGCACTTTCCTAAGTTTCCTTTAATATGAGTGGGATTAAGGATTACATCATACTTCTCTTTCTTTCAACAATGGAAATGTTACAAAGGTCATTTAGGAGGATACAAAATTTGGAGGATACAATTACTGAGATATATATATCCACCAATCCTAGTTTCAAGAGTTTTGAACGAATATTTTTTATATTTGACATCATTATTTTATACAAGTATACAATGAGAAATAAATAGGCAGACTTTTTTACAACGTTCTTGCATATTTTGTTTATAGTCACCAAGACCTGTGTGGCACCTCAGTTGGTGATGTGACCATATACTGTAAATCTTGAAATTAACAAGAGCTAGGATTAAATGTGAATAATGTGAGTGGTCTTTGTTCGCATTAATAAAATGTCTCCAAAATGATTATAAACAATAAGACGGTCTCACTGCAAGCTTTGAATAGCGGAAATACAAACTTGAATACTTGAATACATACACAAACACGGTTTATTGAAGCCATTTAGCGCCAGCGACCCAACAAACTGGGCTTCTGACCAGCAAGGGGCCAACTGGTTAACCTCATTGACAGCGAGGGTTAATCCCCTTGAATCCTCATACTTTGGTGGATGATGCTTACTATTAACCTTTTACCTTGCAAATTCATCTGCTGTGTGTGAAAGTACAATTTATTTAGTTTGCTATACAGAAAATATGTGTATGTATTATTTTTATAACAAAAACATTCAGGTCATATACCCTTATTTTTCAGGCAAATTGCATACAATACTACCCCCTTCTTGTCAACCATGTTTCAAGGTATAGCCCTCCACCTGTGTAGTTGTCATCATTCACTTGATGCTCAGTTAACAACTTTATCACAGGTATAATTAGTGGGAGCACTACTCAGATTACCAGACAAAGTCTGTAAAATATCCCACTAATGTTCACTGCTGCCTATGAGGGTGTCAGGGAACTAAAGCACTCGGTGCTTCGCATTGTGTCTGGGGTAATTATTGGATCTACGACTGGGTTATATATATGGGCTGATGTGAGTGAGTGAGTATGGTTTTATGCCGCTTTTAGCAATATACCAGCAATATCATGGCGGGGGACACCAGAAATGGGCCTCACACATTGTACCCATGTCGGGAATCAAACCCAGGTCTTCGGCGTGACGAGCGAACACTTTAACCACTAGGCTACCCGACCGCCCCTATTGGCTGATGTGGTGAATGTAATACATATTATGTAATATGCACATGGCAGCGCAGTAAGAGAGGAATGATTAGTAGAGTTGAAAAAACATCGCTCAAAGGATAAACCGTGGTGGCACAGCACACAGGTCACAAATCACGTAAACTTAAAGCAACGTCAGTTTTGGATAGGAGACCGTGTTAGGCAGCTTGGCTCCTGGGAGTGTCTAGGGCACTTGTAATGCACGTGGTGTCTCCTTGGGCAAATAACTTTGTTCAATATGTGCCTCACCCAGCAATGAATGGGTACCCAGTAGGATGTGATCGCAATGTGGTCGTTAACCTTCCAGTGCCTAACAGGCAGATTGGGTTGTATACTCCCCAGGCAGCTGCAAATGATTGTTGCACGTTGAGCATGCCCCCGTGTGGTGTGGAAATATGCACAATATAAATAGCCTGTTGTTGTTATTATTATTATTATTATTATTATTATTATTATTATTATATGTTGATTGATTAATGACTGTAATCTTGCACAGTGGATTTTTCAAAAGTAAATGTTAAGGCATGCAGGTTTACTAAAGCAAGCGGAATACACCTATGCCTGGGAGTGAAGTATTGGAGAAAACACTTTCCCTCGGTTTTGGTAGACAGAGCATGTCCTGGGGGTCGGGAAAAACCGCGGGGGCTTCGCCCCCTTGGTTTTTCCCTCTCACCCCCTTGGTTTTTCCCTCTCCCCAGGGCATGCTCTGTCTACCAAAACCGAGGGAAAGTGTTTTTCCATGCTTATAAACCGAAAAGAGAAACTTAAAACAACATTTATCAACATTTTTATGTTTCGAACATACTTTCCATGAACCTTAGGAAAGGAATATAAAATAAACATTTGTCATTTGATTTTACATTTCATTACATGTTACAATATGAATGGAAGTTATACTAATAAAATACCCAGGACATTATATAAAATCCCAGGGATTCATTTATTTTGTTGGCTTTGAACTTCCTTTATGCCAGTCAATAGAATAAACATATAAACTGTATGTATTTTTTAGGAAAACAGTGTTGTTTTTTTATGGAAGTGCTTTAATCACCGCTAATAAGCAGTGCTATTTGCTGTTTGATTGGATTAAGGATAGATTGGATAAGGTAAGGCTACGTATCCTGCCACCGGGGATGTGACGGAGGGTGTCGCATTGATTTTAAGTCGCATTTTTGGCTAGGGGTCAGCAGTCGTATTATTTGGATACCCATTAATTTCAAGATTTACAATATTTAGGTACATGAACCATTGTGAACAGTTGTCAAAAGGTTATTGTTTATCAGAAGATCTGACAATGTGTTATGTAGAGAAATTCTAAATAAATGCAGATCATCACCATGCAGCGTTGGGTCTGACAGCTTTGATCAGTTGATAGGCATCAGAATATCCAGTGAATAGTATATTATTCTAAATGTCTCAGTCTTCTGGTTGGAGTGAAAAGAAATGTCCTGTAAACATGATTACCCTTTGTATCCTTTCCTGTCGACCCCACCCCATAACATTATGTTACCTTATGTGGTTTATTTTGCTGCAAAGCTGTATTACCCTCTTCTCCCATAACAGGGCTTGATTTCCAATCGCCAGCAGTGGTTTATTCGTAGTGGTTTATTTTTATTCACGCAATCTGATTGGCTGGCTGAGAGTGGAGAGCTGTGTCATCGCTTTTTGATTGGTTGTCTAAAAATAATTGACGGCAATATTTTCGGATCGGGGATACCCGAGGTCGTCTAGTACAGGAAATCCCCAGCTGTCAAAACATTACCGTAGTGACGATGTTTCCATCTCCGAAAGATGGTGACCAAGAGAAAATTTGTGGGGGTGGAAGGGATGTGATATGTGGAGATGTATCAGAGAATTTCGGCTTCCCAGTGTACGAGATTCAGTTGCAGAATGAGAAGACGGTAACCGAAGCGAGATACCGCTTCGATATTACGGGACCAGGTGAGCCACTCTGGTAGATTCTTTACTGGCAGTTTTCAAGACTAATAAAACAGCTAATGAAACAGTTAATCAATTCTTGTAAAAATACTGATAAAATAGCGAAACATACCATATTGTTTTTGGTATTTTTTAAAAATAACCAACCATCAACCACATAAGAAATGTCACATTATTTCAAAGAGTTGATCTAGAGCCGATCGATTGTTTGTTTAACCCAGCGTCAAAAACATATTTTATAGTTATATCAAAATAATAGAGGCTTATATTTCATATTTTAAGAAAATAAACACCTTTAATAAGTTTAATGCATTAAACGATCAACCTTTGCCGAACCGAACATCTCACGACCAAGATGTTTTGCAACCACCGCAGTTGTTTCCCCTTTCAACAGTTAGAGTTTATCCAGATCAATATAATTCATTAATTTTGGCCTATAATTATTTGTTTGGTTGTTTTTTTTAACTTGAAGACGTCAATTATTTAAACATACTATTTCAGGGCAATTAAGAAACTCATTTTTAAAAAAACACAAAAATCTACCACATTAAAAATTGAATGTATTTAGTTTAAGTACCTAGATCTATGTATTTATATTTTTTCTTAGTTATTTTTATTTCTTATAGGGAGCAGACAAATGATGAAGATAAAGATGGTGTGCACCAATCAACCTTATTAGGTACTTTTTCAAAAACAATATTCTTTATTTTTCAATAATGATTTACATTTATGCATCTTAAAATATATTTGGTATTTTGGATAGGATGAATCATCTCAAAATTAATTTCATATTATCAGTTTTAGGTAGAAACTCACTATCACAGTTAATTATTTTCAGAATTAACAGACAATACAAAGTATGAAAGAAATGTAGAATTATGTTTGTCTCATGTATATTCTTTAAACCAAAGTTTTTTTTAATTATTTACCATGTTTACTGAAAAAAACCATTTCTTTGATAATGCAACTGTTATATTATCATAGCAGATAAAGAACCCCAATATGCATAGCTAGCTCAAATTTAAAGATAATTATTCAACATTTTTTTTATGATAAACTGGACATATGAAAAAATAAGAAATGTAATTTTTCTGTATTATTTTCCCATTACAAGGTTTACAGTGGTTTATATTTTTCACACATTCTTATTGGCTGCCTGAGAGTTGAAAGCTATTTTGCTATTTTAACCAGAAACCTTAAATTATTCTATTGTGTAATGTGTAAATTTTCAGAACTTGGTAAGTAAAGAAAAACTCAAATTTATGGATGATGAAGAAACGACCAACAAGAGGTCATCTTATAAAATTTACCATTAACCTCATTTCTCAACATAAGCAATGTCAAATTTTAATTTTAATACTTTTTACAAACAATTCACATATGATCAGGTCACTAAAATATATATTTATTATGAGTCTTGTTTTCATGATGATAAAAAAGAAGAACATGTTAAATTTTCAGTACCTATGATCAGTAATTATTAAATTCTAATCTGATAAAATAAGAAAAAATGGGTTTTTCAGATTAAAAACAATGTTTTATTGGTCTGTTTTCAGTCGTACAAATGGGTATCTCTCATACCCTCACGTCTAGTCGCACGTTTAAAAGGAAGCCAGAAGCTGGAATGTAAACATTAAACTTGTTTCCGTCCGGTTGCGCATGCACATCCCTATGACATGTCACAAATCTCGAAGAATAAGCCATCAAGCAGGACTGGACTGGATTACTTCCCAGTGGGAACGTACGACTGAAAACAGACCAATAAAACATTGTTTTTAATCTGAAAAACCCATGTTTTAGTCTGTTTTCAGTCGTACAAATGGGTAGAATTCGACGGAATACTGGAAGGAGGGTCGGGAAAGTAATCAGGAAGTGACCTCTTTCACGTCGAATGTACCAAGTTCCTCACCCCTGTAGTGACAATAGAACATTCAACCAGATGCACGGACGAGACAAGTTGTTTATCAAGAACGCACAGCATGGTTAATGCTCTTCGACACACAACTAGTTATCGATGCGACAGGACAACTGCACACGTCAGTTGAATTTGTGATCGAAGTGTGGTCAGCGTATAATTTAGTTACAGAACAACTCGCCGTAGACAAGGTAACTAAAAAATAGCATGGTTAATGCTCTTCAACACACAACTAACAAGTATTTGTCACAGAGTGACGAAACATCCCCCGCCATATACACCATAGTACCAAATATGAAGACAATCCAGCGATTAGTTCTTGAGATATTGTGGCAACACCGTTTTCCAACTCCAAAAACAGATTTGCCTGCTGTGACCTTGAAAATGGGGTCAAGGTCACCAAATCTGACAGGTGTATGCGGTGTCTGTATATACACTATAGTTCCAAATATGAAGACAATCCAGCGATTAGTTCTTGAGATATCGCGGCAACACCGTTTTCTAACTCCAAAAGCAGATTTGCCTGCTGTGACCTTGAAAATGGGATCAAGGTCACCAAAACCGACTGGTGTCTGCGGTGTCTGTATATACACCATAGTTCCAAATATGAAGACAATCGAGAGGTTTAGTTCTTGAGATATCGCGGCAACACCGTTTTCCAACTCTAAAAGCAGATTTGCCTGCTGTGACCTTGAAAATGGGATCAAGGTCACCAAAACCGACTGGTGTCTGCGGAGTCTGTATATACACTATAGTTCCAAATATGAAGACAATCCAGTGTTTAGTTCTTGAGATATCGCGGCAACACCGTTTTCCAACTCCAAAAGCAGATTTGCCTGCGGTGACCTTGAAAATGGGGTCAAGGTCACCAAAACCGACTGGTGTCTGCAGTGTCTGTATATACACTATAGTTCAAAATATGAAGACAATCCAGTGTTTAGTTCTTGAGATATCGCGGCAACACCGTTTTCCAACTCTAAAAGCAGATTTGTCTGCTGTGACCTTGAAAATGGGATCAAGGTCACCAAAACCGACTGGTGTCTGCGGAGTCTGTATATACACCATAGTTCCAAATATGAAGACAATCCAGTGTTTAGTTCTTGAGATATCGCGGCAACAAACAGGTGGGACGTACGGACGGACGGACGGACGGACGGACGTACGGACGGTCGTGAATACTATATCCCCCGCTTCGCGCTTTCGGGCGGCGGGGGATAATTATCCATTCGACAGGGACTGCACACGTCAGTTGAATTGCGATCGAAGTGTGGTCGGCGTATAATTTAGTTACAGAGCAACTCGCAGTATACAAGGTAACTATAAAATATGAGCAGTACTAAAGAGTATGGGAAGACGATGCATACACCTAATAACCATAATAAAAAAGCCAAAGTACTGCACACAACAAAAAACCAAAAGAATGCGTACATTCACCAACAGTTTTTATTGTAACCTGTTATCTGGCATGAAGTGTCGAGCAAAAAGTCCAAAGTGAATAAAGCACAAATTCACTGTCTTTTCTGGGAGATCTGTTGTGCCACCACGAGTGGGCCAAACTGTTTGAGTCCTTCAACATCTTCTGTTGAGATATCTCTGAGATAATGCGAATCAAACACTGAAGAAGATCTCCAAAAGCAGCCCTCCATATAAAACCTTGCAGCGAACAATTACTGTGGAGTGCTAATGTTGAAGCTATCGCTCGAACTTCGTGCGGATGAGAGGAGGTGGGAGGTGCGAGTCTGAGCCTCGTAAGCTCTGAGAATGACCGCTCAGAGAGAGTACTACGTGTAATCTCTTTCTTTGCATTGGTTGAGAGCGGTATGAACAGCCGTCGAAAATGTTGTCGTCGCTGTTCACATCGTTGCAGGTAAATACGAAGCGCACAAACTGGGTACAGGGTAAGATCAGGGTGATCATGATGGCCCATAATGGCAGACAAGGAAGGAATGTGGAACATTCTCGAATCTTGGCCAGGAAGTTGATTTTACGCTAAAAAATCCCATCTGAGACCAAGATGGACGTTGCCATGGTTACGCTGATAGAACGTAATCCGACTAACGTCAATGGCATGTATTTCCGATACTCTCGCTGCTGTAGCCAGCGAGAGAAGGAAAGCCGTTTTCTGAGACAATAAGTCGAACGAGACCTGATCTAGAGGCTCATAAGTCTGACAAGACAGGTTGCGCAGAACGGCATCGAGGTCCCAGGCTGGCGGTCAGAATTTACGTGACTGATCTTCAACCACGAAGGCACGTAGAATCTTCTGCAACTCTGGTACTTTAGTGAGCTTGTAAGTCGAGATCGTCGACCCTTTCAGACGCCGTGATGACCAGAGTGAGTGAGTGAGTGAGTGAGTGAGTGAGAATCGAACCCGGGTCTTCGGCGTGAGATGACTGGAGATAGACTAGGAACTTCGCCCCCCCTGTGGTGGGGTTGCTACCGCCGGGTTGAAGCCATGAGACCTGGCGAAAATGGAGCAAGTGGTCCACTTGTCATCGTACAGCTTACGAGTCGTAACTCGATGTGCCGACGAGACAAGCGCTGCCGCTTTAGCCGAATACCCTTTCTTCATTAACGAGGTCTTAAGCAAACCCAAGCTGGAAGTTCTTTATCCCCGGATGCAAGTCGTCGGTTTGAGGATGAGTGAGTGAGTTGGGTTTAACGTCGCTTCTAACAGTATTCCAGTTATATCGCGGCGTGTCAGCTTAATGTGGGAGGAAAGCCTGAAGTGACGCATGTCTCAGATGGTTACCACTTTGGTGAAACCCACAAGCACGGTATGGTGCTGACAAACCTAGAAACATAATCGGGGTGAACCGGGATTCGAACCCACAATCATAGGTTTCTGACGTGCCCAAGGGCCGCAACTCTGCACAGCGAATCGCGGCGCCTTAGACGACTGGGCCACCCGTGCCCTGGTGTGAGGATGAAGAAGGAGGTCGTCTCGATCTGGCAACGGGAACGGTGGCTGATCGATGATCTGAAGAAGTTCCGGGAACCACGTTCTGGTCGGCCAATAAGGTGCGACCAAAAGCAGACATAGGTTGGCCAGTATTGATGGTATAAGCACTGTTGGCAGAAACGCGTAAGCATCTCCCACGATATCGCTAGTGCATCGTGGTCCCAAGCCCATGGGTCTGGAACCGGCGACACGAATCGAGGGAGGCGGTTGTTGTACCGGGTTGGGAAGAGATCTACTTGGGGCAACCAGAGTCGATCTGTCAGCAGGTGAAAGACTGTCGGATGGATCATACACTCCGTGGGGACAACCTGGATGGTCTCGACAGGGCGTCAGCTATCACATTCTTGGCCCCGTGGATGTGATGGGTGCGTACGCCCATGTCCAAGTCGTCGACGAGGGCGTAGAACCTGAATGTCCCGTCCAGAAGGGCAACCGACCGAGTTGTACCCTGTTGGTTGATGCAGTGGACGACTGTGGAGTTGTCCGACTGTATCATCAGCCGTTTCCGACGGAGTCGAAGTTTCCACAACTCGACCGCCTGAATCACTGCTTCCATCTCGAGGCAGTTGATGTGGAGGACCTTTTCTTCTATCGACCACAGCCCGGCCGCTTGGTCGTCCTCGAAGTGCGCTCCCCAGCCATCCACTGACGCGTCTACGAATAGGGGTAGTATGAACGGAGGCTCGCTCATAAAGACGCCTTCGCAAACGTTCTACGGCTGGAGCCACCACTCCAGATGACAACGTAGCGGCGCCGAAAGTGGAACCAGGAGGTTGGGAAACTCCAGGTGGGGGTACAGCAATCTCTGCAACAGACGAAGTTGAAGACGACATCGGCGAGTCAGGTCTTGGGCTGATGTCAACGGACTGAGGACTTCCTGCCACTGGAACTTGGAAGCTATTGGTACATGGAGATACGCGTCCTGAAGGTCTATCGAGACGAGGAAGTCGTTCGGTAATATCATCCGACGCTGAGAGCTGAGGGATATCATGGTGAATGTGTTGGGTTGTTGGAGGTATGTTGCGTTGAACTTTTTGAGATTGAAAATAAGCCGCATCTTTGTGGAGTTTTTCTTGAGTTCTAGAAAGATGGGCGTGTAGTACCCCGGCGATGGTGTCGATGTCCCTAGGCGAAGTACGGCCGCCTTTTCCACCAACGAATCGATGGCCTCCGTCAGCCGATCCGTTGGTGGAGTGTGGAATGTCCATGGACCCCCGACGCAGTCGAATCCTTCTTGGTCGACGCCATTGAGGCGAGGACCGCCGCCATGATCTGGGCTATCAAAGCCAGGTCGATATGAAAGTGAGACGAGGGCGTCGTTCTGTCATTATCTTTACTACGACGCTGAACTACCAGAAACTCCCTACGAGAACGTTGCACGTCCTAGTGGGGACGAGGGCTACGATCTCTAATTGTAGAAGTACTACGCTCCCCATCGTAGTTATTGTCCGAATCAGACTCCCGACGACCACAAAGGCGATGAACGCCCTCGTGTCGTGTACTGTCTCTCGACGAGGCACTCGACCTGTCGTCCTGACTTGAACGGGAATGACCTCTGTGTCCACTGTCGTCCCGCATGATGTCCCTATCGTCGTTGGTAGAATGAGATACGGACCGACTGGGGACCATAGTCCCCTCATGGTCCTCGTCAGCACCAAATCCCGTCGTAACTGGGGAGGCTGAGTGACGCTCTCGATCAACCGATTGACGAAGATCAGTCGTGCGGGTAGTATAATCAGCAGGCGAACAGTCAAGTGTCTTGTTGAAAACAGAAGTTGTGAGGTGGGTCTTTATCAACTGATGCCATGGGTGTGGCCGACTAGCCAGCCCCAGGGCCAGATGTGGAGGGTGCAGAGTCCAAGGATCCACCCGATGACCTTCTCTGCTTGTAGCGCTGGTCAGCAGTCCGCTTCGCCAACGCACGAAGATACAAGTTAAAGTTTATAGAAGACAAGTGCTCACATTCTTTACAACGTTTATCCCACGAACACATTGAAACCCGTCCTTAATGATGCAGGATGGACAATACTTGTGAGGGTCTACTTTAGACAGTTTTCTTTGATACGAGGCACCAATGCCTGACATGTTGCCACATGTATAATCAAGTCAAACAGTGAAACACGTGTTGAACACAAACAATGGATTACCAAGGATTACATTCCAGGAGTCTACAGGGAAGACATTTTTATTATTACTTTATTAGAACAACAACTGTAGACAAGCGATAAGTACTAGCAGAATACAAACTAGCAGTCTACCGCGAAAGCCTTTCTCCAGCGACCAGCTCAGAGGCGCGCTGAGAGATTTGTGACATGTCATAGGGAGATGCGTGCGCAACCGGACGGAAACAAGTTTAATGTTTACATTCCAGCTTCTGGCTTCCTTTTAAACATGCGACTAGACGTGAGGGTATGAGAGATACCCATTTGTGCGACTGAAAACAGACCAAAACATAAAGTTTGGATGTAACAGTTGCAGTAAAATAGCAACATAATATTACAAGGGTATTAAAATAATGTAAATATTTGTATAACTATTGAAATGATAATTTATTGTTTACATGTATCCTATGTATTTATGTTTCACACACAATAAAGTATTGTGCTTGTGTCATTCACAGATATGGGAAAATTGGATAACTCATTTAGTAACATTTTTGGTGATATGATGTTAAATATTATGGTCAAAAGAAAAAATGTCCACTGAATTAGTAAATATTTTCTTTTTTTATATAATACAAACACATGTGATCACCATGTTCAGGAACAACAAAAAATAAATAAAAAAGATGACATGAAATAGATCTAATCATCCATTTTACATATTAAATTATTCACTGTAAAATTCATTTTAAAGATGAAAATTCATTTAAAAATATTACTATTTATTGATGAAGTTGAGAAGATTTACCTAGCAGTAATCATCTGATCAGTTGCCTGAGTTGGTATTGAAAGAATCTAGCCTAATCAATCTTGCTGACAGTTCCTATGGCCCTTGTTTTTCGTTAACAATATGTTACAAAAAAGACAATATTTAATTTCCTCATATTTGGTTTTATTACATTAGTTTCTAACAGACAAATAAACGAAAAACATATATACATACACTAAAAATGTGGGCCTATTTAGTGTTGCGCATTGAGAATGATAGTCACGGCAAGACGAATGCAAATATAGTTATGGGTCGAGTAATCCAAAGCCATCAACAAATATCAAATCACATTAATTATTCTCAAAAAGTTACTCCCATCAACTTTTAATAGTTAACAAAGAAAATAACATGAATGCTAACAAGTGGCTTGCCTGTCACAGGAAAACTTGTGTGGGTTGTCTTCGCTAGATCCTTTTTACCTGTTTATGGGTCAGTTGTCTCACTGAGCATATTCGAAAACGAGGCTGGGGGAATCCTGAGTGGTTACTAAACACAGGAAATCTTCAACTACGAGCTCGACTTTTAATGGCGTATTGTTATGGGAGGAAAAGGATTAACCACTGTGTTCGGTTGTTACCGAAAAATCTACACATGAGTGATTAATCTGCCACGATTAGAACGATGCTTTGCCGAGTTTTAATCATGGCAGATTAATCACGAGTGTGTAGATTTTTCGGTAACAACCGAGCACAGTGGTTAATCCTCTATGTAAACAATCACACATATATGTGTTCCTCAGTTGGGCTGCTATAGAGTTAAAAAGTTCCTCTGTCATCATGAAACAAGAATTGCAAAGAATCTATAATTTTGAATATGTTTAAATGTCTTTCCTTGAATACTCTTTGGTAACCAGTTGTTAAGTGCTCGCTATTGTCAGTGTCATATAAAAATGAAAGGAAATAAAATCCAAATTAAAATCTGAATCAACCTAGTCCTAAACAGGACAGCGTAAAATCATTTGCACTCAAGTAATGGATTACTTGACCAGTACGATAATCATAAGGATTTTACTTTGAAACGGGCCAAACCATGTGACAATTTAAACCAGATAAAATGAAAACTATAAAAGCACTTATTTCGGAAGCATCCATGTTTTTCCTTTTTGTTCCTACTTGTAAGACAAAATATGAGCCGTATACCTGTGTTATTATCTACAGAAATACTAATTATAAACTGTTGAGGAGAGAAAATAATAAAAACAAAACAAACATTGTTTCTGTTCATGTCACATGAACATTTAGCATAAACACCACATACTTCGTGGAAATCAGATCATGGCATTCGTTTCACATGCAGAAAATGAATGCTGACACGTGATGCATTGCAATCGTCAATGTAGGCCTTTCGTTCGTTTATAGAAACTAGTTGTCTTTGGACCAGTAATTGTGGTCTTTATTGAAACTGGATGGACCTATATTCGTGGTCCTTAGAAAAGTAAAGTGTGTACTTGCTCCTACATTCACAATTTAGGGCTTTCGGTTGTTGGAGCAAGACACACTTTACGGTCGTAGACCAATATTCATGGTATTTATAGAAATATAGAAATAGACCAATATTTGTGGTCCTTACAAACATAAAGTGTGTACTTGCTCCTATAGTTAGTTAGTTATCTATTGATTCCTGCATTCGTGGTCACATGGACCTTCCATAGTTTCTTTATTTTTATTAAGAAGAGAATCACATTTAGTTCCCCATATGACATAGGAAGAGAATCATGTTTAGTTCCCCATATGTCATAGGAAGAGAATCATGTTTAGTTCCCCATTAATCTTATAAGTTCAAGTGGAGTGGAAAAGATGAAAGGTAGACACGTGAACGTTGCCTTCCACTGCGCAACAAACATTGGTAGCAGGGCATGGTTTTTCTCCTTATTGAGTGTTTTTCTTTTGTCTTTTTTACTTCACTTTGATAGTTCTGACGGTTTCTTTTTAACTAAAATTTCATTACATTACCTGTGATTATTATTAGGCTTCACAGGCCTACATTTCAACCAGGATAATGTCTCATAGTTTGGAATCAAAAGTAGATTCTAAAGGATCAGAATTCTCAGAGGACAGTGATAAAATCATGATAAAGTCCACAAATTCTAAATCAAAAGTGGATTCCAAAATGACAGAATCCACAGATGATGACTTAGATGTCATAATAGCAGCCTTGAGGCAACAAAAGACAGTTGCTAAATGAGCGTTGACTAAAAATAAGAATAAACTGTTGGAGTTGCTTGAACAAGAACTTCCAACACGCAAAACAATCAGGGAAACAATTGGTAAAGTCTGTTCTCTTCACAGTAAAGCAGTTTGTATAATTGTAAAGCTCTTGAAGGCTTACAAAAAAGCTGGTGAAGTTGATAAGGCGAAGAAAACAAGCATTGAAATAGATGAAATGGAGGAAGTCATAGATTCAGCTATTGACAAAGCACAAATGTACCTAAGCAACACGTTGGATTCTAGTTCATCTAAGTCTAATGCTATAGGGAATATCTGCTATATTTCATTCAGAAAAAAGTCAGACTTCTCATGGGGCAAAAGGTAGCAAACAGGGGTCTGATAAGGGAGCTAGTGTTGATGGTGCTCAGAGCTGCAGTTCTGATGGTAAGTACACACAGCAACAAGTGCAAAAGTGAGTGTGGCTCACTAATACCCCAGACCCGCCTAGTGTGTCAGTAGTTACAAATTAAATAGCTAGGATAGGGTTAGGCAGGGTTCCCCCTAGACTCCAATATCTGAGAGTCACCTTGACTCAGCCTATGAATTTTTGGGAGTCAAAAATGTTTTTTGAGAGTCAAATGTTTTATTGTATGATTAATGAAATTTAAAGTGTTCACTGTTAATGTTACACTTAAAGTTAAGTATCTTTTAAATATTATATGTCTTTAGTTTAAGTTAACAAGTGCTAATTATGTTCTCAGCTGATTGTACTGCAGAGAAATAAAGGATATATGAATGAAAAACAAAGTTTGTTGTTTTATTTTTTCACAATCTTTAATTACTTCACAGTTCATGAAACAATTTACAGTGACACTAATACAGGATGAATAAATAACATCAGTCTCAACTGTGAGAAATAATTTTTAATCATGGATGGATATTAAAATACATTTCATGTCAGATTATAATTTAATACCACTAACTCATTTACATCTTTTATCTAGTTATCTTGTATTATCTTTCAACAGTGAAGTTGAACTGAAGAATTGTGAACACTCGTAATATTTTCTGGTTGAATACAGTTTATTAGCAACAACAAACACGCCCAAATCTTTACATTTCGTATATACCATATTTATTCGTGTATAATACACACTCGTGTATAATAAGCACCCCTAATTATGGGCAATTAAATCCGGAAAAAATCTCTCGTGTATAATACGCACGGACTTTTCTTCAGTCTCATTTCAGGCTGTCATGATCCGTCATCGGAAATAGCATAACAAATCCGAATTGAATTACGCAAGTTAATCCTGTTGTTACACTATCTGGTAATAAAAATGTGTTCTCTGTATATCTGACCTTATGTTTGTCATCTATTTTATTAATTTTATTTAAAATGTCGTTCAATAATGTTTACCTAAATTTCGGCAAAAACATGTGTCCCTCCGATACTTACAACTTCCATTTACCCCCGTTCAATAGGTTCCGCTTAACCACATACTGTGACCGCGCCAAATCACATTATTCACCGCAACAATCATAATATTATCTTTTGTTTCATTTTTTACGAGTCTATACATCTAGATAAACATATGTCATGGTTAACTTTTAGTGAGAAAATATGCTGAAACGTGAAAAACCTTGTCCATTTGCATAGTTTTCCTTTGTTTACATCACATGCTGTCATCGAAGCCACACGGAGTGTGAGAGTTACGTTCACTTATATATATTTTGTCGTGTACCTCACAGTCGCACAGTTTTAGTAGCATATCTATATAATTATGCAAAACAATATGTAAAGCCCCTGGCTGTTTGTTTTAAAACGAGAGAAAAGTCTGGTCATCTGACAGGCTATGCAAATTAGCCCGTGGCAGTGGTGTTATGTGAAGTTATGTTACTTCTAAAAACGACGATAATTAAAAACTAGACGAAAATTTCAAGACGTTTGCATATATTGTCTTCGGAAAATGTTTATAAATTAAGTTCAGGTGAGTAGTTGTAATATTTTCATTCCAAAGCTGGTAAACAACAACACAGATATTTTGAAATTGCGTCAGTCATGACGCAGTCATTTATTTCTTGACGTATTTTTCCTTAATTGAGTGTCATATTTGCAAAGAATCCTGCGTCAGGGGTCATAGTTCGGTGGCATATGATATTGCTCTTGAGCGTTTGGAGAGGAAATATGGAGGCAAAAGACGACAAATTGCATTAAAGTTAGAGGAGATTTCTAAGGTATAATGTTTGGGAGTGGCACAGAGAACCGAACACAGACAACTTCAATGGCTACTTCGAAGAAGCAATCTCATTTCTCTGCACTTGGAACTGAATTTCCTCCCGTGGTGATGTGTGTGCTAGGCCTGGAGAACCAGTGGCTAGACTCACAACTTTGGGGTGGATGTGAGTAGGGAATATAACAGGGCTCCATGTTAAACAGAAACAAGGAACAGGTACATTCTTTGTCAACAACATTGACACTGAACACAGTGGGTAAAAGGACAAGGATTTTTTGGTCCAACGATTTTGGGAAAGAGAAAATGTTTCCAGTTCTAATCCCATCATGAGTGTGAATGATCAAATGGCTGTTGACTCTGTACAATTTTCTCTTCAGTACTGCAATGGTAGGTACAAGGTTGGGGTTCCTTGGAAATAGACAACTGATGAACTTACTAGCAACTATGATATGGCTTTCAGTCAGTTGTTGAAAAATGAAAAGAAGTTGTCCAAAGACAAAGCCATTTCAGAGGCCTATGATGATGTCATTGCACAATATATCAACACAAGTTACATCAGGAAAGTGCCTGATTTTTTTTATAAAGAAAAGAAATGGTTCTTATCTCATTTTCCTGTCGTGAAACCAGATGGAACAACAACAAAAATCAAAATGATTTGTTTGAGATTTTGCTTCGCTTCAGAAAGCACCCAGTCACGATTATTTGTGATATCGCTGAGATGTATCTCCAGATTGTAATAAGTGAAGGAGATCGTTCTCATTTCAGATTCCTTTGGATAAGAATGGACCAGTACCAAACACCTGATGTTTACAAATTTACCAGAGTTGTGTTTGGAATTAATTGTTCTCCTTTCTTGGCACAATATATTTCAAAGGAACATGCCAGAAATCACAAAAGAGAATTCCCTTTGGCTGCAGAAACAGTTCAGAAATCCACTTACATGGATGATAACATGGATTCAGCAGAAAGTGATAGTCAGGCAATAGAACTCTATGAACAGCTAAATGCCTTATGGAGTTCAGCAGGTATGCATGCCCGAAAATGAGTGTCTAATTCTACACAGGTTCTAGACAACATTCCTCTTGAAGACAGATTGAAGGAGATCAATATACACATGCAGGAGTTGCCTTCAGTTAAAGCTCTTGGTCTGACATGGAATGCAGAAAGTGATGACTTTCGTTTCTTTTACCATGTTCATGACAACAGTTTTAGCATGACAAAAAGAAACTTTCTGAGATCCTCTTGGCATTTTTGCACCTTCCATCATAAGGGCCAAAGTTATCCTCCAAGAAATATGGACAACATGTTGAAGTTATCAACCCCCAATTAGAACAGAAAGAATGGCAGTGGTATCATGAAATAAAACTTCTTAGATCGATTCGGGTACCAAAATGCATTCAAGTGGCTTCTGAAAAAGAAAACACAAACCTGCACATTTTCGCAGATTCTTCACAAGAAGCATATGGGGCTGTTGTATATGCAGGCACTATGGACAAAGGTGAGGTGGTCTCTAGTAATCTCGTAGCTGCAGTCAGTATTCAAAGAATGGAATTGCTTGCAGCTGTCATTGGAGTTAAACTTCTCAATGCTGTTGTAAGGGCCTTGGCAATAACACCTCAGTCTGCAAAACTATGGTCTGATAGCTTAAATGTGTTGTGGTGGGTGAAAAGTCTGAGTAGAAGTTTCAAGTCATTTGTGGCAAATCGTGTTGGATACGTTCATGAGAATATAAATCCTAGTCAGTGGAGGTATGTCCCCACACAACTGAACACTGCAGATATTGTTAGCTATGGTGCTCAAGTTCAAACATTGGAGAACAGGAAATGGTTAAACGGTCCTGAATTCCTGACTTCCAACAGAAAATGATTGGTTTTCAGATTCTTCAACAACTCTCATATACCAGCCTGTATCAGCGAAAAAAGTGATCTGGATCTTGAAGAAATTGAAGATGCTGAAATGAAACTGTTGACTAAAACACAGAAAGAGGCATTTTCTGAAGAAAGTGAGGTTTTATGCCTTGGCTAAGGTTAAACCATTGCCTAAAACAAGTAAGATTCTATCTCTCCATCCAATGCTTGATGAAAATGGCTTCCCTCGATCATGTAAATTCTATATTTTTGGTTGTGCAGTGATAACATATATTTTCTACATTTCCCTATGTTCCTAGCTTCACGATGTCCCCTGCCATGTCCTGCCATAAATATATATGCCCATATCCACTTACGTATACATATCATTTATTCTCCATAGTAATTCCCAGCTCACTTTCAACTCCCCTCACGTAAACAATACTCTGTATCATGTTACATTTAAGCTATCCCACAATGCACCATTTTATCATCTGCTCATGCCCAGAACTACGGACATGACGTCACAATGTTTTCTTATATTAACCCCAACACCCTCGATATCATTTACCTATTTCTGCCATGTTTATAGCAGCTGCAGCGATACCCTCCGTCCATCCCCTGTCTCCACCTTTGGGCTACTCGGTTTCATATATTTATTTCTTTGTATGGGCTTCACATGTCATATTTTTCATTCACACCTGCAGGGTATGTCTTTTTATGTAGCAACCTAGGGGCTGGGCTTCACAAGTCATTCCATGCCCTGCATACTGTATAGGAATTGCTTGTGGCCACCTAAAGTACCTTTCTTCCAAATTAACAGTACAGGGCCGGCACGGTCTCAGGACTTGTTCATTACCTGCAGGGTAACTAGCATTCATTCAATCAGGTCGGCACAACCCTTACCTCTTTATTCATACCCGCAGGGTTTTTCATTCATACCCACAGGGTATGTCTTTTTATGTAGAGACCGAGAAGCCCCTAATATATTGCCAATGTTATTAATAAATATTTTCATGAATCCTATTGTTTTGTTGTTACTGCACAAATGGTGGAAGATTGATATATGCAGAGGTGTTATCTGCAGATGCTAGATTTCCCATTATACTTCCAAGATGAAATTGGGTTACAAAACGGATAGTCAAAAAATACTATGAAGAAGGTAAGCACATGAGTACAAACAGTGTTTTAGCAGCACTATCGTCAATATTCTGGATTATTTCATCCGGGGAAGAGATTCGTGAGTGGGAGAGAGAGTGTATTTGGTGTTGATGCCTGAAGACAAAACCCACACATCAAATCATGGCAGATCTTCCAGCAATTAGAGTGAAATGTTCGTTACGTGCATTTACTCAAGTTGGTGTTGACTTTGCTGACCCATTTATCACAGTGCAAGGTAGAGGAAAAGCGATACCTTTGTCTCTTTACATGTCTCTCAACACGAGCTGTACACTTAGAGATGGCTTATGGACTTGACACAGAATCCTTCTTAAACGCCTTTCAGACAATGGCACAAATGTTGTTGGGGCTGCAAAGGAGTTGAAGGTTCTTGTGTCAGAACTGGACTCAGATGCAGTAAAAACCTCACTTACAAACAAAGGAGTTATTTGGACATTCAATCCTCCTCATGCTCCTTACTTTGGTGGTGTCTTTTGAGTCCATGATTAAGTCGGCCAAACGCGCCATCTTTGCAATATTGAGCGCCGAAGATGTTACTGATGAGGAGTTAATGACTGCCTTAACAGGTGCAGAAGCTCTTGTTAACTCTCGACCATTGACTTACCCGAGTGCCCATCCGCAAGATGAGACACCTTTGACACCAAACCATTTCCTTCATGGACAGATGGGAGGAGAATTCACTCCTGACATTGATTCATCGTTCACTCCAAGGAGCAGATGGAGACGAGTCCAAGAGCTTGTGAGACATGTATGGAGACGTTGGATGAGAGAATGGTTGCCAACTCTCAATGTCAGGAAAAAATGGTTCACTCCAACCAAAGACTTTAGAGTTGATGACATTGTGATTGTAGTGTCTCCCAACACACCTCGTTGTTGTTGGCCTTTTGGCAGGATAGTGAAGATATTTCCTTGACAGGATGGTTTCGTTAGAGTTGTGGAGGTTCAAGTTACGAGACCTGTGACAAAGATTTGTTCCTTAGAGTGGAACAGTGATACAGAGAAGTAATGTTCCAGTACAGTGAGGCTACAAGAGCAGATTTAGCATGTCAGATCAGTATTTCTTGTACATAGTGAAAATAGTAGAATTTTGATCAGGATTGTTTGTTCGTTGGTTTGTTAGTTCGTCTTCGTGTTAAAATTTATTGGTATTAGTTAATAGATATGGGTCTATCATCAAGAGGGGGTATGTTGAGGAGAGAAATAATATAAACAAAACAAACATTGTTTCTGTTCATGTAACATGAACAATTAGCATAAACGCCATATGGAAATCAAATTGTGGCATTTGTTTCACGTGCAAAAATGAATGCTGACACGTGACACATTGCAATCGTCAGTGTAGGCTTTTTGTTCGTTGGAGCAAGACACACTTCACGGTCGTAGACCAATATTTGTGGTCTTTACAGAAACTATTTGTTGTTGGACCAATAATCGTGGTCTTTATAGATATTGGATGGACCTATATTCATGGTCCTTAGAAACGTAAAGTGTGTACTTGCTCCTATAGTTAATTATTCACAGTTTAGGGCTTTCAGTCGTTGGAGCAAGACACACTTTACGGTCGTAGACCAATACTTGTGGTATTTATTGTCGTTGGACCAATATTCGTGTGTACTTGCTCCTATAGTTTGTTAGTTATCTAGATTCCTGCATTCGTGGCCATGGACATTAAGTGGATTAAAAAAGACGAAAGGTAGACACGTGAACGTCGCCTTCCACTGCGCAACATAAACAATGAAAAAGGAATCATACAGACAAGTAATATTTCTTGATCCCATCGTTCAACGCAATCCAGTCACCATGCAAATCTTGAACTACCTACGTTTCATCCGTTCCGAGTACGAGGGGTTCTCAAAAAAATAATTCATTGACAACTTCACTTTTCAGAATTGTACTTGCAACCATAAACCAATAACAATATCATATTTTTATTATGACATAAATCATTTATGTTGTAACTCTCCCTGTCATTGGTGTCAGGAAATAATTTGAAAATTATCGACTGCAGAATCCATTACAATTTTGGATTTAGACTTTAAAATTTGAAGTTACCCACTAGCGGCTATCACAAAAGAAATATACAACATACCGGTAGAAGTGAAGACAACTGCAATTGCTACCCAAGTCAATGAACAGTAAACTGGTCAAGGTGATTAAATAGTTATGTGGGTCATTTCTTTTGAACTTGGCATTTTTACATTTCCTTTCATGTCATTTGATAACTGGTATAACTATCAATAACTGTACTTAATTTTGTTTTATTAATTGAACAAATAACACTTGTAGAAACGTTTTTGTGCTACTTCGACAAATCTGCTCTCCATGGACAGGCAGTCATGTGTATGAGGGACCCCATCTCAGGTAGTCACTTGTACGCGTAGCGGGGACCCGTCTGGTGTACAAGTTACTTCCTCTATTGATGGAACAAGCATGCCTGCTTTCAGCATCACTATCACGTGATGTTTTCGATGTTTACAGATGATGACATCAATAAGGTGAGCTAAATAGTCGTGGCACGTGGTTCTGTGCAAAGCGCACAGGTCACAAATCAGGTTAAGTTAAAGCAAAGTTAAGCAATTTCAGTTGCGGAGAGTCTTTGGATGGGTGACCACATTTCGGCAGCTTGGCTCTTCAGAGTATCTAAGGCTTCGCTCCTGCCTGACACTGAAGCACATGTACCGCATGTGGCATCTCCTTGGGCATGTGAATGGGTACCCAGGAGGATGAGATGGCAATGTGGTTGTTAACCTGCATAACAGGCAGCTTGGGTTATATACTCATCAGGGAGAAGAGAATGATTCTTGAGTGTACACTGATCCCGTGACCAGGGTAATAATAGCGCTTTGAGCATGCCACTGAGTGGTGTGGAAATATGTGTAATATAAATTGCCTATGATTAAAACTTTAAACACTTCTACAGGGGCCATTTTGCTTTTCAAAATGCAAAAATGCAAAGTCTACCTTAATGCAAGGTATTAGAAGAATACATCATAAGAAAATGTTACTGTTATTGTTCAGTGGATTGTCAGCTTATAAGCAACTCATTAGCATATTTACCTCAAATTTTCCTCCTTTCTTCTGCAGGCTATTCACACGCTTGAATAGAACTGAAAATTGTCCTTTGACATCACCACACACCAAACTGAAAAAGCAAAATCTGAACTTTTATAATGTGTCAAAGAGTCATAAAACAAACAAAAATTATATCTGAAACCAACTGACCAATAGCTTCGAAGATTGGGATGAAGTAACTTAATAAGATACTCATCAAGCATAGTTTGACAATCACTCTGGATTTGAGGCTTTGGCCATACATACTAGTGAAACTTTCCATACCTTAAAATGTGCGTCAGATACCCAACCTCTGGGGAAAGCTAAGAGACTTATTTTGACATAGATGCAAGGACAGTGGAACTACAATCCTTGGAAGTGAAAACGTGTGTGACGGACAATTAACAGAGGTCATGGCTCCGTTACTTCTGTGTTGTTTCTCCAATCAGTTCTAGGGTTGGCAGTATTCTGCTGAGGCAGTGGCCTCACCGGATTCCCGCAGTAATTTATTGATTGGCACTAAATGTTTACACTCAGTGGGACATCAGGCGCATTCATGCTCATCTTATTTTGTTCTCTGCTTTGGTCATTGGTCACATGGTTCGGCAACAATTCTGGATTGAAGTTTTTTCTGGATTCAATTTTGCCTTGAAAGTGGTCCCTTGAAAGTGGACTTCAGTCCTGCCCCACACTGATCCACATGTAACGCATGTGGTGTCTCCTTGGGCAAATAACTTTGTTCGAAATGTGCCTCTGTTCACCCAGCAATGAATGGGTACCCAGTAGGATGTGATGGCAATGTGGTTGTTAACCTTCCAGCGTCTAACAGGCAGATTGGGTTGTATACTCCCCAGGCAGCAGGGCAGAAACCTGAAAAACAAGTATTTTGTTATGATATATATTTTGCCCTGCTGCTCCACAACAGTTTGTCCGTTCACTTTCAGAACTTGCATGTATCTGCTGCTTCAGTTCCTTGATATTTTTCGTTCTTTGACTTTGGTCATTGATCACGTGGTTTGGCAGCCATATTCTATAAAGTCCACTGCATGAAATGATTTCAAACTTTCTGAGTATTGTCTCACAGAACAAAACAAATTGTAATAGCCGTTTTTGGATATCTGTTTTAGTTGCGGCCATAGTGGATTCAAAGTTTTCACAGTCTCTGTTGAGTTCCTGTCTTCAAACGCAAACAACTCCGAGTCCACTGCATTAAATGCTTCCAAACTTTCTGAGATTTGTCTCCACACACAACACAGCCGTTTTTGGATATCTGTTTTAGTTGGAGTTGTATTGGATTTTGATGATTTTTTTACCGAAATTTTACTTTAAAGATCATATCTTGTTAGTTTGTTGACAGAAACTATTGCAAGTTTACATCTTTTATTTCCCCGTACATTATATATATTTCAGATGCAATTAAAAGCACATCAGGACATGCAGAATATACAGTATGATTGAACACATTTAACTGTGTCTTGGGTTTATTTTTAGATGCAAGACATATGTAAAATAAAAAATTATTTCCGAGGGATTCTTTGACGAAGAACTTGAAATAATAAGCGCATTCTGATTGGTTTGTCGTATTTTTCGCACCTGACATTCATCGATAGGGGGACAAGTCTTCTTGCAGATTTACGGAAAGGCGCGAGTGGTGACGAATGAGTGGATTTGTCAAAAGTAAATGTTAAGGCATGCAGGTTTACTAAAGCAAGCGGAATACACCTATATCTGGGAGTGAAGTATTGATGTAAAAACAACATACTTTTATCGAAAGATTAGCCGATAATATGTTTATTGATTGACCCATTGTTATCTAACTCTATGGATTTTTTTAAAGAACTGTGGAGATCATATATTGTTAATCTTGAAATTAATGCGAGCGTGAATTAAATGAGAAAAATGTAAATGGTCTTTGCTCTCATTAATTGACTTACACAAACTTGGTTTATTGATTAGCAGTTGTAACAAGTATATAACAATGTCATTCAAAGAATAGGAATTATACAATGGGCATCCGGTGAGTTATCACTGCTCTTGTCAAAGTTCTACCCACTCGGGTCAAACTTGTTGACACCTTGTCCGCATACCAATCAGTGAACTCCAGTGTGTTCAGTTAATTAATTGCCTTTGAATTTCCTTAATGCCAGGCAACAGAGTGAACATATATACTGTGTGTTGGTTTTAGAAAAACACTGTTAATTGTTTTTATGGAAGTGCTCTATTCAGTGCTAATTATAGGTGCTATTTACTGTTTGATGGGATTAAGGTAAGGATGGATTAAGATAAGGATATGTATCATTCCACCGGGGATGGGGTGAGTCATATTGAGTGGTATTTTTGGCTAGGATTCAGCGGCCGTATTAATTTGGAGACACATTCATTTCCAGATTTCCAGTATATTCCATCTTACAAAGCAGGTGAACAATCATACATCCAGCCATACATGAAGCAGCCATGGATTCAAAGGTCTGAGTAACCCTAATTCAAAGGATGAGATGACAAATCATGTACACTTAAGACACATAGATGCACTGGATGATGGGTTATTCATGGAATCAGCAAACCCTAACGTGGATAGGATGGAATTCAAGATGGTAAGAGGACTATCTACCACAACAAAAATTTGGGTATATAAAAAACATAATAGAGCCACAAACACAATTGAATGTAGTTGCTAAAACACAGAAGATCTCTCAAGAAGTTGTGAAAGCCTGTGGTGAAAACAGGGCACTTGCCACTTATGATCAGGCTGTAGATACAGGCATTGCAGATGTAGGCACAAGAAAAAAACATCTATGTTCATTTGCTTTGGAGCCTTCCATATATCTATGATATTCTTTGCTTGCTTGGTATACCTCTTAAGTGGACTTAAGGAACCTCATGCAATCTCAGCAGGCACCCATTCCTTCTATATTCTTTATCACTTACAGTCAATAACACATAACATTCAACATCCAATAACATTTTTATGCATTTATAACATTGGTTGGTTGGTTTGTTGTTTAACGCCGCACTCAGCAATATTCCAGCTATATGACGGCGGTCTGTAAACAATCGAGTCTGGACCAGACAATCCAGTGATTAACATCATGAGCATCAATCCATGCAATTGGGAACGATAACATGCATCAACCAAGTCAGCGAGCCTGACCACCCGATCCCGTTAGTCGCCTTTTACGACAAGCATAGTCACCTTTAACGGCAAGCATGGGTTGCTGAAGACCTATTCTACCACAGAATCTTCAAAGGGTCACATTTATAACACAACAAATGAGACGAATCAGTTATCTTACTTAACATACATATTCACAATCTACAAGCCTCTGTTTGAACATCCTAATAAATTGCAATATATCACCAACATCTTGGCAAAACCATACAAAACCAAAACCATGCATATGTACTAATGATTTTACATGTACACTTTTAATTAGTACACTTGCAGGCATACTTGGGAATTTATTTTGTAGTTTCTTAACAGAATGCAGTGCTATATTTGATTTTCTGACAGGGTCTCCTTACATTTCTTCCATGACAGCCGTGTGGAGAAAAGGACAGCTAGATAGTTGTAATAACTTGATGTTTCATCTGTTTTCCACTAATGAACCTTTTTTCATAACTATCTGTCCAAAACCACCTTTCAAAAACATTAGTAGACCTTATCTATGGTAATCCCCATGTGGAACAGAAGTAATGCAAATGCCTATATGCCTCTGAAGTGCAATGACAGAATCAGCAAATACACATAGGTTATCCACATACTATATTAATAGTAATTCTACAAAATCAGCTTCAACAAATATACCCCTAAAATTGGCGTTTTGTAGCATAATTTGAAACTAAGTCATAAACATTGAGGAAGGAACTTAGTACACATCCTTCCTATTCTTCATCACCTTAACTAATCATCCATGAATATCTTTGTTCATTACTGCACACCAGAGAGGATAACAATTAATAAGAGTCAAAGGTTTTTCTAAAATCAAGAGGCAGTAAAAACGACTACCACTCTTAGATAAATATTTCTGAATTAAGCACTGCAAAGTGATTTAGTTTGTTTGTTCTTTAGTGAGTTTGGTTTAACGCCGCTTCGGTGAAACCCACGAGCACGGGTATGGTGCTGACAAACCTAGAAACATAATCGGGGCAAACCGGGATTCGAACCCACAATCATAGGTTTCTGGCGTGCCAAAGGGATGCAACTCTGCACCTTAGACGACTGGGCCACCTGTGCCCCCCGTTTGTTCTTAAACCCGCACTCAACAATATCCCAGCTACATGAATGTGGTCAGTAAATAATCAAGACTATACCAGACAATCCAGTGATTGACATCACAAGCAGTGATCTACACAACTGGGATATGATGACATGCATCAACCATGTCAGCAAGCCTGACCTCCCGAGACTACTCCTGTCCACTCTTACGACAAACATAGTCGCCTCTTATGGCAAACATGGGTTACTGAAGACCTCTTCTCTACCCAGACCTTCACAGGTCATAAATGAAACTATCAGCTTTATCGATGACATCACATGGAGACAACTAACCAGACTAGTGTTCACCAAATATGGGAATTTCTGGGCAACCCAAATATGATGTAAATCAGTTGTGTTAACATTGGTCAGTTAAAGTTAACTTGAACGAGTCTCTCCTAAACAGAATAATTGACATCATCACTCTGTGTATACTGTGGTCGATTTGGGGTTAATTCATATAGTTAGAAATGTAGTGTGTAGGAGACGTGATGATTTCACGCTCCTTGCATGCACTGCTAGGCTACAGCCATGTTTGAAAGACAGAGGATGTAATAAGCGTGGTCACTGGTTGTGTTGGTTCTCAAAGTCATATGGTCTATGTGTCGGCAATATAAGCCTACCCTGGGTAGGGAATCGACAGTCTACCTTTATCCAGTATCTGGTAATGTATTATAAGTCAGCTCCCATGTCTTGACCTTTTACTTTCATTTTCAATATTTTTCTTGTCTGGGATAATTGTTAGATTTATGGGAGTTATGGAAGGGAAGAAGTAGCGTAGGAGTTTAACAGGTTTGTTTTAAGATATTTTATTACAGGAGTGGATGGGTGGATGTAATAATATATAGAATTCAGGAGTTGGTGTATAAAAGTTTTTAGTAATCAGGGAAGTTGGAAAAGTATGCAGGTTTTTCTTCAAATTAAGTCGATGAAGGTTTGCCCCCTCTTTTCAGTTAAAAAATAAACTTTAGATTACACTACTTTCCTTTTTGTTTTGTGTCCATAATTAGAGTGGATAACCTGACCAGGAGCCTCACAGGACACAACACACACCTTTAGAATACAGTACCAGAACATCTCGTGAGGACAATCTCTGCTGTAGGTCACATGTCTCAAAGAAAAGCAACAAGTGAGAATCTGTTAGATGCGAACTTGCGACCTTCAGATTGTTAGCCCGACAGCTAACCAACTGAGCTACTACATCCACACTGATAAACTCAGTGCAAATTTACCTAGTCATGCCCGAGTCATTATGGAACTGAACGGTATGGGTAGAATAGGTGATGGAGACTTATGAAGGTTATGCGTAGGCGTGGTGTCTTGTGACTTTAGTCTACAGACACTCACGAGTTATCCCGATGCCAAACTTGTCCCATTCTGTAATATTCAAGATACTGAGTGGTGAGGAATGAGCTGATTTGGCATGAAGAGCTCCAGGCATCAGACATTGATTTCACGAATATGATGAATGACGGGGTTATAATAATTTGTTGTCTGATTTTGTCACAGAACAGTGTGGGAAGGAACACTGTAAGGATAACATGGATTGGCATTGCTGCTGATGCCACAAGGGTGAATTGGCTCGGGTGGAAATTCCATGAGTTTCCAGTAGCCAAAACTTTTGACATGAAATTACTTCATCCTGCTCACTCAATGTTTTTATGAGAAGAATTAATGCTTCTGAAAAAGTAGCAAAATGTGAAACAATAACATACACAAGAATACCCTGAAAAATCGAACAATAGTTATCATTGTTTATATTTCTAAGAATACTACCTCTATTACATCATTGCCATAAATCCTGCATTTTGGCTGCAATTACACTACACTTAAAAATTTAGGTTTTCAACTGGGGTCCTCTTCACTGTCAACTATACAACACCAGTTATCTCCCCTTCAGCTCTCCTCACAGCTCTTTTTGTGCTTGAAGGCATGAAACCTACTCACTTGTTTCCATACATCAGTCTACTAGAGACAGATGATTGGGGAGGTGGGACGGAGTACTTCTGATGTAATAGAGGTAGTATTCTTTTTAAGTAAGGGTAAGATATATGGATGAACAACTTCTTTATTTCAATTAAGAGCGACATTTCGGTCTATAAATGCCAAAATATACCAGAAGGAAAGGCTGATTCAGCCTCTGAGTCTTGAGGCTGTGGTGGTCTTAAGCCAGGTCTCTACTGTAATGTCTTTGACTGCATGAGTCTTGCAAGGTATGAATAATCTTTTTGGGTGATGGGGATCCGTAGCTGCTAGATAGAACTTGAGAGCTGGTATGGGGGCACAGAAGACGATCGGGGATGATCCACTGTAGGTCCTAGTTCAGGCATGGTGTACTTTCTGTGACCCATGTATTCTGTTATCCATTATGTGAAGCTCTGAGGCCCTAGCAGCTGTAGCCATGGCTAATAGAAAGGCTGCTTTCTTAGCCTTATGGTGTAAAGTAGCAGAATTGAGAGGTTCATAGGGGTCTGTTAGTAGAGCTGATAACACCAGTGACAGGTGGCATTTCAGACACAAAAGAAATGAGCATATGAGTCTTTTTAAGATAGGATGAATGCCTATAGATAAGCCGTCATGTTGAAGAACTGAAAGAAAAGTGGATCGGTAGCTCTCTATTGTCCAATGACGAAATTTGTTATCCTGCCGAAGATGAAGGAGGAAGTCGGCAACCATAGGGATAGTGGCATCATTTTCTAGACCAGGACGTCATCACCACTGGATGAACTTATCCCATCTGATGTCGTCGTAAAGGAGAGAGGAAGATGATGTCCAACATTTAGCCACCGCTACAGAGGCAGATTCAGATAATCTGGAGGCCTGCATTCTTTGCATCATAGCTTCCCAGAAGTGAGATTGAGTTTGGGCAGATTCTCATAAACAATGTCCAACCTGTGTTGACACAGTAGATCTCTGCAAAATGGTTGTGGGAGATGATCTTCTATTAGCAGAGTTAGTAGTCTGGGAAACCAGGGTCTCTTGGATCAGATCTGGGCGATGAGAATGAAGATACAGTCTGTCGACTTATCTTCTGTATCAACTTGTCGAGAAGTGACCATGGGGGGAAGGCATATGCAAAAAATTGGTCCAATCCATGGACAGAGCGTTGATCAGTTAAGGTCTTGGATCCGGAACCAGACTGATGTAGACTGGTAGCTGATGGCTCAGCCAAGTCGCAAACAGATCTAGGTTCGATGTCCCATGTTGTCGTGTTCCTAAGGAAAATGTCTGGATGGAGCGTCCATTCCGTGGAGCGTCCATCCTGTGTCCGAACAGGCTGTCCGTGGGGATGTTCAAATTTCCCTGGAATATGTCGTTTCCATCCGGCAGTTGTTTTAGTCGGCCAAGTCTGTTAAAAGTGAGGTCGCCAACATTAGAGAGATGATGTATAACATGTATTAGCTAAGATGTTTTACCAGCAGATATTTTCCATGATAAATGTTGAATTCATCTATCACACAAGAGTCTCTGGGAACTCGGTGTCAGAGTAGTAAAAGCTTCTGGTTGACTGGTGTTGAAAGAGTTAAGGAATAATGCAGGATAAGTTAAAAATAGGGTATGGTGGTGGGCATACCTTCATATGTCAAAAATCCTCAATAATTATAAACCCTTCAAACAACAAGTTGTCAAGGGAAGCGTATCATAAAACGGAAGATGGTAGGGCTAGTTCAATCTGATTTACAGAAAGAAACATGAGAATTTAGGATAAGTCCAAGTGAACAAACAGTGAAAAAGGAACATTAGAGTTTACGAGCTAAAATCTTTATGTACCCGGGGTACTGTAAAAAAGCTGAAAAGCTTGAAAAGTTTCCCTATCGGGCGTGTCAGGCTCAGCATTGCATGAGACTGCATGGTTACCTGCTTGGCTACTACCAGAGGGCCAAGGCTACGAACACCTTCCATATCTTCAAGCGCCACATCATGAATATAATGCCTGAAAAAAAACGTGTTGGACCTCCAAAAGCAACCTTCCGTGATTGCTCTAATAGAGGTGAGATGAATTGGGGTTTATCGTCGTGTTCAAAATTATTGCAAATATATAGTGACACGTGCGTGCGTGCGTGCGTGTGCCAGGCATGCTTGTGCTTGTAGCATTCCGGACTAATGACGTATTTATAGTGGTAACCCACTGAGATACCATGCCGCACCTTAACATAAATATCCCACTCAGAGACAGTATACTGACTCTAAGCCGAACAGTCCTTGTTTGAGACCCTTAATGCCAGGCTGGGTTACAACAAGTACCATCTTTTAACATCTTTTTGGTTTGAAATGGTTGTGGATCCAACCCCGGACCTTCCACCCACCGGACAGATGCTCTACCACTAAACAACGGAGGCGGTCTGCTCTATTAGAACAGTTGCTACGTAGAGCCATGGTTAAGGCTACAGCTTTGATCTCGTAAGGATTGTTTGCTCTCGGCAGATCAAGGTAAGCAATCGCGTAAGCCTGCATGATGACTCAGGGCACAATTTCAACCAAGTAACTTATCAGGATGCCCCACCAAAATATTGGCTGCATGTTATCAAAAATTGAAACACTGTGTTTTCAGTTATTTTGAATATTAAATAAATTCAAAGAGAAAATAAACTTGAGAATGTGCTCCACTATTTTATTTTTTGGAAATCTGTATATGGCTTTTTCACATTTTGATATCCAGTTAAACAACCTTAAAAAGAAGTTTCAAAGTGTCTGTTTGTTGTGATTGCAACCTCATGAGTGACTGTTCCAGTAAAATTTGTGCAGAATTAGTTCTGCAAGTTCACTGCATTCAAACCACCTGTTTATTTCACTATTTTCATGAACTATTTTTTCCTGGATTCTAAAAGATTTGCAGCCAGGTGTAAAAGAATTCAGTTTTCCACTTTTATCAAATATAACTAACTACTGCTGTGCACATGGTGCACTTGTGGTGGGAAATGTTACCTGCACTGCGTGCTACCTGACAATAACAGTTACCTGTACTAGCAATGTTTAACCTGCACTGGTGCAGCTTGGATATAACAAAATCGATCCCTTTGACTGCGTGTAACCATAGAGATATGTCGTGATTCAGATTCAGATTCACTTGATTCACTAGATTCAGTTGTGGACGTACAGGATATGGGAATGAATAGCTGTTTCCGTCCGTCCGTCTGGTGGAAAGGTGAAGGAACGATCAGGTTGGCCTGATTTTTTGCTATGAAATCCCAGCCCAACCCAAGGTGCACGACTCCCTGTGTACCATGCTCTAAATGGTGATGTCAAGTGCATGTAACTCACTCACCCGTGCAGCTGTTGCTAAAGCCAAGAGAAGTATAGTTTACTTGGTGAGGTCATAAAAGGATGATGCGTTGAGGGGCTCGGCGGGCTGCATAATCCTCGAAGTACCACATTCAAATCCCACGCAGGGGGGGGCAAAATTTGGCCTTCTGATCATCTAGCCTTAAAGAGCCTGATAGGGCCTGTAGTTTCGGGATCTTAGTCATTTTGCGATTTTCTGGGAACATCCAATGCTGAATTAACTGCTACCAAATATGTTGTAATGGTGCTAGCTTTCAAATGTTTACATCTCAGAACTTACGCGATGCCATTGTGGGATCCCGATCCTTTGCCTTACAAAAGGTTTCAAATGATCTTCACTTGTCATCGTATAACCCTCTGGTTGAATGACGATAAGCCAAGGCAATGGTCTTAGCTGACTGCGCTAAATAGCCTTTAGCGCTTATCGCCTTTTTGAGATGAATAAAGTGTTCAGTAAAAATCTGCTGGCATTGGGTAAGGTAGTTTGCTGTGAGGATGGATGAGTAGGTTCAACCACTCTGTGAGAGTTGTAGATTGTCCTCTGCAAGGTTTTTGAGGTCAACCAACCACCCCCTGGCTGGCCACTAGGGTACGACCAAAGTCAGAGCGAGGCTCCTGCTAGCTTGGATTTATGCATCACCATGGGAAGTAGTACAGGAGGCAGAAATGTGTACGCTTTTAGGCCTTCCCATGGGATGCTGAATGCATCAATGCACCATCCAAGCCTGTGGATCCGGGAGCGGGGAGACATATGAGGCTGTCTGGCCCTGTAAATGAGCAACCCACCCCTGAAGGGAGGTGTTTACGAACAGGTGTAAATTCGGGGTAAGACCGGATAAGGAGACGCCTCCTAAGATGTTCGACCTTATGGTCACTAATTGAGGAGAGGTCTAATGTGTGGTGGTAGAGTGATGGCTGCATACAGATCCTGGGGTCTGATGCAAGGGGTAGGGGCCAGGAACCATTGTATTGGGCGCAGATGTAGGCAGCCTCTGCTTCTCAAATCCTGGGCTGAAGTGAACACTTGCCATTGGTGAAGTGTACATGATTGACGCAGGGCAGGTGACAGATGGCATAAGATCTTCAGCCATCTGTCTCTTGGCACTGATAAGGGGTTCTGACCACAGAAATGCCAAACGACTGGACTGCCAAATAGAAATATATATTTAGCTAAAGCATTAATTATGCATGGGGTTACAAATTTATCACAAGTTACATTTGTGTAAAAATAATAAGGTAGAACATTACGTCTCAAACTATCATAATATGGACATTATAAACAAAAATAATATTCAGATTCCACTTCAGGTCTTACACAAAATGGACATAGTCTCTTAGCTCTAGGTATATTGTACTTCCTTCCATTTTCAATTTGCAAAGTATGACCAGAACATCTAAATTTACTCAAAGCAATACGATAGGCACTTACTGAAATACAATCTAGATAATTTCAAATTATATTGCTTAATACAAGAATAAAAAGAAAGTTCTGAGTAAGTTCTTAAACTGCTTGACCACTGTTGGTTATCTATATCAATACATCTTATTTTAAAGTTATCAATAAAACCGATATGATTTACTCCTGTGACTATCCCAAACATGGCCAAAACCATATGAATAAAGAAGTTGTTTTACTTTTAGTGCCCAGCAATTTATTGTCACTGGTGGTTAGAGCTCCCATTCATGATTTTCTAACACTTCAGTGTTTCCCCTTCTTATCCTTACTCCTGCCCTGGAACTTTCAACGATGGGGCTGATAAGAGTCTTGTAGTTTGCCCCTATCACGATCCTTGATCCAAGCCTGCACGTAACCGTGATCTCCACTCTGAGGTGATTTCTCATGTGGTCGATTTGTCGCTGTTTAAAATAGTTAGGGTTAAATTCCATCATGTCCTGCTCCATTGCAAGGGGTTGAGAATGCTAGTGCGGATATTGGTTGGAGTACATGCCTGATTTCTGTCTCAATAAAAGCAAATACGGCATCTGGGACTTTGAGTGTGGTTGGTCTCAAAGTCCTCATCCAAAGCATGAGCCTGGTCTGCTTCAGTGAAGGCATGGATAGGAAAATTGAAGGTCAATCTTGATCCCTAACCAATACCCTTAAGCATAGGATCCGCTGGTATAGACATGGGTTGCAATAGGATGGTATCCCTCTCATCAATCCGGCTCCAGGGCAGGTGCTACCGACGTGAGGCTGTCCGCTGTGATGAATCCCATTCCTAATCGCCATCTGAGTGATACCTCCAAAGAATCGGAATGGTAGTGATGCGCTCTCCTCTGAGGTGAATGGCTTATACTGTCATGCATAGCTCTTACTCTAGAGTGCTTAGATGAAGTCATGCAAAGAAATCCATGTATGAGCAGTGGCGCTAGCTGATGGTGTACCAATCGCTGTAGAGCACACATAAAGTGTAGCTGGCATGTGGTATACAGCAGGGGTACAAGTGCTAGCGCTTGGGTTGTCCGAGGTGTAAGAGTCATTGCTGACGCAGGAGGCTGGAGGCTGGAGACAGGAGGCTGGTTCACTGGTATATTTGTACTAAGGACTGCCCCCACATTGATTGCATTGAGTTCTGCATCCATGGGTTCTCCGAGGATGGTGCCGTAGGATGCGTGTACATAGGCTGTGCTAGCAGGTAGGTAGGTCAGCGCTTAGCCGACCCAGCATTGACGACATTACAGGAAAAGCTGGAATCCCTCAATCACCTCTGTTTGTTTGTTGTTTAACGCCGCACTCAGCAATATTCCAGCTATATGAGTCGGGACCAGACAATCCAGTGATTGACATCATGAGCATCAATCCATGCAATTGGGATACGATGATGTGCATCAACCAAGTCAGCGAGACTGACCACCCGATCCAGTAAGTCGCCTCTTACAACAAGCACAGTTGCCTTTTACGGCATGCATGGGTTGCTGAAGACTTATTCTACCCTGGATCTTTACGGGTAGCAAGCCCTTGTGATGAGATGCCTGTACGAGTCGACGGAAGTTTGGCTTCATTTGGTCCTGCAAAAAGTAAACTGGAGATGGAAACAACACTTTTTTCTTACATAAGGCCATTGCAAAGTGCTGTTTTTCGTTGCCGTAAGGTAAAGGAGTAATGCAGGATAAGTACAAAATAGAGGAAACTGTGAATTGATGGATTCAAAAAGCTAAGCCTTGCAGGACACATCTGTTTCCAAACCAAAATAGTGGTTGAGCAGAGGTGGAGGATGTCCAAAATGTGACAAACCACATTCTGAAATCAGTTAATCCATTTGCATGTAATGAAAGTAAAACACTCATCAATTTGATGTCAGGAGAAGTAGCACCATCAGAAAATGAGGGGATCTGCATCATGCTGTGGAACTTTGAAACACACAGAGCTTTGTTTCAAGGTTACTTGCAGGTGAAGGATTTTTTTTATCAATAAAAGAAGAACAATTTCAGAATGTTTGACCTTATCCGATAGAAACATGTGAAAGCACTATCAACCAACAGTGTACTTACCAGTGATCAAGAGCTTTCAGCAGGCTTGTCATTGTCGCTCAGATGAGACAGTTTTCTTCATCTGAACTATTCAAGTACGAGTTGACAGATATTCCCTTGTCTATATCTCTCACAGATGGACCCATGCAAAAAAAGTTTAGTCTCATGCAAGCCATTGAGGAAAATCAGTGACAGACATTTCTAATAGAGGTACAGCTTGCAAAATCTTTGACTTGATGGCAGTTATCGAGTCCTCACTCTCCATTGCACTGTCATGTAAACATTTTGAAGAGTATACATTAAAGCTGTTTGATTCACTTTTTTCCAGACCATCAGGAGCTGAAAGAATTGATATAGTATGTGACAGGTATGACAATGAAAACTCAATCAAAGGTAATGAGCGGAAAAGGCAGATTGGCAAAACTGGTATCAAACAAGCTATTAGACCCTTGGTTTCAGTACCAAAACCTTGGGACTAGCTCAATTTCCACCATGAAAATAAATCTGCCCTAGCACACTTTCTAGTAGAGAAATGGAAATTCTTTGGGCCAAGAGTAAAAGAATCACAAGATCATCATCTTGTTGTTGGATGCAACTCAAGTAATAGTCTTGAGTGTGTCCGGTGTCTGGCCAACTTGGGATGCTGACACACATATCCTGTTCACATGAAGAGGCCTACACCAGGATGTTATTACATGCTGCTGGCACCTTTCAGCAAGGTTTCTCAACTGTGATAATCAATAGTCCAGATACAGATGTGCTGATTGTTTGGGCCAAAAAATTTGATGGACAGCATTTTTTACTTGCTGCCTGTCAAAATACAGTATGATAACTTGTTTTTTTCTTATTATTTTCTCAGACAGAATAGGTGACTTAACTTATGTGCCATGTTGATGAGTATTGGTCCGTTGTTTTTCTTTACCTGTAAAAGCGAGTCTATGGACTCTATTTTCAGTCAAATGACTGGGTTTTCCACACAAAATGTCGAATATGCAGCATCGAGATAATACCGTAACGTGGCTTCTGTATTGGAATATGAATCATGTCTTGTGACGCCTGGCATTGGTAAGAAAACAGCCTTGCGAAATCCACATCTCTTGACAAGTCTAGGTGAATCGTTTGAAGTTTCTTTTGATGTAATACAGAAATGAAAGACACATTGTAGCTTGTTATTCTTCATCAAGCAGTAGCAGTTCTGTTCATACTTTTCGATACCTACAGGTCTTAAAGAATCATAAGGATAGTATGAATCTGCCAACATGCCAGTCGACACTGAAGCTCCATCTTAAGAGAACAAACTATCAAACAGCTGTCCTAAATGATTTGGCTTCTAGCCCCAAAGCATGTGGATGTGGACCTGAAACATGTTCCTTTGATCTTGACATCGTTGGCATTGACTAGCATGTCAATTGGGACTGTTCTATTACCTTGCAGTGTGTGACATTGTAATTATTGAGCGCACGAGATAATATCTGATATGAAGGAAATGTTGATTACATGAATGATGACACGACTGACCTCCCCATGGAAAGACATATGTAACACCATGAATACACTGACTATTCTTTGTAAGAAAAATATTAATTGTTTTTTCGAGTTAACTGCATCATCATATCACGTTTGTTTTGTAAAACAGTTTACAGTTAAAATATTACCTTAACTGAAATGTTGCACTTTAAAAGGACCCCTGCAAGGTAGGTCATGACAACCAGACCCTGTCTGACAATAATCAGACAGGGTACAGCTTTCTTTGTTAGATAAACAACTTCTGGTTCTGGTTCAGGAGTTGGTTTTGGAGTCTGAGATTTTCGTTTGGGAGGAGTCACAGGGCAGGATTTAGATGAAGCCATATGCTTCCTATCACAGTTTGAACACTTCACATCCTTTCTGCAATCAGTGGCCTCGTGCTTGTCACCACAGCGGTAACAGCAAAGGTATGGCAGGACATTAATCCATTTCAAAATGCAGGTATAGCACCGGAGTGGATTGGGGATATTCACCTCTACTCAGATGTTACACTTACCAGCTTTGATAGATTGAGGGAGACATTCGTGGAAAAGGTTGGGGTAGGTGTTGGTGGGTTCGACTACACCATCCTTCTTTACAGTAAATCGTTTGGCAGCAGGGACGGACCGTTGGACAAGTTCTTTGACTATTTTTATCCTCGGTCATGCCGGACAGGCAGCGAGCCCTGTCGTGAAAATTCCCTTGCAGGCCAGGTTCCAGGCCTCAAAGTTGCAACTAAAACGGTCACCAATGCACCCTAATGTCAGTTTGTCTGCTGTCTAAAATTCAGAGGTAGCCAAATATCTTGTGGCGACAAATTCTATTGTAGACACAAAAATAAATAACAGCTGATCTGCTAGCAATTGTACTCGCAAATAATTCCTCCTTAAGTTGACAATGAACCAAAATACATAAATATTAATGTAATTTGTACTTTATTTTAGTTGACAATGCTCATCGGATAAGCAACATGAGCAAGGATATACCTTTATAATCTGGTAACATAAATTGCATCATTGTTTGAGTCACAAATAACAAAAATCAAGTAGTTTCCACTAATATACAATTCCAAGACTAGTGCTATAACTTGTACATATGATAGTCATTTGATGAAAGATAATTTCAGATGCGTTAGGCTACCTACAATATTTGCTTGACTTCTAGATTTTACCACTGGCTACCTGAAAAAAAATGCTTGTATGGCTATTTGGTAAAAATTTAAACTTTAGGCCTCAGTTCAGTGTCTTGTGCAGCCTTCATCTTAACAAATTCTCAATTTCAGCAGATTGACGGATTGCTGTCTCTTTGCGCATTCAGAAAATTCCACAAGGAGAGAACCTGATCGAAACTTGGTGACATTTGGATACCTTTGGAGATTGCAAACGGATTCAATTTGATGGGTTCTCTGTCACAAGCTTTGATAATAAAAAAAAACATGGCCAATGGTCAGATCAATTGTATGTAGTCTTGTTAGATATGAGGTATTATCAGTTTCTATATGTCATCTTGTTTAACCATGGTGTTGGGAAGCAATGTCGAAAGGAAAATGATTCAGCACCCCTTTACCACACCCAGCATGAGGTGTCAACAAGGACAGTCTTATGCTGCAGCGGATGTCCAAACTGCAAAGACCGAGGATAAAGGGGTAGTATACTCCAGCAAATTTGACCTGAAAAGCTATAGCTATCTGCCAATTTAAAGGTTAGTCTGGTTCGGCCTATGACCTGTCTTGAGACACACAGAATTCGGAGGTTAGCATCACCAGATTGTCCCATAAGCCACCGCCTTCTGGGCATAGGGCTCTAAGCAAGTAGATGAGATAGACTGATATGTATATATAAAAGACATTTAGAATAAAGATATTTTTAAATACAAAAAACTGGTGCGAAGTGTATGCACAGGGCATGACATGACCACCCGATTGATAGAATAGGGCCAATTCTACTGTCCGTCCACACAAAGTTGGGTCAAAGTGGTGTGTTGGACTATAGATCACTATTGCCGGCTCTGGTGCCTTCAACTAGACCAGACTCCTACCCTCTGTTGACACAGGACTGCAGCCCATGGCAAACAGGCTGCATAATTCGGTCGCCTCTTACGACCAGTAATGGGGTGCTGGGGACACGTTTTAACCAGGTCCCCAGGGGGTATCCTTGAAGTACCAAAGCACCACAGTAAACATCAGACATTTGCCACGTTTCTATATTGTTCTGCTGTCACTGGGCTTCTATTAGGGTCGTTTAATACAGACCACTATACTTTAGGAGTCTATTACAGTAATAATATTTAAAAAAACAGAGATTGGGCAGTGTGAGAAATTGGATAACCATATTACAATAAATGGTTGTACAGTTTGGGTATTTATAGTAACAGACAGAAACTAGTGCATGAGTTGCGTCGCTTTCCATTTCAACAAAGGCTACTTCCGGTGAGACGATATCATTTAGAAAACAGTTGTCCAGAGCTCGCTTCTAACACCCGTTTTTAAGTAAGTATTTAAAATAATTATACCAGCTTGTCTCCTACATTCTCATTCAACATGGTTCTTACTTGCAGTGTGTTGACAAGCCATAATAATTGTAATAAGTTGAAGAAATGGAGACATGGTTTTTGTTTCCACTGTGATGAACCAAGATCCTCGCATAGGTGTAAATGCCCTTCTCTTTACAAGTATGTTTGTTTATTAAATTACCACACCATTTTAGTCTGTTTTTGTGTGAATATGGAACCATTTTATGCGTATGGTCAAATATTTATGATTATTTTATCACATCCAAATAGCAGGTAAAATATCTACCAAATGAACAGATTCAGTTTCCAAAATATGTATATAAACTATTTCATCAAATGTTTTTTTTAAATTGTTATTTGATATTGGTATCTAGAGATAAGACATATTGAAATTGTTTTTGTTTTTTATTTTGTGTCATAAAATAAATTAGTGTTGGTTAAAACAATACCTTGAAATATTAATTTTCATATTCAGATCTTCTTACAGGTGTATAGAATCTGTGTTTGTCTCCTATAGAGTAATTATACTTATGTTTTCCATCTTACTTGTATTTGTCATTTTGTGCCTGAAATATCTTTTGGGGTTATACAAATACATATTTTAAAAATGCACACTATGAAATATAAGCCAATCATGAATTTTAAGTGTACTTATTATTTCATTAGGTAGTATGAGATGCAATACCATTTATCATGTGACATTTTCAGTAACTTTATAATGACGATTCAACACGAAACTTGTAATGATTTAATACCCCAGACACATTCAATATAATACATTTCTAACAAAGTTTGGCATAAGGGGATTCTCACTGCAAATTATATAAATGTGACTATAAATGGTATTGGTACATGACTGAGCATCAGCCATGCCCAGCTAGGGATCGATTCGCCTTGCACAAGTGACAATTTTCCCAAGCACTGGGGATAAACACAGGAGAATCGACTACATGTACCTGACTTGTGTACATGAGTGAGCATCGCTCAGGCCCAAGCTGTTGGGATCAATTGTCGAGAGTGATACAGAGAATATGAGCTGGTTTCGACAATTAACTACACATCTATCATTCTGTGTAAGAGTGAATATTATCCTACCCTATTTTTTATCATGGGGATGAAATTCTCTAGTGTCAGGATGATTCTCCCTAGTGAATTTGAACCCATACCAGTGTGTTTAATCCTATCAACATATATTTACACACACCCCCCCCCCCCCCCCCCCATTTCTCACCCACACCCCAACCAAACATGACGAAAATGCAAGTATTAACATAATTAAAACTAGAATATTTTAACCTATTGTTAGTTTTATTTAGCAATTCAAGTGCAAAGGAAGTCTGTCTTGGGATAATATACACCGATTGAAGTTAGTGTAAATTATCCCAGGATACATTTTCCTATTTCCACTTAGGTATGTTTCACTTATAATATTAAGGTAGGATATAATCCTTGCTTTCATCTACAGATAGAACGCCTTGGATAATAGGTGGTGAGGTGAAATGGGGTTTAACGTCGCGTCCAAGATTATTGCACTTATATAGCGATGTGCATGCACGTGTGTGTGTGTGTGTGTGTGTGTGTGTGTGTGTGTGTGTGTGTGTGTGTGTGTGTGTGTGTGTGTGTGTGTGTGTGTGTGTGTGTGTGTGTGTCTGCTTGTACTAGTCCGGACTGATGCCGATTTATAGTGCTAGCTCACTGAGATACCATGCCGCAGGCAGTTTAACATGAATACCCCACTCAGACACAGTATACTGACTCCGAGCCGACCAGTCCTTGTTTTAGCTCCTTAATGCCGAGCGCCAGACAGGGTAACAACAAGTACCATCTTTTAAGCTCTTTTGGTATGACGCGGTCATGGATCGAACCCCGGACTTTCCGCTCTCCGGGCCGACGCTCTACCACTAGACCACGGAGGCGGTCCCCCACCTAGAGGTGAAGCATGACCTGTGTTTTGACATCAAGCATCCAATGCATCCTATCCAAAATTATGACTGCAAGGGGTAAACATACCCAAAATCAAAGTTAAGAATTGACTGAGAATCCCCAACATGCCCCAAAGGAATAAAGATATACAACTATGACAAGAAGTTTGTTGAACAATGTTTGTTTTAGTCTTGGAATAAAAAAATCCTGGTAAGGGGAATATCCTGTTCAATAACAAAAGACCATGTTGAGTGACTTCTATGGCCCTCCTATAATGATAATATTCCCGTAGACAACGGTCTGGACAGAGAGTTGTCTTAGACGTCTTAGACGATTTAAGTGTCAATTCAAAAGATTCACAATCTGGTCTAAACACAATGGACCTGAGAGGTATATGCAATTTTGCATCAAAATGGTCACAAGTAAACTCTACACAACTGAGAAAGTCAACAAGAGTCATCAGAAAGATATAGGGTTTACCTGCCATGATCCATGCAGTACACATTGAACTCGTTGAAGAAATGACAAGCTCCTCATCCATAAACTGCCTCAGAAGGTTTATTGCCTTAAGGGGGTAGTCAAGCAATTCTGTTCCGATGGGGGAACAATCTTTATTGTTGCTATTGAATCTCTTAATGTCACTGCTGTGAATGTAGAAGATGGGCCTGTGCAAGACTTCCTGTATAACAATGTTGTGGTGTGGTTTCGTTGTTCAACACCCCTCATTCATCTCACATGGGAGGTGTATGGGAGTGAATGATTGGGACTGCTTGGAGAATACTTGATGCTATGCTCCTGAACACAAAACGACGACAAAGGACGACTCACACCCCAAACTTTGATCTGTCTCTAGATTTTAAAAATTTATGCAAGTCTTGGTGGATGTATGTGCAGACACTTGCAGAAGAGTGTTGGCGACAATGGAGACGAGACTATTTGCAGTCTTCAAACCAGGTTGAAATGGAAGATTTCACAGCCTAACCTGCAAGAAAGAGATGTTCTTGTGAAAGGCAATTGTGCGAGGAATGAGTGGCCTCTTGGTGTTGTCGAAACAGTGTTTCCGAGACAAGATAACCTGTCCGCAACCGTCCAGTTGTGAACCTTGTTCGCTTGCTTTAAATTCCTCTTATGTCTGTGACATAACAGTGAGTTTACAGTAATTTGTGATTTCCATGCGACATCATAAAGGGAATGTCTTGCCACTAAGAGGCAATATTTTATGGATGCCTCTCTCTTTCTATAATCTAGGTCAAAAACGTTACATTTGAGTTATCTTTTCTTGCCTTGTTTTTCATACTTCCTGCAAAAATGCACGCTTGACACAAGTGGTTTCTGTGCCTACAAAAAGGTCTTATTTTCATTACTTTTCAAGTGCTGACATGTACAGGTTTTTCAACCCTTTGAAGTCATCTTATTACCCATCTTTGAACCTTGACTATGCTGATACGGAGAGGAAAGTAAAGCATCTCCTCTTCAGTAACCAGGTGAATCTCCACCCCAGCAAAGAGGAAAAGATGCCTCATCATGCCACCTGTTGAAGTATCGTTAGACAGTATGCCACCACCAGTTCTCTTCAAGCCAGATCTGCACCGGATTAGTGGTGACCCCTTTGCAGATAAGTCCAGGGATGCCACACCTGACCTGCCACCATGCATACCCACTGTTGTCTCAGTACACTCCAGTACAATCCAGTGCTTGTCAGGTTGGCCTGCAGATACCATGACCAATCATGAGCACTACACAAGCAAGTCCAGGGCCTCACTCTGCTTTTGGCAAAAAAAGGAAGGTAGTTTGTCTTGTAGTTCAAGTGGAGAAGATGAAAGCCAACAGCAAAGAGACTTCATTTGCCTTGCAAATTCTCAAGACCTACGACAAAGTGAAAATTTACATCAGCACCGAGTCCAAGAAACTGTTTTATGAATTGTTAGAGTTTGATGCCCCACAAACACAAATAACTGTGAAAAGTTAAAACAAGTTCACAAACTTTACATTAGAAACTAGCCTCTACTCCAATTTACTTGCCGACTATGCTATTGAGGCGCAACTAAACTTATTGTAAAAACATTACATGCTTTGAAGTAAAATAACTCACATGGTCACATGAGAACACAAATAATTGTGAAATGTTAATCGAAATTAGCCTCTTGTTGACTGGAATGCACAACTCAGTAAAATCTAAATATTTTTAACATTTGTATACTTATCATGCTTATCCTGCATTACTCCTTAATGCATTCACTGCTTACCTTACGACAACTAGAAGGACAGCGCAACTGCGAAGGTCCTGGGTGAAGAAATAAAGTTGTTGTTTGGTGATAAATAATCACTTCCTCGAACCCCGCCTATGTTTTGGAGCGATGAATGAAAACTCGAACTGCTCGCACCGAGCCCAGTAGTGAGTGAGTGAGTGAGTGATTGAGTATGGTTATACGCCGCATATAGCAATATTCCAGCAATGTCACGGCGGGGGCCACCAGAAATGGGCTTCACACACTGTACCCATGTTGGGAATCGAACCCGGGTCTTTGGCGTAACAAGCGAACGCTTAAACCACTAGGCTACCCGACCGTGAGCCCTGAAGAAATTTACCTTCATGTATGGCTCCCACAACAGTCAATATTGGTGGGATGGTGAAGGAACGGTTGGGTTGGCCTGGTAGTAGATTTTAGCAATAAAATCTAAGCATAACCCGAGATGTACTGCTCCATGCGTCCCATGCTCAAATCGGATCCGGGTGGTGTCGATCACATGTAGTTCGCTTACTTGTGCCACCGTTGCTAATGCCTAGAGAAACCATAGTTTTCTTGGTGAGGTCATAAAATGGGGATGCATAGAGGAGCTTGAAGTACCTCGTTAAAGTCATAAGCAGGTGGACGGAACCTGGCCTTCTGATCCTCAAGCCTGAATGAGTGTAATAGGGCCTGTAGTTCTATGACCTTAATCACCTTGTGATTTTCCAGAACAGCCAACACTGAGTTAAGTGCAGCCAATTACGTAGTAATGGTGCTACCTTCCAAGTATCTTTGGGTACGCAAATGTAGGAGGTATTCTGCTAGGAATTGTTGTGACGCAATCATAGGGTCTTGATTCTTTAGCCTTGAAAAAGTCTTAAATGATCCCCACTTGTCATCTTATAGTCCTCTGGGAGAGGAACAATGAACTAAAGTTAAAGTTTTCCTGCCCATGTCGAAATAACCCTTCGTACTTAATCGCCTTTTAAAGACGAACCATGCCTGAAGACGTTGGGTGAGGCAATTTGCTGTGAGGGTGGATGAGTAGGTTAGACCACTGTGGGAGGGGTAGTGGATCGTCTTCGGATAGATTTTTCTGAGCTTGACGAACTACCCTCTCGACGGTCACGACCAAGGTGAGAGCAAGATACCTCGTCTCCTTGATCCCCTGAATCAAATGTATGGATGTTGATTTTGAGAGGTCGAAGGGCTTGCACTGGGCACAGGAGAAGTTCACCCTTATCTTTGGCTCCCAAAATAGTCGATATTGGTGGAATGGTGAAGGAACGCTTGGGTAGTTGATTTTTGCAATAAAATACCAACACAACCCGAGATGTACTACCCCTGAGCATGTCACATGCTCAAAGCGGACCCGTGTGATCGCGTGCCGCCATGGCTAAAGCCAAGAGAAACGTTGTTTTCTTGGTGAGGTCATAAAATGAGGATGCATTGAGGGGCTCGAAGGGATGGGAGGGCCTCGCAAACCTCGAAGTACCATGTTCAAGTCACAAGCAGGTGGGCGGATTTTGGTCTTCTGATCCTCAAGCCTGAATGAGCGTAGTAGGGCCTGTAGTTCAAGGACCTTAAGTCATCTTGCAATTTTTCGGCCAACACTGAGTTAAGTGCAACCAAATATGATTAATGGTGCTATCCTCAAAGTGTCTTTGGGTACACAAATGTTGGAGGTATTCAGCTAGGAATTGTGGTGACGCAATCATAGGGTCTTCATTTTTTGCATCGCAAAAACACTCAAATAATCCCCATTGTATGGGACGATGAACTAAAGCTACAGCTTTTGCCACCTGCGCCGAATAAACCACTGCACTTGATGCCTTTTTAAGACGAACCAAGCTTGCAGACGAAACCAGTCAGACTGTGAGGGTGGATTTGTAGGTAGGACCACTGTGGGAGGGGTAGTGGATCGTCTTCTGCTAGATTTTTCTGAGCTCATCGAACCACTCTCTCGCCGGCCACCAGGACGCAATAAGGCATTAGTCAGTATGTTATGGCCTTTAGTGGATCCTGACACCTGATGTAAGGGTTCAGGAATTGTTGAATTAGGCACAGTTGTAAGTGGCCTCTGCTGGTTAAGTATCCCTTGGAACACTCACCATTGGCGAAGCGTGCGCGGTTGGTGTAGCGCAGGTGACAAGAGGCGAAAGATTTTGTGCAATCTGTCCCTCGGTACTGACAGGAGATCCTGGTCTGTCTGGAACAAGTCTCCTATGAACTGAAGCTGATAGGATGGAGTTAACTCTGACTTCGCCTCATTGATTATCCATCTTAGTTGATATAGCGGCCATCTGGTGAATTCCCAGTGGAGTACTAACGTCGGTGTGTGTTGATGACACAGGAGACAGTCATCTATGGAGGACTTGAAACAAATGTTCCTCATGTGTAGATACACAGTTATTGGCTTTGTGTAAATAGCCATGGGGCCATTGAAATGCCAAATGCGAGCACTGCCCTTGAACATGAACTTGAGGAGATGGATAGGTATATGCAGGTAGGCATCCTGCAAGTCGCGACTGATCAAGGATCAAAAGCAGTCATGCTGGTTCTGTGCAGTCTAAACGTGGTGAGGCAACAACAAGGTGGATGCGTCAGATAACATTCGTTGAAAACGGAGAGATTGTGGATCATTCTCATCTTGTCCGAGTCCTTCATTTGTACCAGGGAGATGGGAGGATAAAACCCTGAAGTTAAGTCTGGGGTGTGAACCATCTGTAAAGCTCTTTTCACCAACTGTATGTCTATGTTGGATTTTTAATAGCAGATGATGATTTCTTGGGATATTTCCAAGGCAGAGGGGCTAAGTATAGCTGGTAATTGTAACATAGTATGTAGAGTACGTATTCGTCCTTGAGAATGAATCCATTTTGAAAAAACTTTTACAAACCTCTAGAGGTTATGAATTCTCTGATGAAATCCTCCTTGGGGCACTTATTGCATTTTCCTTGCTCAAGAAAATCTACATGACATAGTTGTAACCTGTTTCCTTAATAAAAAATGTTACCACACAAAAAACTTTGTTTTTGTATGATATACGACCACCCTTACGGGTGCCTCGACTTCAATGGCGCGTCACGCCAGGGGAAGCGACTCTCACCCAAATCACTTTCCATATGTCTAATGCTGACGGATGTGGGGAGGTGGGTGACTGTGTGCCAAGGAGGATTTCATCAGAGAATTCATAACCTCTACAGGTTTGTAAAATTCTCTTTCAGATTAAGTCCTCCTTGGGGCACTTACTGCATCAAGATAGACTCCTAAAGATAATCTAGGAAGTTGCATCCGTCAGCAACAAGCGTGCATAAAAACATTGTATTTTGATTATTTCAATGAATAAACAAGAGTTCAATAAATGGAACCAACCTTATCGTGAGGCACCACCGTCGAAAGGGGGGGGGCTAGAGACAGGGCGTGGTCGACCATAAACAATGAAAGAGCCATTATTTGTGGCTTATCATATCGAGAACTCAAGACCCACACACACACACACACACACTTTTTGGAACAAGTGAAATAGGGACGTCGATCACGAGAGACTATTAACCCGCGCTGAGCTAGGCCAGAGGGTCCCCGTCCCCGTGTGCAAATACAAGTATTATCGAGTAGTAAGGACTGGTATTTTTTTCGACCACAGAAGATATAATCCGGACCGTTACTGAGTAGTATAACCGGAGGACGGTCTAAAATCTCGAAGGCTCAATCGTCTAGAGTTGTAGAACTTTGCCCGGTTCGGAGAACTGACTGACCAAACCGAGCACGCTCGCTTGAGTGTTTGTTGAGAAGGTAATGTTTGATGAACGTGCTCGGCTGGCTCCAAATAGCCTCGAAGCAGATCTCAATTGGCAGAGCTGCGGTGTATGCTTGTGACATAGCCACTGCTCTAAACGAATGAACCTTCAACCTGGTAGGGGGGTCCCTGCCTTGAAGTGTGTACACAGTACAAATAGTAGACACTATCCACTTAGAGATGGTTTGTTTGCTCGCAGGTGAGCCAGCCTTCCTACCGCCATAACAGCAAAATAGTTGATTATCCTTACGGATACCCTTAGTTCTGCTGATATAGGCCTTGAGGGTCCTGCGGACATCCAAGACATGAGCATGTTTTGTAGTGGTCCCCGACGAGGAAGGCTGTGAAAGAGCAGGTAGGTTTGTGCGAAGGCGTGTGCGACCTCAGAACGGTAAGAGTCCGGCAGGCGAATACTGATCCTGTCCCGGTGGAAGACAGTTAGTTCGGACCATTGCATGAATGTCACCTACCCGTCTGCCGGACGTTACCGCCACAAGGAACGCCGTCTTCCAGCTCAACAGCTGAAGAGAGAGAGACGACAGATCCCGAAAGGAAGGACCGGACAGCCAATCAAGAACGATTGACAAGTCCCAAGGGGGACTGATCCGCCCGACAGGCGCTCGGATCCTGTCCACACCTGCTAAAAAGCGCTGCAATAATGGGTGCGCACCCAGAAGTGCCCCGTCGACAGGGACATGAAAAGCTGCGATAGCGATAGCTGTAGAGTACCCCCGGACTGTCGATGCGGCCAGGCCGTCATCTAGTCGCGACTGGAGGAACTCAAGCACGTCCTCGAGATCTGCAGAAAAGGGATCTGCAATCCCTCTGTTGACACATCAGCGCGCAAAGCAGGCCCATCTATCCTCGTACTGAACGTTTGTCGAATCCCTCCGCGAAGCCAGTACAGTGTCTGCAACTCGTGCAGGAATACCGCTCTTCTGGAGGTGATTCCTGACAGTGGCCCTGTTCTGGGATTGGAGGTCCGGTTGTTAAGGTAATAGAACAGGAGGCTGAGCCAGAATCCTGAGTATTACAGGAAACCAACTCTGCGCCGACCAAAGAGGTGCCAGGCGCACAAGTAGTCGTGCAGGCTGAGTGGCTAGCTGAAACAGGACCTTGGAAATCAGAGGTACTGGGGGGAATGCCCACAGAATTCTGTCCTTCCAATCTAGCTAGAAGGCGTCCTGTGCCACCGACCTGGGGTCGGGGACTCGGGAGCAGAACGTTGGTGTCTGGTGATTCACCCCAGACGCAAACAGATCCACCTGGAACGACCTGTATAATTGGGAGATAATCCCGAATATCCCGAGACTCCAATCGTGAGGAGCGAGGATCCGGCGAGACAGAGCGTCCGCACGGACGATGTCCATCCCTGGGAAATATATAAACAGGTAGCACCCTGATATTGTGTGAGTCGCACCATAGGAGGAACTGCCACGTCTCTTGGAGAAGCTAAGGAGACAGTTCCCCCCTGCTTCCGGATGTAAGTCATCGCAGTTTGGTTGTCCATCTCTAGACGAACCACATGGCCACGAAGCAGATTCAGGAAGCGTTGGAACACCAACCTGACCGCTCTCAGTTCTAGCACATTGATATGCAGTTTGATCTCCTGCTGGGACCATAGTCCCGAGGCAGTGTGATCATTCAGAACGCCTCCCCAGCCGGAGAGTGACGCGTCTGTTTGAACTGTGAGAGATGGAACGGGAGTGTCGAGGGGGAGCCACCTGCTGAGCCCCAGGGAAGAGGGTTGCACCCATCTTATATGGCAAAGCAATTAAGTCCTGGCGTGTGGAAGTCAAGTATTTAGATACCGACATCCACAGCCTGCGCATGCCCATGACTGCGCACATCATCTGCGAGGCACAGCTAGGAATAGCTTCCTGCGCCAGATGACTATGGACCTCCGTAAGTTGCGCGGCCAACTCCAAAGAGTCGGCCTGCCCCTCTCCTGCTAACTCCCTCTGTACAGCCGACAGATATGCGGAGTGTACGGACACACAGAGCTGTTGGCATGCATTGCGATATTGCTCCTCGAAGCATATGTAAGCAGCCTTCAACTCCGCACCGCACTAGGGAAAGGGGGGCAACCGCTGGCCCTGCTTGACCTTAGTGCTTGACCCCCAGGGTAACGGAGGTCCAAACGCATTCATCCACCACCGGTACCTCAAAGTCACCATCCTCTGCAAGCGGGTACAGCTTAATAAGTTCGGGCAGGTCGAACATCCTGCGGGCACCCGACAACAGAGGGTTGATGACTTCATGCACCAGGGAGGATAGAACACGGAGCCGCACCTGGGGCGCCTTGCTAGGAGAAAAGCGTCCCTCAGAAGGCAGAACTCAGTCGGATCCAACTCGGGCATAGGCGCAGCCACCTGAGGCAGTACCTGGACAATCTTGTCCCGCACGTGCCTCAATGAGGAAGCGAAGGAAAAAGTTCCCGAGGATTCAAGGGAACCCACCTGGCTCTGGGCTAGGAATCCACTAGAGGAAGCCTCGGCCTCGGAAGAGGCGTCTGGCTCCGCTAGGGAAAACTGTGCGTCGGTAGTCCACGGGCCAGCGCCCGCCACCCCTCCGCTGGGAAGCGACCTCGAGCCGACGCCGAAGTCCAGTCTGAGATCGTCCCCGAGACCAAGTGGCCTGCATCGGCCAACGCCATATCACAAGCTCTCGAAGCACCGACAACGGGGAAGCCTAGGCCCGCAGCTCCTGTCGGAGCTGAGACTTTACCTCCTCCATCATCAACGCCATCTGTGACTTCAATAAGGCAGAGATGTCTGCCAAAGATGGTGCAGGAGAGGGTGCAGTGTTTATTACGGGGACCCTAGAGCCTTCTCCCCCGGTGAAGGAGCAGAGGAGACAGTCTCTGCTGCTTTTTCACCCTTTTTAGATTTTTTAGAGGGGGGGAGGGGGGGCGGTCTTATATCCACCCCCGCCTTCAAGAGACCCTTAAAGTGCATGAGGTATTACGCCTTTGCTTGAAAGAAATGTACCATACATACAGTTTGGTCAGCCATGGTTCTTGTCGAACGATAATCTTTGTACTTTGAAAAAAACAGGCACGTCTGTCTTAGTCAGATGACATAAGGAAAGTGATTTGGATAATCTTTGTACTTTTGTTTGTCTTGAAAAAAACAGGCACGTCTGTCTTAGTCAGAAGACATAAGGAAAGTGATTTGGGTGAGAGTTGCTTCCCCTGGCATGACGCGCTGTGGAGGGTGAGGCCCCGTAAGTGTGGTCGAATATCATACAAAAACAGTTTTTTGTGTGGTAACATTTTTTATTAAGGATACAACTATGGGTTACAACTATGTCATGTAGATTTTCTTGAGCAAGGAAAATGCAATAAGTACCCCAAGGAGGATTTAATCTATCAGAGAAAGGACCACCTATGGGGGAATTGCTAGACGTGACTGTCCAAAACTTCAGTGATTACACCTCTTATCACCTCTTCTGCCTTGGTATTTACCACGACGGGACTGATAAGAACTTTGAGGTTTGCCTCTGCCACACACTTTCCCATGAGGGGAATCCTGGTTTTCCTTGACAGATGCGTGTCTAGGCTTATAAATGCCTGACCTGCCAGCCCGCTGGGATAGACTATAAGAGACATGCTCTAGAGCCTCGAGTGTGGTGTCATCCCAAGCGTCATTGGGAACTTTGGCGTTGGTGCCTGCGATCTGTTCATTGAACTGGGAAGTAGATGACCAACATGACCAAGGTTGACATAGCAGCCTGCACTTTAACTCAAAGTCCAAGTTGGAAAGCGCTAAACAACCAAGTATGTGTTTGATTGTAAACTACACCAGACCGACTTTAAAATGATTTCTCATGTGGTCAACCTGACGCTGTTGGAAATTCACCATAGTTTGGAAATGATCTTATCAGAAAGGGTTACACTCGGATAGTCGCAATTTAAATAATTTCAAGAATAATTGTGACACACTCCCTCTAATCGCGATCGGCTTCTGCTCCGGTGAGTAGTGCCTCCTCTTTCAGAAGGCTTTGATGACCCGTCTGGAGATAAGGAGTAATGCGCCGATGTCCCTGCACGCACTGCCCAGCAATGTATGTGCTGTACCAGACACACTTAAGGAGTTTGGTAAACATTAGGAACTTGTGCTTTGGAACGGTGCTGATGCCTGAGCGTTCATCGACTACGCTGGATGAGCCGTTGGAACAGCACTAAGGTGACCATACTTTGTCTGCATAACAGGGTACGCTGTAAGCCTTGGGTATCATGTCATTGTAGAGGCGCTTAGGTGGTAGGCAGGCGTTGTGCATGCTGCAGGTCTCTTAAGAGCAGTTATGATACTCACAATAGCCTCTGGTATTGTTGCTTTCAGCGGAGGATGCACGTCTGCAGTCGCAATGACGGGAGCCATATTAGCCACCAAAAATAGCAGCTGCGTAGGAATGACAGAAGCATGTCCGTCGCTAACCTCTAGCAATTGTGACATCTTCCTCGCCACTCGATGGGATTGCTGCAAAATATGTTTGGGAGTAACCTGTCTACAGATTGCAAAACGCGCCACTGAGAGAGATACACAAACAATTACATTTAGAGTTTGGAGAGCAAATCTGTGTGCATGCCAATCAACGTGGATGAGCATCTTGGGACAACTTTATTACTTCACCCAAGACCATCACTGTGTGCTGTCTTTTTTTTTAAAACCTTATAAGCAGTGTATGCATATAGGTGTAATGCAGGATAAGTAAAAACAAAGTAACAGTATATATTAAACTAACTTAGCCAAAATTGTATAAAACAAGTATCTGTCACAAAGTGACAAAATGTCCCCCGCCTGTATATACAGCATAGTACCAAATATGAAGACAATCCAGCGATTAGTTCTTGAGATGTCGCGGCAACATCATTTTCCAACTCCAAAAGCAGATTTGCCTGCTGTGACCTTGAAAATGGGGTCAAGGTCACCAAAACGACTGGTGTCTGCGGGGTCTGTATATACACCATAATTCAAAATATGAAGACAATCCAGCGATTAGTTCTTGAGATATCCCGGCAACACCGTTTTCCAACTCCAAAAGCAGATTTGCCTGCTGTGACCTTGAAAATGGGGTCAAGGTCACCAAAACCGACTGCTGTCTGCGGAGTCTGTATATACACCATAGTTCCAAATATGAAGACAATCCAGTGTTTAGTTCTTGAGATATCGCGGCAACACTGTTTTCCAACTCCAAAAGCAGATTTGCCTGCTGTGACCTTGAAAATAAGGTCAAGGTCACCAAAAAGGACTGGTGTCTGCGGAGTCTGTATATACACCATAGTTCAAAATATGAAGACAATCCAGCGATTAGTTCTTGAGATATCCCGGCAACACCGTTTTCCAACTCCAAAAGCAGATTTGCCTGCTGTGACCTTGAAAATGGGGTCAAGGTCACCAAAACCGACTGGTGTCTGCGGAGTCTGTATATACACCATAGTTCCAAATATGAAGACAATCCAGTGTTTAGTTCTTGAGATATCGCGGCAACAAACAGGTGGGACGTACGGACGTGAATACTATATCCCCCGCTTCGCGCTTTCCCGAGGCGGGGGACAATTATGATGGGAACAAATAGGTGAGGGACACTTATGTAAGTTACCAGTAGGCATTGTGTGTTGTGACTTTAGTCTAAGGACACCTACGAGTGATCACAATGTCATTTGGCACACTCGTCCCATTCCGTAATCTACAAGATACCGAGTGGTGAGGAATGAGACGATATGGCTGAAAACGGCTCTTGACGTCAGACGTTGAACTCGCTGTTACACATGAATGACATGGAATTTAATCATTCGTCGGGTGATTATTGTGACAGTAAAGGGTAATAGGGAACACTGTAAGGAGAATATGGATACATGTAAGGAACGAGGGAAGCATAAGCATGGCTAGTGACGACACAAGGGTGAGTTTGCTTTTGAATCAGTAGCCTTCTGAATAAATGTGGCATGTGAAAGTGGTTTGTGTGAATGTACCAGGACAGTTTCCAGTAGCCATAATATTCAATACTAAATCATTTCATTCCTTTTTCCTGACATTTTTGTGTGAAGCATATTAGGAGCAGCTATAGAGTCAATAAAAGCCACTAAGTGGGTACTTAACCCTACTGATCAGAAGGGTGATTGATCGTAAAGGGATCCAAGGGCTAAGGATAGAGTTCGGGTAACGTACCATAACACTGGAGACATTTGGATGTGTTCAGCACCGATATAATATACCCAATGAACTGCTTTCCAGTGCATAATATTAAAATAATAATTAATTGAAAAAATGATACATGTATATTAGTTCCCATTTATCATCAGTTTAGCCACTTGAATTAAGAGAAAAACGAAATAAAAAATATATCTAAAATAAAAGTGCTTTCGTAAGTTATCGCTGGCTATAAAATGAGTCGCCTCAGGCTATATTTAATAAACAAGTAGTATAGGTAATAGGGGTTCTGGCTCACTTCCACTGGAACCGGATTTATATACCTATACTACAGGGGATATTTTTTATGTCAAAATGATTATGCGATTCAACGAGTCATGAGATTAAGTGAAATTGGCCACCACCTGGAGTCAATGATATAAATCTTTATATGTAATATGGGGTTCTGCCGCAACGACTGGAGCCGGATTTATATGCCTACCACAGGTGGCATTTTTTATGCAAAAACGATTATGCGATTCAACGAAAGTCGTATCAAAAGAAATATCAATATTAATTAATATTGAATAAAATTTACTATAGCCCACGGGGATATTGGAAAGGTGTAGGAGCAATAAAAACATTAGCCACCGCGGCTAAGGTATCTAAAGATGTGGCACAGGATTGGTTAAAGAAACAAGCGATGTGGCAAATATACTTACCAGCACCGCGTTATATACCGAGGAAGAAGTTTGATATATTTACAACGAATGAAGTTCATCAGGCTGACCTCTTGTTTCTTCCCCACGATAAGGTAAAACGCAAAACGTATAAATACGCTTTAACCGTAGTGGATGTGGCTAGTCGATACAAAGAGGCTGAGCCATTAACCTCGAAAGATTCAACGGAAGTAGCTAATGCACTGAGCTGCATATATAAACGCGGACCAATAAAATGGCCTAAGCTATTTCAAGTAGATCCCGGTCGCGAGTTTATGGGATCAATAACTAAACTGTTAACAAAGCACGATGACAAAATCAGGCGTGATGAAAGAGAGGCACACCGTAGTCAAGCTATCGTTGAAAGATTTAACAGGACATTAGCTGAACATTTGTTTGGCTATCAGTATGGGATCGAAATGAAATCCGAGCGATTGAGATCAACCGAATGGGTGACACGTTTATCAGCCGTTGTATCAGCGCTGAATAATGAAGTAACGAGATTAATAGGGAAGAAACCATCCGATGCGATTAAAATGAAATCCGTGACTTCTGAATCTTCAGCACCGAGGAGAGGCAAAGAACAAAAACTTCCGGATAGAGTAAGGGTAAGATATTTATACCAGCCCGGTGAACTCGAAGGAGGCCTACGTCGCGCAACCGATCCCATATGGTCTCTTTAAGACATATAACATTAGTCGATTGGTTATGAAAGAAGGAGAGCCTATTCTTTATTATCTTAAAGATGGACCGGGCAGGGCATTTGTACGAGAAGAGTTGCTCATGGTTCCCAACGATACAGTATTACCGCCCTAAATAACCATAAGCATAGGTAGTTACACCATCCTTATCAATCCATCTCTTTGTATCTAAGGGGGATAATGATGTCTTGTTCATTCTTAATCCATATATCCTATGATTGTATCTTCTTAAAGAGTTCATCTCGTGTTTGAACGTTCTACGGTTGAATAATGCTTCTTTATACTGTTCGTGTTTGATATGCTTTTTTACCACATACTTTTTAACACCCTTTTTCGCTTTTCTTATCTCTCCATTATCGGACTTCCTTATAGAATACATCTTAGGTCTTAATCCGACATACTCCGCTATAGGAGTCCAAACACATTCATCCTTCATCTTACCTAACACCTTTTTATTTACTGGGCTGTGCAGTGGATTATCTTTAGGGTAATCGCTCGTGTCGTACATATCTATTTTTTCTGCCATATCTTTATATACATCCTCGGTTTGTATTTCCATCAACAAAGAATCTGTGTCGGTATATAACACCTCGCATCTATCGCCGTATTGCTTCTTAAGTTCCTTGTAATAAAAGTCATACATTAAGTGTTTTGACAAGTCGAGAATACTCATACCGACGTACACCGGTCTGTTGAATTTTATATTACTCTTCTGCATATGCAACGCGGCTAAGTCGTTACCGAATATCTTGCTTCTGTTAAAAGCCCGACTGGCTATAAGTTTCCTGAGTCTTTCTTCCTCATTAGATCTGACTAATTTAACATCAACACACTTCCTTAGATTCTCCATAGTTTTACCAAATACTGAGTTATTCATGAGCTTATATAGATTCTTTTCGAAATCGCTGGTAGCTATCTTTCTTAAACGGTGTTCAACCTTATATAGGGCTCCATCCAAGGGCTTTGATCAAACTTTAGAACTCTGTGTATTTTCTTAAGTTTCATACCTAACGATAGATATAACTGGAGATTTCTGTAGTGAACTATATATTTTGTCTTATCCATCAAATTTGGTACGAGTTTTTCTACGTTAGCTAACCTTGTATAACCCATCAAGGAGTGTTGATATTCCGACATCCAATCTTTATTAACCATTAATCTTTCGGGAGCTAGCAGATAACTGTTATGGTCTTTATGTAACGAACTTGGATATTCCAAGTCAACTTCTAGTATGTACCCTTTATTCGCACTGATATTATGGATATCTATATCATCAACCCACTCAAAACCATCCGTGGGTAAAGGTTGACTCATAGCCCATCCATACAAATTGTTGGCGTCGAGATATAATATATGCGTGTCGGGTTTACTCGGATCGTATCCTTCAACTAATTTATTATTAGCCTTAGAATACCTTTTCGCTACCATCGATATACCCGCTCTTAATCCTTTCTCAATAAACAAGTGCATATCGTAATCTGTGAGTAGTTTTATTTTTACACCGGTCTTCTTTAACAATGCATCCCACGATAGTCCGGGACTGGAATAGTACCATGCTGGGTCCAAGCCGTATTGTTTTAAACATGTCTTTCTAAATATCTCGAATATATCGGCGAGTTACAGTACATCGTTTTTTAAGTACAGATCGTGATAATCGCCTAAATTCTTACAACCTAATTTATCCCACACCGTCAGAGCGTGTTCATAATTGGCATCTGTTATTTTAGATTCTGTTAAGTTACTATAGAATGATTCAAGGGGTGGTAATGTAGTTTCGTCGAATCTAGACCAATCATCCATATATTCGTAAGGATATACACCTTTTCTCAGCAACAAATGACGAGTTATCTTATCGGTATATTGATTTGTTATCGCAAAGTCATCGGGATTGTTCGCATCAGCTTAATTGTCCAGGGAAGATAACAGAAACTGTACGGAGTCTATGAATCTAAGCCCATTACTTTGCTTTATTCTAGCTTTCCCATCCTTGTCCGTATAATGTATAGTTTTAGTCAACGAGAACGATATGTATTTTTCCATATTATTAGGAATGCACGTTAAACCGCAGTCGGTCTTTGAGATAGCTAGCATGATGAGATGTGAATCGTATCCCCTAAGGTTATGAAACAAAACGGGGATGGGTATTGTTTGAGAATTCATTTTTAGTTTCAAGTTACACTCGTTATGCGCGGCTCCCCAATAATTACCCGTTACGTGGCAATGATCTCTTACGGAATCCCCATTCAGGGGTTTATTACAAACATGACAACTCGTTGACTTCTTATAGGCCCTCCAATTATCCCTCGTCATACACATGGGTTTCTTACGCGATAAAATTTCCCTGATTATTCTCTCTTCATTTTGTAGATATTCTAGGAACTTTCCCGCTGCATCGGGACCTCTGTAAATCACGGGCGTGTTTGTTTTCCCATCATACCTTACAACTATATATCCAAACCCACAAGGAATATGTTCTTGAGTTTTGTACGTAAAACTACTACCTTGATTATTGCGTTCAGTATTTTCTATAGGTTTGATAAGCGCTTCGAAGTCGGCGTAAATTACGTATGGTACTGGCATTTGATTACAATAATGTTCAAATTTTAATATATTTTTTCCCTCTTTAGGCATATCAATCCTGATAGCGGTCTGTCCAACACCTCTACAGTCTTCTTTATGCGCTTCTACTAGATCTTGTCTGCTGTACCCATGTAGGCATCTTTCACAGAAATATTTCTTTCCCTTATATTTAGTTTGATCGTATAATAGCCTGTTTAAACTCTTTATCCACGTATAATGATATTTTCCATCTTTTTCGATCAGAAATGAATTGATTCTGGGAATATGTTCTGGAGCGGAGCTTATCCTGTGTACAACAATTCCTTTAGAATGTCCGAAAACATTTATAGCTAAATTATTTTGCTTTTCCACCTTATCAATTTGTGATATTGGTGTAGGTTCGTCTATACCATCGAAGTTGAGTCCATCGTTTTGGGGATAGCTCGAAGGTCTATCCGGATTTTTGTCTACGGGGAACAATGCAGATGTTATCATCATTCTTAAACAGTCATCAGATTTATTTTTTACGTTAATTATGGCTTTTTTCTTCTTATAATACGGGGGTAAATCTATATATAAGATCCACCTTTGAAGGGCATATAATTTGCTATATCTAAGTATAAACTATCGATTTTATCCACACCCCAACCCGAACCTCTATTAGTCCAGCGTTCTAAAGTTTCCTGTATCCTCTGAATTGATGTATCTAATGATGCGTTTATAGTATCAGATTCGGTTATAACTTCTTGATTGCTCCGGAAATATGGTTCGGTATATTCGGTGCTATCATCTGCGCTACTTTTACTCAATAACATTTTAATCGTCAGCTGGTATTTTATACTATGTAAATCATCTAACTCCTCGTTAATTTTGCTGGATATGATGGGCTTAACATCATTAACATCCATGTTGGAATTAATATCCATATATTACCAATGATATTTACCAATGCCGGCGGATGTGGGTACAAATATTAATTCTTGTTGTTTTTTATCAACATCGTCAACTGATTTTTTTATCATTATCTAGTAAAGCGATCAATTCAGCTCTTCTCATTCGAGAATAACCTCTCAGCCCACTGTTTTTTGCTTGAGCTTTGAGTTCTCTGACAGTCTGGGGTTTGTTGTATTCCAAACCGAGTAAATCGATCAATTCAGCTTTTCTCATTCGAGAATATCCATGTAGACCACGTTGTTTTGCCATAACCTTCAACTCTCTGACAAAAACCATTGTGACCATGGTATATACAAAATGATTTATTTGTTTTAATGGTTATTTTTCATATATAAAAACGTATTCTCCCCAACCTATTCCTCTCATTGATGTAATCTTTCTTCCTAGCGTAAATAATATGCTTCCTGACCTTATCAGCACTGTGACTCTTACATAAACTGTAACTACATTTGACTCCAAAACCAACATACAACGTAATTTTTAAACCCCTTTCTTATGTTATAAGCGTGGGCGCCACAGTAAATACCAACGGATGTCTTCTGACATTGAATAGATTTCCCCATGAGTGTATATTTACATAGATTCATTGTTATACACATATCGTATCATTTGTCTAAAAGGTAAATCTCCACATCTCCACTGGTTATTTATTGATTAGCTGTCACTCTGACTAGGTGCGTAGTTATTGTGTAGCCTCAGCCAGTCAACGCTTTTTATTGATTAGCTGTCACTCTAGGTCATGGTTTATGCGTAGTTATTGTATAGCTGAAAGTTGCAACAACTGATAACCCAATTATCACGAATATGACCTCGTGGTTCTTTTGAGCCTCTGACGGTGTATAAAACTGACTCATTGTTGGTCGCGGCATTGGGTCAAGTTTCTTTCCATAAACGAGAAAGTATTCGTGCATGGCAGATTTGACATCCTTAAACGTTTGAATTGAATGTCCTTCCTTACGCAGTTCTTCATGAATAAAATCTAATCTCTCTAGAAAATAAAAAATTACTCCCCGAAAAAGCTAGAGCATTAACAATAGCTCTTCCGACCATCATCGCAATTGATGCCATTTTATATGAATATAAAATATTCAAATTTTTAATTACTTCATTATGTCTTCCGGGATAAGCCCTTGTTTGATGAGCATATCCTTTGTAGCCATAGCCAATCCTATATGAAGAACGGTCATACTGATATCATAACCATTAAAATCTAGCTTGGGAGGTGTGGTTTTAGTAATCATTTTAGCCATATGGGCATAGCCAATGGCCAAGCGGGTGACCACCGCTGAATGATACGTTGCGTTTACCAACATTTTACCGTCTGTAACTGGAGTAGTCATGCTTCTTATAGCATTATATGGGGGCTAACCTCTATTTGAACTTGTTGTTGTGGCATCGGGGGTGACGTTTTCTCTTCTCCGGTCTTATAAAACAACCATACAGCTGCTATAGCAGCAACTCCAACGCGTCCATGTTTTAATCGGATCAATATTTGAATTATTGTTTAGTTTCGCTTTGCGAGCGAGTCCTCCCATTCTTCTTGCAGAGATTTTTTTGGTGTTTTTCCTAGTAACTCTGGGTTGTTTTTGTGTTTGTGGTTGTGGTGCATTCACAATCTGTGGTTCCTCATTCACTATCTGTTGTGCAGTCGGGGTTATTATTTCCTTGTTCACAATCTGTGTCACCTGTTGAGTCTCCATTATTATTAAGTGGGCACTTATGTTTAAATTGACAATACCTAGCCGTTATTAAAGCTGTGGTGAGTGGAGCTAAGAACATTCCGTATCTATGATAAAACTCACAGCTCACTGAGCTTATAGCGTGTTCGATGAATGGGTCTTTCTCGAGAGATTCGCATAAATACATGCGATGTTCTGCCGGGATAGGGAGAAACGTACTAGCTACGACTGTGTATAGTTGTAATATAGCCGACACTATGGTTTTAGTCATGGTAGCTCCCAGTCTAGACTCGTAACGAGCGTACAGTTTTTTAATTTCTTCGTCGGTCATGTTATCAATTTTTTCGATGGTATAATTTTCCCAAAAATATTGGCAACATTTTCCACCGGCTACCAAAGCCGGGAGTCTTTCTCTATGTTTATCTAAAGATTAATCAGTCATAGGTTCTTCTGCATCAGATTCTTTGAGCATTTGTTCGATGAGTTCGTCGCATTCCACAATGTAATACCTAAGGAGATATTTAAGTCTAACATAATATAATATGGCATATCCAATACATCCCGTAATAATGAACTGTTGCGAAAGAATGAGGATTTCAAACCACATATGTCATATTAACCGCTAATGTTCAATTTATCGTATTTTTGCTATAATTTTGCTATATTTGCTAAAATTTTGCCACATTTTGCTATAATTTTGCCACATTTTGCTAAGCAATTGCATAAGCAGCTGGTTGATCGATTTTTAATACGAGTTTACAGTGCTTCGTAGCCGCTAACAGTTTTCTGAGCTTGGTATAAATAACGTCATTTTCGCGTAGACAATGCTCGAATGAATCTTGATCTTTGCAATGAAACAGGGCTACCCATTTGGTCTGCTCTCTGAGATCTTTCAGGACAGAATTGTATTTTTGAGTAAGTACCCAAACGCTATGCTGAGTATGCCAACCGGAGAATGCTAAATACAAAAGCATATCTTTCTTTTTTGTGAGTTCTTTACTCGCGCTGCAGTCGTCTATTACGAAAAGGGTTGATTCTCCTTTGTATTTTTCGTGACATACTCGTAAACAGTCTTGTAAACGATCGCCCGGATCGACTCTGTGTACCATGTCGTCATTCATTACCCAATCTCTCGATAGGTATGTTTTATTAACGCTTATAGTCGGGCACAGAATAATAATATGATCGAAAACGTCCCGATAATGACTTTGTAAAATATCTAGAATAAAAGCTGTTTTTCAACAACCCGTTTGCCCGCATGTGATAGCGCAGTGCGGTTCTTCAGGTAAAAGATTATTAATAGATTGCTTGCACGAATCGTCCATTCTGTATATTAAGATGCCCATCCATAATCACGTACAAATATATGTTTAATTTACCAGCTGATTCCTGGAGCTTCGTTATCCGTGTAGTGACACCCTCGCTGACATTTTCTATTCTCCTACCACTACCGTGTAGTTGGTCATCGTCCGTTGTTCACATGTCGAGCCATAGCGCGTACTTCGTGGTGAGGTATTCACCCATCGATACACCCCCGAGAGACAGATCTTTCACGACCGCGTTAACTTCTGGGCTTCGTTTTATAGAAGGAAGTTTTTTAATCTCATCCCACTGTTGATACGCTAGCATTCCTTGGCTATATAATCTTGGGATTGTAGAACTTCTCGGTATTTCTTTTAAATGCATCGGAGGGGTCCTCGAACAACATTAAAATACCCTTCAACGATCTAGTGGGGACGTTTAGATTGATATTCCAAGTCGTATCTTTTTTGTTCCTCGTGATCTTTCGATGTCGCAGCACGCGATCGTACAAAATGGCTAAACTTCATGTATACTGGTTACGAATTTGTCTGGCTAATTCGGGATCTGTTATCATATCATACTCCAGCGAGATATTGTCAATGGAATAGCTAGCATCTTCAGCAGCTCTGATTACTCTGCCGTAGTCATTAAAAGTGAGTTCGTATTCTAACCTATCGCCTAGGGATGCTTGATAAAAGGGCATGTGGGAATCTAATAATTCAAAGTCTAGGGGAATATAAAATCGATTACCTAATGCGTCGGCAACTGCCTGATCTTTTACGACAGTACCATCACCACTAAAAGCACCTACGTGCAGTCTCAAGGTGTTCCGATTACAAATACCTTGGTACTGTAAGTTTTCCTGCTCTTTATCCGTTCTCCACAGATCCATGTAACAATAGTATACATCGCTATCGTCGATACTCAAAACCTCACTACCGCTAATTTTAATCGTGATTTTCTTAATGATAGCACGACCTATGTTCTGAACGGGCTCCCTGTTAACGTCGGCAGAAGTCAAAATAATCGTACATGCTAGTTGGACAGTTCCCGGAACTAACATATCGTGTGCACCGAGATTAGGAAAGCGAACCAGAAGCGTTTGATTCTGATCGATGGTACTCGGGTTATTAGTTATAGTTACAGACTGACGAATTGCTTTGGCCCCTAATGGATCTCGAAGTCTACGTTGTGGGTTTAACTTGCGTCCGTATTGCGAAGACATTGTTATATTGAAATTATATAACCATATGTTTCATTTAAAAATGGATGATAATAATCTAGATAACATAACTGATACTAGTACAATCGAAGAGGGTACTGATGAAACCAGTTTTATGAATCTTAACGATGAACTTTTACAATCAATCGTCAATGATTATTACGATACCTTTAAAGATGTTAGTCCTATTGTTCGTGACTATTCAAAGTTTGAGATGGATAGTAAAGGAATATTGTGACTGCGTGGTGAACCTGATATTGATCTTATGCATTCTCGTACTCGTAAGCCCCTCGCTTTGTCTACGATAGTCAGTAAACACGACATCAGCACTGTTCGTGATAAATTAGGTTTTGTGGACTACTCACGAGGAGCAAAACTTTCCGAAAAGACTACTAAGGTTCTTCGAACTGTGCGTACTGAACCTCGGTAACATAGATAATTTGGAAGAAAGCTCGAAGGTGGCCTCGGACACTCGGAGAAATCTTGGATACCTATTACGATAATTCCACGTATTCGGAGTTCAGTATTAGGGAATTACGAGGTCTTGAAAAGGCAATGCGAACAATGCGGGGAGAACTCATCAATAATATAGCCAAGCTATCCGAAATCGACAAGCATATAGCTTATGAGAAAACAAAACTTGAATAGGTGGGCGATGAGTTCAGTAGACGCCGCGTAGCGGAAAGATTACGTAACTTAGAAGAGGAAAGATCGGCCCGCCTCGAAGCGGCTTCCAGTAATAGAAAGGCACTTCGTTCACAAATCAGTAGAATTCGAGAAACTATCGATCAAGTTCTCAACGATGACACTACACTGGCCAATAAAATTAAAACATTGTTCAGAGAACAGGGAATAACAATTGCCAGTATTTTAACCGCGTTGGGATTTATTATATTGACTTTGACTCTCGCGTTAACCGGTGGCAGTACAGGTGGTAGTGGCAGATCACCGCCTACTGATAGGGATGGTATAAAAGAGTGGATAAAAAAGCATTTAAAAGCATTAGGTTCAGCACTGGGAAAGCTCGCTGAGAAAGCCGCGGCTGCACTTCCCGGTATAATAGGGAGTATTGTTTCCTGGCTCTTGAATTTATTAGCTAAGACCACCACTTGGCTTAGTCAAAACTTGTGGGCATTGATCGTAGCAATTGCAGGGCTGTTGTACGTATCCGCTAAGAACTATTTAACCAAATCATGAGTAAACCAGCCGCGACTCCACCTAATACAAGCGCTGTTTTTTCATCGATATGTTGTTGATTTTTAGCCGCAATATGCGGTGGCACTTGTGGTTGTGTGTCAGTAGATGTTTTAGCGATAGTAGATAACTGTGGCTTGACTATTCCCGTTTCGCCAGTGTTTGTTTGCGTTATTAATTCTGCATTAATATCTGAATTTATACCTGGTTTTTGTTGATCGGTAGCAATAACAATTTTATTATTATAACCTATCACTTGACCGATCTTAAGTTCCATATTACTCGGAGACATGTACAATCCCGGGGCATAAACGTAGTCCACTTTGGATTGAGCGTACTGTAATACATCTTGATAACGCTTTATAGACGATGGTATGTCAACTGGTGAATTAATGGCGTCCTCCACGTTTGCGACAAACTGTTTTTGCACATCGAGCGTCGTCCCAGAACCGATAATGGACGTTCGTGTTTGCGATTGTGCACCGAGAATTGCCCATACATAAGTTCTTATTGATTCATTAACTCTTACAACTCCTGGGTGAGTAAAATTATTTTCTGTTTTATCATTAAGAAATTCATTCCAAGCGTTTGCGGTATCGTTCATTTGTATAAATTTTGTAACAATATAAGCCAAACCACCCTTAAAACTCATAAGTGAACCTCTCCAATCGTTTCTCGAAAGTTCCCAGCCATGATTAAGATTATGCATTCTTACAAAAAGATTGTTTTTCTGTAACAACTTAAATGGATCGAATGGTTGATGAGTTTTTTTAACTAAATCATCGCTGACTTCTTTAACAGTTCTTTGTTCGCTGTACGGAACACCTAGACCATGGTTTGCTCCTTTAATACGCCAATCTTTACTCTTAGAAATATTAAATTCCTGACAAATACGCTCATACGCGAACCTATTGTACGGATTATTTGATGCATTCCATGCTCGATCCTACGGTAATGGAGCACTAATTTCTTTAAGTATACGTCTAATCTGATAGTATACGTGAAATGATATAACAGACTTATTTAGTTCAAATCCTGGGGGATAAAGAGATACGCCACATTCCGTTGTGGCACACCATATGGCAAAGTTTAACTGATTCTGCCAAAATTGCATCGGATTGTGAAACCAATTGTGCACCATTTTATCGCTAGTTGCCGTGACTCTGTATTTTTCAAAGATATCAGGGAATTTAACGATAAAATCATAACCAGAGGCAGTTACTATAATCGTTTGATTAGTAATGTATCTCGATTCCATATTTAAGTTATGATATAGTATCATTGTATATTTAATATGTATGTTACACTCCCGGGAATAACATGAGGTGAGGTGAAATTGGGTTTAACGTCGCGTCCAAGATTATTGCACTTATATAGCGACGTGCATGCACGTGTATGTGTGTGTGTGGCTGCTTGTACTAGTCCGGACTGATGCCGATTTATAGTGCTAGCTCACTGAGATACCATGCCGCAGTTTAACATGAATACCTCACTCAGACACAGTATACTGACTCCGAGCCGACCAGTCCTTGTTTTAGCCCCTTAATGCCGAGCGCCAGACAGGGTAACAACAAGTACAATCTTTTAACGTCTTTTTGTATGACGCGGCCCGGGATCGAACCCTGGACCTTCCGCTCTCCGGGCGGACGCTCTACCACAAGACCACGGAGGCGGTCCCGGGAATAACAAATGGTCAGTCTATTCAACTGCTTCATACTATCGATAACTCGGATGGTCAACTCGAAGTCGCCCTATGCGATGTAACGTATTACCCGCGGTGGACCAATATAAATGCTGCAAGAGGAAATAATGAGATAGTAATAAATAGTAAAAAACACATTATACCTGATGGGTATAGACCGTATTACAGCGTATGCTCACTCAATGATGAAATTTTTAAGCCTAATGGAATTAGTCTCACACAAAATGAGTCGAATGGGATACTGATTATAAGCGCTGGAGAAAAGGATGTAAAGCTTTACGAGACCTTAGCAATTACACTTGGACTTGCAGATGGAGATATAACAGTACTCAAGACATCCGCACAAGGAGGGACATTACCCGATTTAGTTCCCTATAAAGAGTTGTGCATCCATCTTGATCAGATCGGTACGACAGATAATATTCAACTCGAAAGTCCTTCAACTCTACTCAGATCTATTACAGTCAAAGATGAAAAATATAATAGCGGTAGAACGGATTCTTTCTCAACATTACAATATAAAAAATTAAAGCGGGGTATTATTTCAGACCTCAAAATTTCTATATTAGATGTAAAACACCAACCTGTACATATAGGATACTTAAGTGTGACACCCCATATTATAAATAATGGTTGATTCATCAGGCCCAGGAACGCTCAGACAATGTAATACAATTGCGCTTTCCGATCTCGGAGACACAGAAGGATTTGGTTAACCCTGTACCGATGGTAAGTTATACGCTTTACACTTACACGATAATGTATACAAGCGGAAAGAAGTTACATTCACGGGTAATCTAGAAGATTTAAGCAATGTTGACGTTAGTAGACTGGATAAAAACACTTTGTACAATATTATTCTCAACGGTGATAATAAATGGACTATGGTCGAAGCAAACATCGATCGGCTACTGAATATCGTCATTACCCCACCTTATGTGATGACGGGTAGGGCACATAATTTAACTAAGATAATAAATAGTGGCATCGTACTCGCGGCTTATATCCCGTTAAAACGAAAAAGTGTGTTAGTCACCCCCCTACCAGAAGACCCAGGTCATATGTTAAATAGTCGTCCGGCCGTAAAAAGCTATTGAAACATTTATGCTCAGGGACAAAATTATCAAATGGAGAGAATTACCACAAGGTATATATTTTATTTGTGATGTCAAACCAACCAAATACGGTCATCAATTGTTTCTTTCCAATTATCAAGAAGAATATATAGTATGGTCTCCTAGTAAAATGAATGAAAAACTTAATAAAAATGTTGAATATCACTTCGTTAAAAATAATGGTATACGTATTAGTAAAAATAATAGAGAATATTTTCATTACAATTTAGTTTAATCGTCATTTTTGCATAAAAAATGCCACCTGTAGTAGGTATATAAATCTGGCCCCAGTCGTTGCGGCAGAACCCCTATTACATATAAAAATTTATATCATTGACTCCAGGTGGTGGTCAATTTCACTTAATCTCATGACTATCGTTGAATCGCATAATCATTTTGGCCTAAAAAATAAGATATTCTTGCCGTATAATAATAATTTGATAAGGTTGATGTATACTCTCAAAACATTTAAGCAAGACCAATTAAAGACTATTGTATGACCGTAATATACACTATGAGTCTATATCCGGCGCTCGATGAGGCATTTGAAAAGATGGATACTGTTGATGGATTTCGATTACATCAAATAAGCGACATAAAACATCGAAAAGAGAAGGAGAGGGAGTTGAGACTTGGATTGTATAAAAAGTATCGCAGAGCCGTGAATGCTCTGGAAGGAGTTGACACAGTTCTTGTAGCAGCTGGCATGGGACTCGGTGTAGCAGGTGTTGGTTTATTATCAACTATAATCGCCGCGCCTATCAAGCTCGGCATGGAAATAGCCGCTGGGGTCTCAGGACTGGCAGGAATAATGATAAAATTCATTTCTCATAAGTTGCAAAAGAAAGCATTAAAACACGATAGTATTCGGATACTCAACGAAGCAAAGTTGAACAGCGTTAGGGATCATATTTCAACAGCAATGGCTGATTGTAAGATATCCGAGGAGGAGTTTCGTTTAGTGTTGTCAGAACTCACCAAATACAACGTAATGAAGCAGGAAATTCAATCAAAATCACGTAAGACCAGTGGTATTAGCGAAGACGAGAAAAAAAGTTCATAGAACAGGGGAGGCAACAAGCGCGTCAATTATTCCGTGCCAAAACCAATGAACTGGTTGGAGATTAAAAATAGATTGCTTACTATCATTAGATCACATTTAGAAGAATGCTTACGTAAGTATATAATAATGGAGAATTACAAACCAACAAAGGAAGAACTCGAAAAAGCTATTGAAACATTTATGCTCAAGGACAAAATTATCAAATGGAGAGAATTACCACAGGGTATATATTTTATTTGTGATGTCAAACCAACCAAATACGGTCATCAATTGTTTCTTTCCAATTATCAAGAAGAATATATAGTATGGTCTCCTAGTAAAATGAATGAAAAACTTAATAAAAATGTTGAATATCACTTCGTTAAAAATAATGGTATACGTATTAGTAAAAATAATAGAGAATATTTTCATTACAATTTAGTTTAATCGTCATTTTTGCATAAAAAATGCCATCTGTAGTAGGTATATAAATCTGGCCCCAGTCGTTGCGGCAGAACCCCTATTACATATAAAAATTTATATCATTGACTCCAGGTGGTGGTCAATTTCACTTAATCTCATGACTATCGTTGAATCGCATAATCATTTTGGCATAAAAAATGCCACCTGTAGTAGCAGTTTAGGTATATAAATCCGGTTCCAGTGGAAGTGAGCCAGAACCCCTATTATCTATACTACTAAACAAATATTCAAAACTCTAAACATCGCTGAGTGTATTCATTGACATTGCGCATAGAGATGATAGATCACTGGGAGGAGCTTATGCACACTCAATGACCCTAATCGTCATAGGGCATTGTTTTGCCAAATACTACAAATATTACGAAATACTACAAATTACGTAATAGGGTATTGTCACATGTTTGAAAAGTTTGTAGTACTGTATTCTACAGGTAGGCCCAAAATCATTATATCCCATCTGTGGAAGACAGAAGACAGTGCTTTAGTGAGACTGGAAAGGCACACAAGTTATTTTATATAATTAAGAAAAACAATCTGTATCATATCAAATTCAACATATATATATATATATATATATATACAATGAATCTCACAGAAACATTCAAGGGTTGGGAATACCACAACGAATTTTGTCATCGTGCCCATGTTTACAACGATATATTTAACAGAATACGATTGTTGTCAACATCTTAATTTGATAAGATAAGTAACTTCCTATAAGCAACTTGTTTCCATCACACATTTATGCTAGAATAAGGCAACGGAAGTGAAAACTACATATTTCAACGAAGACGAACCTAGCTACAAGTTCCTCCTCATAGTTGCCCTCGACCGAATTTTTCCGCAACGAAAGGAATGCTTTCAACGATGTGACAGTCCACAGACGAAATTTCTCCAGCCTCATATAGCTCAAATCTGCCATGGTGTACAATCACGTAGTCGGTAAAGCTCTTAAATACGTCCAGTAGCGAAGTAAGAGACGACATAGTGACAACAGTGACAGGTGAGGTCCTTGTCGAAATCGGCGCGCGCATCATCGACGTTATTTATTTCCGGTAAGATGGCGGGGCAGAGGGCAATCGTGTATACATGCAAGACAGGGGGGGGGGGGGGGGGGGGGGCAGTTGCACCCCCTACATTTATTTAAAGAAAACAGTTTTATTTGAATCAAGTAGGGAACAAGTGATACTTGTACACATATTTGCGCACACACACACACACCCTCTAAAAAAAGGTTAACTTCGGCCTTGGTAGATCTATGCCATTATCCTTCAGGTAGTCTCAACTCCACAACGTGCCTTACCAAGCATCCAAATATAAACTTAAAAGAAGACAGCGGTCAAACCTCTTACCATCTGACAGTGTCTGAACTCGACAAGTCGGCGTCACTTCTTTTAGGCGCAGACATATTGAAAGCACAGCAACTGATGGTCTTCGCAAAGGGTGATTTCTCTCCTTTTGAAATGATATTCCCAGCGCGGTAGCGCAGAGCTCTGCGATCAGGCTATCGCTGTGCGGAGCTTGTGGTAAATTGTGACATGTAGAGACGGGGCCAAGCTAAAACGGCGCCCGACGGTGTTGCGGTAGAATGGTTCCCGGATCCTCCGCTTGGTGTCGATGCTCTTGCTCCGCTTTCCTAGATTCCAACATTCTCTCCTGATTGTGTGAAAGTGTAATTTGACTAATGTTGCACAATTATTAATGGAACACTAGCCTTACCATCAAATGTAAGGGAATACCAAAAAACAAACACCATTCTATTTGACGTCATGGCTGGTTTTAATAGGGGCACTGATCTAACGGAATTCCCCGGACTGGTTGTTGCCTTTGTTATTGTTTTTTCCCCGTGAGTACCCGGATGATACGCAACGCAACTGAGCGTGACCAGAGACTGGGCTACCGTCTGCAAGGACAGCTAAATAAACTTGGAGGCTGGAGGCTATATTTGTTTTACGCATTTTTGCATAAACACTGATTGGTTAACCGGGATCTATAAAGATTTCGACAAAGGGCGCGTGTTAATTAATTTCTTCAACCTAAACAAACAGACAAAAAGAACGGCGGAGCTCATCGGATGTCGTCATTTGGAAATACCCCAGATGGTTATAGTTTAATACTAAAAAAAAGTATCTATGCATGGAAAAGCATTTTCGGATTTCGGATTGCGTCGATAATACGATATCTACTCCCTTGTTGTCATCCACGTTTTCTCGTATAACCCCTACACTTGTGTATTTGTCGTCATTCACTTCATGCTCAGTTAATGAATTTATTACAGGTACAATTAATGGTAGCACCACTTAGATTACCTGACAAAGGTTCCCATTTGGCATTTATTGTGTCTGGGGTAATTATTCAATCTAAATCCAGGTTTGAAGTGAGGTGAAATGTGTGTTATGTAATATGCACGTGGTAGCCCAGCAAGAGATGAATGATCAGTTGATTTTATTTTTTTTGAATCAACGGAACGTTCCTAGTCATCAAAGGATTAACAGAAAATACGTTGATTGATTAATCACTATTATCTTGCACAGTGGATATGTAAAGAGTGAGTGTTTACATGTCTAGGTTTACTAAAACAAAGGGAATACACTCATACCATGGCGTGAAGTGCCGATGTAAAAACAACATACTGTGTTCAAAGGGTTAACTTATAATGCGTTGATTGATTGATCATTGTTATCTATCTATTGATTAAGACGATCAAAAGGGCCTACAAACATCACAACAGATTATTATGTAGGATTAGAAGCCAAACAACATAGAAATGTACTTTTCTCAACGTAACATTTTCAGTCTCTTGGTGATGACATTAAACATCAAAATGTTTGGAAATCGTTATCATAATAATACAGATGGAAATGTTTTTCAGTCACTTTGTAAAATAACTGAATATTTAGACGTTTAATAAATTTGTTACACATTTGACAGTAAAAAAATATACACACTATAAAAAAAGCAATGCTCAGGTGAAATATGTACTTTGTGTTGCAAGTCAAAATAGTGTAAACGAAAATCGCAAAATTATCAAGCAAGTGACTTATCAAAACTTCGTCACCATTACCGATGCTACCCACAAAGATACCTACATTTCCTTATTATCTCGAAAACTGTATTTCATTTTGTTCATCAATGTGACCATACGCCCTTAGTACTACCCATAAAAGCGACAAATGCGCTTACGAATGGCGCAGCAGAGGTCGCGAACTAGTCTAGATTTCTGCTATACATCCGGGTACTCACTGGGAAAAAACAATAACAAAGGCAACAACCAGTCCCGGGGAATTGCGTTAGATCAGTGCCCCTTTAAACATCAAAATGTTTGGAATTCGTTATCATAATAATACAGATGGAAATGTTTTTCAGTCACTTTGTAAAATAACTCAATATTTAGGCGTTTAATAAATTTGAAAATGTTACACATTTTGACAGTAAAAAAATATACACACTATATAAAAGCAGTGCTCAGGTGAAATATTTACTTTGTGTTGCAAGTCAAAATAGTGTAAACGAAAATCGCAAAATTATCAAGCAAGTGTCTTATCAAAACTTCGTCACCATTACCGATGCTACCCACAAAGATACCTACATTTCCTTATTATCTCGAAAACTGTATTTCATTTTTGTTGATCAATGTGACCATACGCCCTTATTACTACCCATACAAGTGACTAATGCGCTTACGAATGGCGCAGCAGAGGTCGCGAACTAGTCTAGATTTCTGCTATACATCCGGGTACTCACTGGGAAAAAACAATAACAAAGGCAACAACCAGTCCCGGGGAATTGCGTTAGATCAGTGCCCCTTTATGTCTTTGACAACGTCGGAGAAAGACGACACTGGTGTTTGGATCAATATATATATACTCAACAACAAAAGTTCCCGTGACATCAATATTTTAGTGTATTTTTCAAACAAGTAAAGTTTGGTTTTCAGTATGGTAGTACATGTATGGAATCAAGTCACAAAATCGCAACTGCTACAGAAAAGCATGCATTCCATGCAAAAGTTGACTTTTATGCAAGCCCCATGCATTTCACTAACCATGAATGGGTATAAAAACGTGCGTTAACGGGATTCCATATGTATTATTTAGCATCGTACTGACAACAACCACTCAGAAAAACAACAAAATTACGCAATTATTTGACATTACGAAATGTGTCATCATACTTCATTATATGGGCCGATGTCATTGCATTCTACAAGGTATGAAGTTCATCATCATAATAATAAGAAGAATAATACCTTAATAATGTTATGCTTTTGTTCGTGTGAACATATTTACAAGATCTGTAATCTCATTAAAATCAGATCTTAGTTCTCGCTAAACAAAGATCTGAGGACATCCCATTACGGGTCATGTCAGAACGACCTTAAAAGAAATATTAATAATACTGAATGATACTGAAAGTACAGTCGGACGCTGGTATTTTGAAGCAGACTTCTAAATATCTGCATATTTGATTTAGCGAGACATGGAAAGACATACACATCAAGAAACAGTATCATAAATCCGTAGCAATATGCATGCATACAGGAAAGTTAACATGTGTACACTGACAAATTGAAATGTATTTCGTTCCATGCTTCCAGCTTGGAATCAACTGAATCTTAAAGACAATACAGTGCCTCTCTTTGAATCTATTAATCTATCAAGCAAACTATTCATAAACTTGTCACTGTATTGTATTTTAAAGGTTTATTGAAATCCCTTGTGATCTGTTTTTTACTTCAATTCGTCTGTAATGCGTCACTCTCTTCTCCATCTTTTTGCGTGTCAGAGTAGATAAAATTGATCCAGTTATCCTCCCTGAGCTTAGCTTGGATCCTTCTCGGAATTTCTCACAATTACTTATCTCCGACATCTTGCAAAAGTGTGATGTTATGTTTAGAGTTCATTTTTATTTTGTCTTACAAAAACAACAAAGTGATATTCTTGGCTCTTGTTAAGTCAAGTCCGACACAAATGATAGGAACCTATTAAATCAATGCTATTTAGACCCGTTAATCTGACAGTCTCGCACTCCAACTCCAACACACCTAATTTGCAACACACCAACATGGTTACAGGCCGCCTAAGCCACATTTCGAAAATAGATAGCCAAAAGTGATGTGGCTCGCGGGGCAATGGTTACGGTTCCATGATTGTGGATTGTGGCTCTCGTGGCTATGCTGGCAAAACATGCTTTGTGAATCTAACAGGTTACCGCAACAGGGATAATATGTTCATCAAAACATTACATTGATGGATATCATGACAGTCATATTACATTGTCACATGACCCATGAAGATTCCGGGGAAGAATAGGTCTTCAGCAACCCATACTTGCCGTAAATGGTGGCTATGATTGTCGTAAAAGGCGACAAACGGGATCGGGAGGTCAGGCTCGCTGATTATGACTTGGTTGATGCATGTCATCGATCCGAATTGCGTGGATTGATGCTCATGATTTTAATCACTGGATTGTCTGGTCCAGACTCGATTATTTACAGACCGCCGTCATATAGCTGGAATATTGCTGAGTGCGGCGTTAAACAACAAACCAACCAACCAACAACATTGACACATTACAGGTCACGATTGTTTAATGAATTGTTGTGTAACAACATCTAAAACAATGACAATGTTTGCACTTACATATTAGACACAGATGTATTACGCTACTTCATGACCTGATGATGCCGAACACTACCATAATGTCATTGCTGCAGATGAAGGAGGTCGCCCACGTAATCAGCATATTCCATCTCACTCAGGTGTTGGTTCAGGAGCTGGGTCTTGAGGATGCAATGTTCTTGTCTGTAGTGAAGATGAGGATGTCGTCACTAACACGGTGTAGGAACTGGTCGCCTCCATCAGTCTGGGAGTACTTCTCCTCCAGCTGGATCTGGGGTCTGCTGTCAGGAAGGCGGGGCAAGGTCTTGTGTCTCTGGCGGTAGAGGATAGTGGTGAGAGACTTCAGGGCTGGAATTTGCTTCAGCAGGTCATCTGCAGGTCATCTGAGACGATGTCGTGATGTTGGCGTAGTCTGGATATCTCCTCTCCGTAGATATTGGGTATAGGGGTCGTTTCTGTCCTCTCCATCAGTCTAGCCTTAAAGGCATCAACCTCAAACTCGAACGGTCGTGGGAGTGACCCATGATCTCAATGGCGTGGAGCAACTCACCCTGAGTTGTGATCCTTGCAGTGCACTCCTTGACAATACAGGACCAGTATCTTCTTTCACCACGACAGCTCTTACACCGAAACTTAAAGCCATCATAGTACAAAATGACGCCTCCTCTGCCACTTTCAATGAACTTTATTTGAACTTGCGCATTTGTCATGGTTCTGACATGGAGTGAACAGGACGTCACTTAAATATGTTATGAATAACAGGATTAACTCAATGTCAATTAAGACCGCCATTGATCTCTAAAGAACACCACGCTTAGAAATCTCTACACGAGTTCACTCAATGTTAAATGTGGGACACTCATTTAAAGGTATCGGTAACCTGATTAATTAATTACCGGCTAGAGTAGGTGAAATGCACACAGCTGAAAATGTGGCGCATTCGGCAATAGTCATTTTTGAAAACTGGCTCAACCGGCTAGACACCACCAAAATCACTCATTAAAAGTCCCATAAATCCGACACAGTGATCAGCGTAGTCCGTGGTTATCTGCCCTCGAGTACACAGCCAGTGTTTTGATGTGAGGCGAGTTGGCTGGTAGCTGCATATTACAAAGCGGCAGAGATAAACTTTGCTTAACGATAAACAGTTAATGCTAAGTAAAGGAAACAGGATTAATCACATGCTTAGATTACCTCAATCTCATTAAAATCAAATACAAGTTCTCGCTATCGCTGAGGACATCCCATAACAGGTCACGTCAGTAGAACCTTTCGCAAACTATGACCGACGAACGTTAGTACTACTTACTTTCGTTCATCTGAAATACTCAATTATCCAACATAATCATATGCAACCAGCCATGTCGGATTAACGGGACTTGACTGTATTTGATTGATTTTGTGAGTAGTGTCCTGCGCATGTTGACGGGGAATTAGCTCTTGGGGGAATAAAGGACAAAATCGACATCACTGTCCCGGAACGCTTTATGCACAACATGTAAACAATAAACAACAATTGCACAATGAGCGCAATACCTGCTCTGACAACACAAACACAGCGATGAGGGGACCTTCCAGTTCAGGCATACATGCCTTCCAGCTCCCTCAGGGCGTTTCCAACGAGCGGCACATCCTGCTCGAGGTCGTCCCTCCACCAGCACTCGGAATACCAAGTAACACCATAGTAACAGTGTAATGGTAGCACATATATAGTAATGAACAACAATGGAAAAACGCTGATGTATTTATAGTGCGGCCTCAAGTCATGAATTTTGATACAACTGCGCGAAAAATTTTTCATGAGGGTCGACCATGTAAGAATGCATCCACACACCAAATATTTTTATTCTGAGACTGATACTTTTGAGAATAGCTCTCATGGCGTAAAAGTCATGCATGTGAAAAAGTTCGAATCGCTGATGTATTTATAGTGCGGCCTCAAGTCATGATTTTTGATGCAATTGCGCCAATTTTTTTCATGAGGGTCGACCATGTAAGAATGCATCCACACACCAAATATTTTTATTCTGAGACTGATACTTTTGAGAATAGCTCTCATGGCGTAAAAGTCATGCATGTGAAAAAGTTCGAATCGCTGATGTTTTTATAGTTCGGCCTCAAGTCATGGTTTTTGATGCAATACGCCAAGTATTTTTATGAGGGTCGACATTGTAAGAATGCATCCACACACCAAATATTTTTATTCTGAGACTAATACTTTTGAGAATACCTCTCATGGCGTAAAAGTCATGCATGTGAAAAAATTCGAATCGCTGATGTATTTATAGTGCGGCCTCAAGTCATGAATTTTGATGCAATACGCCAAGTATTTTTATGAGGGTCGACCATGTAAGAATGCATCCACACACCAAATATTTTTATTCTGAAACTAATACTTTTGAGAATAGCTCTCATGGCGTAAAAATCATGCATGTGAAAAAGTTCGAATCGCTGATGTATTTATAGTTCGGCCTCAAGTCATGAATTTTGATGCAATTGCGCCATTTCTTTTCACGAGGGTCGACCATGTAAGAATGCATCCACACATCAAATATTTTTATTCTGAGACTGATACTTTTGAGAATAGCTCTCATGGCGTAAAAGTCATGCATGTGAAAAAGTTCGAATCGCTGATGTTTTTATAGTTCGGCCTCAAGTCATGAATTTTGATGCAATACGCCAAGTATTTTTATGAGGGTCGACCATGTAAGAATGCATCCACACACCAAATATTTTTATTCTGAAACTAATACTTTTGAGAATACCTCTCATGGCGTAAAAGTCATGCATGTGAAAAAGTTCGAATCGCTGATGTATTTATAGTGCGGCCTCAAGTCATGAATTTTGATGCAATACGCCAAGTATTTTTATGAGGGTCGACCATGTAAGAATGCATCCACACACCAAATATTTTTATTCTGAAACTAATACTTTTGAGAATAGCTCTCATGGCGTAAAAGTCATGCATGTGAAAAAATTCGAATCGCTGATGTATTTATAGTTCGGCCTCAAGTCATGAATTTTGATGCAATTGCGCCATTTTTTTTCATGAGGGTCGACCATGTAAGAATGCATCCACACATCAAATATTTTTATTCTGAGACTGATACTTTTGAGAATAGCTCTCATGGCGTAAAAGTCATGCATGTGAAAAAGTTCGAATCGCTGATGTATTTATAGTTCGGCCTCAAGTCATGAATTTTGATGCAATACGCCAAGTATTTTTATGAGGGTCGACCATGTAAGAATGCATCCACACACCAAATATTTTTTATTCTGAGACTGATACTTTTGAGAATAGCTCTCATGGCGTAAAAGTCATGCATGTGAAAAAGATCGAATCGATGATGTTTTTATAGTGCGGCCTCAAGTCATGGTTTTTGATACAAGTGCGCGAAATTTTTTTATGAGGGTCGACCATGTAAGAATGCATCCACACACCAAATATTTTTATTCTGAGACTAATACTTTTGAGAATACCTCTCATGGCGTAAAAGTCATGCATGTGAAAAAGTTCGAATCGCTGATGTTTTTATAGTTCGGCCTCAAGTCATGGTTTTTGATGCAATACGCCAAATATTTTTATGAGGGTCGACATTGTAAGAATGCATCCACACACCAAATATTTTTATTCTGAGACTAATACTTTTGAGAATACCTCTCATGGCGTAAAAGTCATGTATGTGAAAAAATTCGAATCGCTGATGTATTTATAGTTCGGCCTCAAGTCATGAATTTTGATGCAATACGCCAAGTATTTTTATGAGGGTCGACCATGTAAGAATGCATCCACACATCAAATATTTTTATTCTGAGACTAATACTTTTGAGAATAGCTCTCATGGCGTAAAAGTCATGCATGTGAAAAAGTTCGAATCGCTGATGTTTTTATAGTTCGGCCTCAAGTCATGGTTTTTGATGCAATACGCCAAGTATTTTTATGAGGGTCGACATTGTAAGAATGCATCCACACACCAAATATTTTTATTCTGAAACTAATACTTTTGAGAATACCTCTCATGGCGTAAAAGTCATGCATGTGAAAAAATTCGAATCGCTGATGTATTTATAGTTCGGCCTCAAGTCATGAATTTTGATGCAATACGCCAAGTATTTTTATGAGGCTCGACCATGTAAGAATGCATCCACACACCAAATATTTTTATTCTGAAACTAATACTTTTGAGAATAGCTCTCATGGCGTAAAAGTCATGCATGTGAAAAAGTTCGAATCGCTGATGTATTTATAGTTCGGCCTCAAGTCATGAATTTTGATACAACTGCGCCAAGTTTTTTCATGAGGGTCGACCATGTAAGAATGCATCCACACACCAAATATTTTTATTCTGAGACTGATACTTTTGAGAATAGCTCTCATGGCGTAAAAGTCATGCATGTGAAAAAGTTCGAATCGCTGATGTTTTTATAGTTCGGCCTCAAGTCATGGTTTTTGATGCAATACGCCAAGTATTTTTATGAGGGTCGCCACTGTAAGAATGCATCCACACACCAAATATTTTTATTCTGAAACTAATACTTTTGAGAATAGCTCTCATGGCGTAAAAGTCATGTATGTGAAAAAATTCGAATCGCTGATGTATTTATAGTTCGGCCTCAAGTCATGAATTTTGATGCAATACGCCAAGTATTTTTATGAGGGTCGACCATGTAAGAATGCATCCACACACCAAATATTTTTATTCTGAAACTAATACTTTTGAGAATAGCTCTCATGGCGTAAAAGTCATGCATGTGAAAAAGTTCGAATCGCTGATGTATTTATAGTTCGGCCTCAAGTCATGAATTTTGATGCAATACGCCAAGTATTTTTATGAGGGTCGACCATGTAAGAATGCATCCACACACCAAATATTTTTTATTCTGAGACTGATACTTTTGAGAATAGCTCTCATGGTGTAAAAGTCATGCATGTGAAAAAGTTCGAATCGCTGATGTTTCTATAGTGCGGCCTCAAGTCATGGTTTTTGATACAACTGCGCGAAATTTTTTTATGAGGGTCGACATTGTAAGAATGCATCCACACACCAAATATTTTTATTCTGAGACTAATACTTTTGAGAATAGCTCTCATGGCGTAAAAGTCATGCATGTGAAAAAGTTCGAATCGCTGATGTTTTTATAGTTCGGCCTCAAGTCATGAATTTTGATGCAATACGCCAAGTATTTTTATGAGGGTCGACCATGTAAGAATGCATCCACACACCAAATATTTTTTATTCTGAGACTGATACTTTTGAGAATAGCTCTCATGGTGTAAAAGTCATGCATGTGAAAAAGTTCGAATCGCTGATGTATTTATAGTGCGGCCTCAAGTCATGGTTTTTGATACAACTGTGCCAAATTTTTTTATGAGGCTCGACCATGTAAGAATGCATCCACACACCAAATATTTTTATTCTGAGATTAATACTTTTGAGAATACCTCTCATGGCGTAAAAGTCATGCATGTGAAAAAGTTCGAATCGCTGATGTTTTTATAGTTCGGCCTCAAGTCATGGTTTTTGATACAACTGCGCCAAGTTTTTTTGATGAGGGTCGACCATGTAAGAATGTATACAGACACCAAATATTTTTTATTCTGAAACTAATACTTTTGAGAATAGCTCTCATGGCGTAAAAGTCATGCATGTGAAAAAGTTCGAATCGCTGATGTTTTTATAGTTCGGCCTCAAGTCATGGTTTTTGATACAACTGCGCCAAAAAAAATTATGAGGGTCGACCATGTAAGAATGCATCCACACACCAAATATTTTTATTCTGAGAATAACACTTTTGAGAATAGCTCTCATGGCGTAAAAGTCATGCATGTGAAAAAGTTCGAATCGCTGATGTTTTTATAGTTCGGCCTCAAGTCATGAATTTTGATGCAATACGCCAAGTATTTTTATGAGGGTCGACCATGTAAGAATGCATCCACACACCAAATATTTTTATTCTGAGACTAATACTTTTGAGAATAGCTCTCATGGCGTAAAAGTCATGCATGTGAAAAAGTTCGAATCGCTGATGTTTTTATAGTGCGGCCTCAAGTCATGGTTTTTGATACAACTGTGCCAAATTTTTTTATGAGGGTCGACCATGTAAGAATGCATCCACACACCAAATATTTTTATTCTGAGATTAATACTTTTGAGAATACCTCTCATGGCGTAAAAGTCATGCATGTGAAAAAGTTCGAATCGCTGATGTTTTTATAGTGCGGCCTCAAGTCATGGTTTTTGATACAACTGCGCCAAGTTTTTTTGATGAGGGTCGACCATGTAAGAATGTATACAGACACCAAATATTTTTTATTCTGAAACTAATACTTTTGAGAATAGCTCTCATGGCGTAAAAGTCATGCATGTGAAAAAGTTCGAATCGCTGATGTATTTATAGTTCGGCCTCAAGTCATGAATTTTGATGCAATACGCCAAGTATTTTTATGAGGGTCGACCATGTAAGAATGCATCCACACACCAAATATTTTTTATTCTGAGACTGATACTTTTGAGAATAGCTCTCATGGTGTAAAAGTCATGCATGTGAAAAAGTTCGAATCGCTGATGTTTCTATAGTGCGGCCTCAAGTCATGGTTTTTGATACAACTGCGCGAATTTTTTTTATGAGGGTCGCCATTGTAAGAATGCATCCACACACCAAATATTTTTATTCTGAGACTAATACTTTTGAGAATAGCTCTCATGGCGTAAAAGTCATGCATGTGAAAAAGTTCGAATCGCTGATGTTTTTATAGTTCGGCCTCAAGTCATGAATTTTGATGCAATACGCCAAGTATTTTTATGAGGGTGGACCATGTAAGAATGCATCCACACAGGAAATATTTTTTATTCTGAGACTGATACTTTTGAGAATACCTCTCATGGCGTAAAAGTCATGCATGTGAAAAAGTTCGAATCGCTGATGTATTTATAGTGCGGCCTCAAGTCATGGTTTTTGATACAACTGTGCCAAATTTTTTTATGAGGCTCGACCATGTAAGAATGCATCCACACACCAAATATTTTTATTCTGAGATTAATACTTTTGAGAATAGCTCTCATGGCGTAAAAGTCATGCATGTGAAAAAGTTCGAATCGATGATGTTTTTATAGTTCGGCCTCAAGTCATGGTTTTTGATACAACTGCGCCAAGTTTTTTTTATGAGGGTCGACCATGTAAGAATGTATACAGACACCAAATATTTTTTATTCTGAAACTAATACTTTTGAGAATACCTCTCATGGCGTAAAAGTCATGCATGTGAAAAAGTTCGAATCGCTGATGTTTTTATAGTGCGGCCTCAAGTCATGGTTTTGGATACAACTGCGCCAAAAAAAATTATGAGGCTCGACCATGTAAGAATGCATCCACACACCAAATATTTTTATTCTGAGAATAACACTTTTGAGAATAGCTCTCATGGCGTAAAAGTCATGCATGTGAAAAAGTTCGAATCGATGATGTTTTTATAGTTCGGCCTCAAGTCATGAATTTTGATGCAATACGCCAAGTATTTTTATGAGGGTCGACCATGTAAGAATGCATCCACACACCAAATATTTTTATTCTGAGACTAATACTTTTGAGAATAGCTCTCATGGCGTAAAAGTCATGCATATGAAAAAGTTCGAATCGCTGATGTTTTTATAGTGCGGCCTCAAGTCATGGTTTTTGATACAACTGTGCCAAATTTTTTTATGAGGGTCGACCATGTAAGAATGCATCCACACACCAAATATTTTTATTCTGAGATTAATACTTTTGAGAATACCTCTCATGGCGTAAAAGCCATGCATGTGAAAAAGTTCGAATCGCTGATGTTTTTATAGTGCGGCCTCAAGTCATGGTTTTTGATACAACTGCGCCAAGTTTTTTTTATGAGGGTCGACCATGTAAGAATGTATACAGACACCAAATATTTTTTATTCTGAAACTAATACTTTTGAGAATAGCTCTCATGGCGTAAAAGTCATGCATGTGAAAAAGTTCGAATCGCTGATGTTTTTATAGTGCGGCCTCAAGTCATGGTTTTTGATACAACTGCGCCAAAAAATTTTATGAGGCTCGACCATGTAAGAATGCATCCACACACCAAATATTTTTTATTCTGAGATTAACACTTTTGAGAATAGCTCTCATGGCGTAAAAGTCATGCATGTGAAAAAGTTCGAATCGATGATATTTTTATAGTGCGGCCTCAAGTCATGAATTTTGATGCAATACGCCAAGTATTTTTATGAGGGTCGACCATGTAAGAATGCATCCACACACCAAATATTTTTATTCTGAAACTAATACTTTTGAGAATACCTCTCATGGCGTAAAAGTCATGCATGTGAAAAAGTTCGAATCGCTGATGTCTTTATAGTTCGGCCTCAAGTCATGAATTTTGATGCAATACGCCAAGTATTTTTATGAGGGTCGACCATGTAAGAATGCATCAACACACCAAATATTTTTTATTCTGAGACTGATACTTTTGAGAATAGCTCTCATGGCGTAAAAGTCATGCATGTGAAAAAGTTAGAATCGCTGATGTTTCTATAGTGCGGCCTCAAGTCATGGTTTTTGATACAACTGTGCCAAGTTTTTTTATGAGGGTCGACCATGTAAGAATGCACCCACACACCAAATATTTTTATTCTGAGACTAATACTTTTGAGAATAGCTCTCATGGCGTAAAAGTCATGCATGTGAAAAAGTTCGAATCGCTGATGTTTTTATAGTTCGGCCTCAAGTCATGGTTTTTTGATGCAATACGCCAAGTATTTTTATGAGGGTCGACATTGTAAGAATGCATCCACACACCAAATATTTTTATTCTGAGACTAATACTTTTGAGAATACCTCTCATGGCGTAAAAGTCATGCATGTGAAAAAATTCGAATCGCTGATGTATTTATAGTTCGGCCTCAAGTCATGAATTTTGATGCAATACGCCAAGTATTTTTATGAGGGTTGACCATGTAAGAATGCATCCACACACCAAATATTTTTATTCTGAAACTAATACTTTTGAGAATAGCTCTCATGGCGTAAAAGTCATGCATGTGAAAAAGTTCGAATCGCTGATGTTTTTATAGTGCGGCCTCAAGTCATGGTTTTTTGATGCAATACGCCAAGTATTTTTATGAGGGTCGACATTGTAAGAATGCATCCACACACCAAATATTTTTATTCTGAGATTAATACTTTTGAGAATAGCTCTCATGGCGTAAAAGTCATGCATGTGAAAAAGTTCGAATCGCTGATGTATTTATAGTTCGGCCTCAAGTCATGAATTTTGATGCAATACGCCAAGTATTTTTATGAGGGTCGACCATGTAAGAATGCATCCACACACCAAATATTTTTTATTCTGAGACTGATACTTTTGAGAATAGCTCTCATGGTGTAAAAGTCATGCATGTGAAAAAGTTCGAATCGCTGATGTTTCTATAGTGCGGCCTCAAGTCATGGTTTTTGATACAACTGCGCGAAATTTTTTTATGAGGGTCGACATTGTAAGAATGTATACAGACACCAAATATTTTTATTCTGAGACTAATACTTTTGAGAATACCTCTCATGGCGTAAAAGTCATGCATGTTAAAAAGTTCGAATCGCTGATGTTTTTATAGTTCGGCCTCAAGTCATGGTTTTTGATGCAATACGCCAAGTATTTTTATGAAGGTCGACATTGTAAGAATGCATCCACACACCAAATATTTTTATTCTGAGACTAATACTTTTGAGAATACCTCTCATGGCGTAAAAGTCATGCATGTGAAAAAGTTCGAATCGCTGATGTATTGATAGTTCGGCCTCAAGTCATGAATTTTGATGCAATACGCCAAGTATTTTTATGAGGGTCGACATTGTAAGAATGCATCCACACACCAAATATTTTTATTCTGAGACTAATACTTTTGAGAATAGCTCTCATGGCGTAAAAGTCATGCATGTGAAAAAGTTCGAATCGCTGATGTTTTTATAGTTCGGCCTCAAGTCATGAATTTTGATGCAATACGCCAAGTATTTTTATGAGGGTCGACCATGTAAGAATGCATCCACACACCAAATATTTTTTATTCTGAGACTGATACTTTTGAGAATAGCTCTCATGGCGTAAAAGTCATGCATGTGAAAAAGTTCGAATCGATGATGTTTTTATAGTGCGGCCTCAAGTCATGGTTTTTGATACAACTGCGCCAAGTTTTTCTTATGAGGGTCGACCATGTAAGAATGTATACAGACACCAAATATTTTTTATTCTGAAACTAATACTTTTGAGAATAGCTCTCATGGCGTAAAAGTCATGCATGTGAAAAAGTTCGAATCGCTGATGTTTTTATAGTGCGGCCTCAAGTCATGGTTTTTGATACAACTGCGCCAAAAAAATTTATGAGGCTCGACCATGTAAGAATGCATCCACACACCAAATATTTTTATTCTGAGATTAACACTTTTGAGAATAGCTCTCATGGCGTAAAAGTCATGCATGTGAAAAAGTTCGAATCGATGATGTTTTTATAGTTCGGCCTCAAGTCATGAATTTTGATGCAATACGCCAAGTATTTTTATGAGGGTCGACCATGTAAGAATGCATCCACACACCAAATATTTTTTATTCTGAGACTGATACTTTTGAGAATAGCTCTCATGGTGTAAAAGTCATGCATGTGAAAAAGTTCGAATCGCTGATGTTTCTATAGTGCGGCCTCAAGTCATGGTTTTTGATACAACTGCGCGAAATTTTTTTATGAGGGTCGACATTGTAAGAATGCATCCACACACCAAATATTTTTATTCTGAGACTAATACTTTTGAGAATAGCTCTCATGGCGTAAAAGTCATGCATGTGAAAAAGTTCGAATCGCTGATGTTTTTATAGTTCGGCCTCAAGTCATGAATTTTGATGCAATACGCCAAGTATTTTTATGAGGGTCGACCATGTAAGAATGCATCCACACACCAAATATTTTTTATTCTGAGACTGATACTTTTGAGAATAGCTCTCATGGCGTAAAAGTCATGCATGTGAAAAAGTTCGAATCGATGATGTTTTTATAGTGCGGCCTCAAGTCATGGTTTTTGATACAACTGCGCCAAGTTTTTCTTATGAGGGTCGACCATGTAAGAATGTATACAGACACCAAATATTTTTTATTCTGAAACTAATACTTTTGAGAATAGCTCTCATGGCGTAAAAGTCATGCATGTGAAAAAGTTCGAATCGCTGATGTTTTTATAGTGCGGCCTCAAGTCATGGTTTTTGATACAACTGCGCCAAAAAAATTTATGAGGCTCGACCATGTAAGAATGCATCCACACACCAAATATTTTTATTCTGAGATTAACACTTTTGAGAATAGCTCTCATGGCGTAAAAGTCGTGCATGGGAAAAAGTTCGAATCGCTGATGTTTTTATAGTGCGGCCTCAAGTCATGAATTTTGATGCAATACGCCAAGTATTTTTATGAGGCTAGACCATGTAAGAATGCATCCACACACCAAATATTTTTATTCTGAAACTAATACTTTTGAGAATAGCTCTCATGGCGTAAAAGTCATGCATGTGAAAAAGTTCGAATCGATGATGTATTTATAGTTCTGCCTCAAGTCATGGTTTTTGATGCAATACGCCAAGTATTTTTATGAGGGTCGACATTGTAAGAATGCATCCACACACCAAATATTTTTATTCTGAGACTAATACTTTTGAGAATACCTCTCATGGCGTAAAAGTCATGCATGTGAAAAAATTCGAATCGCTGATGTATTTATAGTTCGGCCTCAAGTCATGAATTTTGATGCAATACGCCAAGTATTTTTATGAGGGTCGACCATGTAAGAATGCATCCACACACCAAATATTTTTGTTCTGAGACTAATACTTTTGAGAATAGCTCTCATGGCGTAAAAGTCATGCATGTGAAAAAGTTCGAATCGATGATGTTTTTATAGTGCGGCCTCAAGTCATGGTTTTTAATACAACTGCGCCAAAAAAATGTATGAGGGTCGACCATGTAAGAATGCATCCACACACCAAATATTTTTATTCTAAGATTAACACTTTTGAGAAAAGCTCTCATGGCGTAAAAGTCATGCATGTGAAAAAGTTCGAATCGATGATGTTTTTATAGTTCGGCCTTAAGTCATGAATTTTGATGCAATACGCCAAGTATTTTTATGAGGGTCGACCATGTAAGAATGCATCCACACACCAAATATTTTTATTCTGAAACTAATACTTTTGAGAATAGCTCTCATGGCGTAAAAGTCATGCATGTGAAAAAGTTCGAATCGCTGATGTATTGATAGTTCGGCCTTAAGTCATGAATTTTGATGCAATACGCCAAGTATTTTTATGAGGGTCGACCATGTAAGAATGCATCCACACACCAAATATGTTTATTCTGAGACTAATACTTTTGAGAATAGCTCTCATGGCGTAAAAGTCATGCATGTGAAAAAGTTCGAATCGCTGATGTTTTTATAGTGCGGCCTCAAGTCATGTTTTTATGGAAACAACTGCGCCAAATTTTTTTATGAGGGTCGACCATGTAAGAATGCATCCACACACCAAATATTTTTATTCTGAGACTAATACTTTTGAGAATACCTCTCATGGCGTAAAAGCCATGCATGTGAAAAAGTTCGAATAGTCGATGTATTTATAGTTCGGCCTCAAGTCATGAATTTTGATGCAATACGCCAAGTATTTTTATGAGGGTCGACCATGTAAGAATGCATCCACACACCAAATATTTTTATTCTGAGACTGATACTTTTGAGAATAGCTCTCATGGCGTAAAAGTCATGCATGTGAAAAAGTTCGAATCGCTGATGTTTTTATAGTTCGGCCTCAAGTCATTGTTTTTTCCAAACAACTGCGCCAAGTTTTTTTATGAGGGTCGACCATGTAAGAATGCATCCACACACCAAATATTTTTATTCTGAGACTAATACTTTTGAGAATAGCTCTCATGGCGTAAAAGTCATGCATGTGAAAAAGTTCGAATCGCTGATGTTTTTATAGTGCGGCCTCAAGTCATGGTTTTGGATACAACTGCGCCAAGTATTTTTATGAGGGTCGACCATGTAAGAATGCATCCACACACCAAATATGTTTATTCTGAGACTAATACTTTTGAGAATAGCTCTAATGGCGTAAAAGTCATGCATGTGAAAAAGTTCGAATCGCTGATGTTTTTATAGTGCGGCCTCAAGTCATGTTTTTATGGAAACAACTGCGCCAAATTTTTTTATGAGGGTCGACCATGTAAGAATGCATCCACACACCAAATATGTTTATTCTGAGACTAATACTTTTGAGAATACCTCTCATGGCGTAAAAGTCATGCATGTGAAAAAGTTCGAATAGTCGATGTATTTATAGTTCGGCCTCAAGTCATGAATTTTGATGCAATACGCCAAGTATTTTTATGAGGGTCGACCATGTAAGAATGCATCCACACACCAAAAATTTTTATTCTGAGACTGATACTTTTGAGAATAGCTCTCATGGCGTAAAAGTCATGCATGTGAAAAAGTTCGAATCGCTGATGTTTTTTATAGTGCGGCCTCAAGTCATGGTTTTTGATACAACTGCGCCAAGTTTTTTTATGAGGGTCGACCATGTAAGAATGCATCCACACACCAAATATTTTTATTCTGAGACTAATACTTTTGAGAATAGCTCTAATGGCGTAAAAGTCATGCATGTGAAAAAGTTCGAATCGCTGATGTTTTTATAGTTCGGCCTCAAGTCATGGTTTTTTGCAAACAACTGCGCCAAGTTTTTTTTATGAGGGTGGACCATGTAAGAATGCACCCACACACCAAATATGTTTATTCTGAGACTAATACTTTTGAGAATAGCTCTCATGGCGTAAAAGTCATGCATGTGAAAAAGTTCGAATCGCTGATGTTTTTATAGTTCGGCCTCAAGTCATGGTTTTTTATAAACAACTGCGCCAAGTTTTTTTATGAGGGTGGACCATGTAAGAATGCACCCACACACCAAATATGTTTATTCTGAGACTAATACTTTTGAGAATAGCTCTCATGGCGTAAAAGTCATGCATGGGAAAAAGTTCGAATCGCTGATGTTTTTATAGTTCGGCCTCAAGTCATGGTTTTTTGCAAACAACTGCGCCAAGTTTTTTTATGAGGGTGGACCATGTAAGAATGCATCCACACACCAAATATGTTTATTCTGAGACTAATACTTTTGAGAATAGCTCTCATGGCGTAAAAGTCATGCATGTGAAAAAGTTCGAATAGTCGATGTATTTATAGTTCGGCCTCAAGTCATGAATTTTGATGCAATACGCCAAGTATTTTTATGAGGGTCGACCATGTAAGAATGCATCCACACACCAAATATTTTTATTCTGAAACTAATACTTTTGAGAATAGCTCTCATGGCGTAAAAGTCATGCATGTGAAAAAGTTCGAATCGCTGATGTTTTTATAGTTCGGCCTCAAGTCATTGTTTTTTCCAAACAACTGCGCCGTGTTTTTTTATGAGGGTCGACCATGTAAGAATGCATCCACACACCAAATATGTTTATTCTGAGACTAATACTTTTGAGAATACCTCTCATGGCGTAAAAGTCATGCATGTGAAAAAGTTCGAATCGCTGATGTTTTTATAGTTCGGCCTCAAGTCATTGTTTTTTCCAAACAACTGCGCCAAGTTTTTTTATGAGGGTCGACCATGTAAGAATGCATCCACACACCAAATATTTTTATTCTGAGACTAATACTTTTGAGAATAGCTCTCATGGCGTAAAAGTCATGCATGTGAAAAAGTTCGAATCGCTGATGTTTTTATAGTGCGGCCTCAAGTCATGGTTTTGGATACAACTGCGCCAAGTATTTTTATGAGGGTCGACCATGTAAGAATGCATCCACACACCAAATATGTTTATTCTGAGACTAATACTTTTGAGAATAGCTCTCATGGCGTAAAAGTCATGCATGTGAAAAAGTTCGAATCGCTGATGTTTTTATAGTGCGGCCTCAAGTCATGTTTTTATGGAAACAACTGCGCCAAATTTTTTTATGAGGGTCGACATTGTAAGAATGCATCCACACACCAAATATGTTTATTCTGAGACTAATACTTTTGAGAATACCTCTCATGGCGTAAAAGTCATGCATGTGAAAAAGTTCGAATAGTCGATGTATTTATAGTTCGGCCTCAAGTCATGAATTTTGATGCAATACGCCAAGTATTTTTATGAGGGTCGACCATGTAAGAATGCATCCACACACCAAAAATTTTTATTCTGAGACTGATACTTTTGAGAATAGCTCTCATGGCGTAAAAGTCATGCATGTGAAAAAGTTCGAATCGCTGATGTTTTTTATAGTGCGGCCTCAAGTCATGGTTTTTGATACAACTGCGCCAAGTTTTTTTATGAGGGTCGACCATGTAAGAATGCATCCACACACCAAATATTTTTATTCTGAGACTAATACTTTTGAGAATAGCTCTAATGGCGTAAAAGTCATGCATGTGAAAAAGTTCGAATCGCTGATGTTTTTATAGTTCGGCCTCAAGTCATGTTTTTTTGCAAACAACTGCGCCATTTTTTTTTATGAGGGTGGACCATGTAAGAATGCACCCACACACCAAATATGTTTATTCTGAGACTAATACTTTTGAGAATAGCTCTCATGGCGTAAAAATCATGCATGTGAAAAAGTTCGAATCGCTGATGTTTTTATAGTTCGGCCTCAAGTCATGGTTTTTTGCAAACAACTGCGCCAAGTTTTTTTATGAGGGTGGACCATGTAAGAATGCATCCACACACCAAATATGTTTATTCTGAGACTAATACTTTTGAGAATAGCTCTCATGGCGTAAAAGTCATGCATGTGAAAAAGTTCGAATCGCTGATGTTTTTATAGTTCGGCCTCAAGTCATGGTTTTTTGCAAACAACTGCGCCAAGTTTTTTTATGAGGGTGGACCATGTAAGAATGCATCCACACACCAAATATGTTTATTCTGAGACTAATACTTTTGAGAATACCTCTCATGGCGTAAAAGTCATGCATGTGAAAAAGTTCGAATAGTCGATGTATTTATAGTTCGGCCTCAAGTCATGAATTTTGATGCAATACGCCAAGTATTTTTATGAGGGTCGACCATGTAAGAATGCATCCACACACCAAATATTTTTATTCTGAAACTAATACTTTTGAGAATAGCTCTCATGGCGTAAAAGTCATGCATGTGAAAAAGTTCGAATCGCTGATGTATTGATAGTTCGGCCTTAAGTCATGAATTTTGATGCAATACGCCAAGTATTTTTATGAGGGTCGACCATGTAAGAATGCATCCACACACCAAATATGTTTATTCTGAGACTAATACTTTTGAGAATAGCTCTCATGGCGTAAAAGTCATGCATGTGAAAAAGTTCGAATCGCTGATGTTTTTATAGTGCGGCCTCAAGTCATGTTTTTATGGAATCAACTGCGCCAAATTTTTTTATGAGGGTCGACCATGTAAGAATGCATCCACACACCAAATATTTTTATTCTGAGACTAATACTTTTGAGAATACCTCTCATGGCGTAAAAGCCATGCATGTGAAAAAGTTCGAATAGTCGATGTATTTATAGTTCGGCCTCAAGTCATGAATTTTGATGCAATACGCCAAGTATTTTTATGAGGGTCGACCATGTAAGAATGCATCCACACACCAAATATTTGTATTCTGAAACTAATACTTTTGAGAATAGCTCTCATGGCGTAAAAGTCATGCATGTGAAAAAGTTCGAATCGCTGATGTATTGATAGTTCGGCCTTAAGTCATGAATTTTGATGCAATACGCCAAGTATTTTTATGAGGGTCGACCATGTAAGAATGCATCCACACACCAAATATGTTTATTCTGAGACTAATACTTTTGAGAATAGCTCTCATGGCGTAAAAGTCATGCATGTGAAAAAGTTCGAATCGCTGATGTTTTTATAGTGCGGCCTCAAGTCATGTTTTTATGGAAACAACTGCGCCAAATTTTTTTATGAGGGTCGACCATGTAAGAATGCATCCACACACCAAATATTTTTATTCTGAGACTAATACTTTTGAGAATACCTCTCATGGCGTAAAAGTCATGCATGTGAAAAAGTTCGAATCGCTGATGTATTTATAGTTCGGCCTCAAGTCATGAATTGTGATGCAATACGCCAAGTATTTTTATGAGGGTCGACCATGTAAGAATGCATCCACACACCAAATATTTTTATTCTGAAACTAATACTTTTGAGAATAGCTCTCATGGCGTAAAAGTCATGCATGTGAAAAAGTTCGAATCGCTGATGTATTGATAGTTCGGCCTTAAGTCATGAATTTTGATGCAATACGCCAAGTATTTTTATGAGGGTCGACCATGTAAGAATGCATCCACACACCAAATATGTTTATTCTGAGACTAATACTTTTGAGAATAGCTCTCATGGCGTAAAAGTCATGCATGTGAAAAAGTTCGAATCGCTGATGTTTTTATAGTGCGGCCTCAAGTCATGTTTTTATGGAAACAACTGCGCCAAATTTTTTTATGAGGGTCGACCATGTAAGAATGCATCCACACACCAAATATTTTTATTCTGAGACTAATACTTTTGAGAATACCTCTCATGGCGTAAAAGTCATGCATGTGAAAAAGTTCGAATCGCTGATGTATTTATAGTTCGGCCTCAAGTCATGAATTGTGATGCAATACGCCAAGTATTTTTATGAGGGTCGACCATGTAAGAATGCATCCACACACCAAATATTTTTTATTCCGAGACTGATACTTTTGAGAATACCTCTCATGGTGTAAAAGTCATGCATGTGAAAAAGTTCGAATCGCTGATGCTTCTATAGTGCGGCCTCAAGTCATGGTTTTTGATACAACTGCGCGAAATTTTTTTATGAGGGTCGACATTGTAAGAATGCATCCACACACCAAATATTTTTATTCTGAGACTAATACTTTTGAGAATACCTCTCATGGCGTAAAAGTCATGCATGTTAAAAAGTTCGAATCGCTGATGTATTTATAGTTCGGCCTCAAGTCATGAATTTTGATGCAATACGCCAAGTATTTTTATGAGGGTCGACCATGTAAGAATGCATCCACACACCAAATATTTTTATTCTGAGACTAATACTTTTGAGAATAGCTCTCATGGCGTAAAAGTCATGCATGTGAAAAAGTTCGAATCGATGATGTTTTTATAGTGCGGCCTCAAGTCATGGTTTTTGATACAACTGCGCCAAAAAAATGTATGAGGGTGGACCATGTAAGAATGCATCCACACACCAAATATTTTTATTCTAAGATTAACACTTTTGAGGAAAGCTCTCATGGCGTAAAAGTCATGCATGTGAAAAAGTTCGAATCGATGATGTTTTTATAGTGCGGCCTTAAGTCATGAATTTTGATGCAATACGCCAAGTATTTTTATGAGGGTCGACCATGTAAGAATGCATCCACACACCAAATATTTTTATTCTGAAACTAATACTTTTGAGAATAGCTCTCATGGCGTAAAAGTCATGCATGTGAAAAAGTTCGAATCGCTGATGTATTGATAGTTCGGCCTTAAGTCATGAATTTTGATGCAATACGCCAAGTATTTTTATGAGGGACGACCATGTAAGAATGCATCCACACACCAAATATGTTTATTCTGAGACTAATACTTTTGAGAATAGCTCTCATGGCGTAAAAGTCATGCATGTGAAAAAGTTCGAATCGCTGATGTTTTTATAGTGCGGCCTCAAGTCATGTTTTTATGGAAACAACTGCGCCAAGTTTTTTTTATGAGGGTCGACCATGTAAGAATGCATCCACACACCAAATATTTTTATTCTGAGACTAATACTTTTGAGAATACCTCTCATGGCGTAAAAGCCATGCATGTGAAAAAGTTCGAATAGTCGATGTATTTATAGTTCGGCCTCAAGTCATGAATTTTGATGCAATACGCCAAGTATTTTTATGAGGGTCGACCATGTAAGAATGCATCCACACACCAAATATTTTTATTCTGAGACTGATACTTTTGAGAATAGCTCTCATGGCGTAAAAGTCATGCATGTGAAAAAGTTCGAATCGCTGATGTTTTTATAGTTCGGCCTCAAGTCATTGTTTTTTCCAAACAACTGCGCCAAGTTTTTTTATGAGGGTCGACCATGTAAGAATGCATCCACACACCAAATATTTTTATTCTGAGACTAATACTTTTGAGAATAGCTCTCATGGCGTAAAAGTCATGCATGTGAAAAAGTTCGAATCGCTGATGTTTTTATAGTGCGGCCTCAAGTCATGGTTTTGGATACAACTGCGCCAAGTATTTTTATGAGGGTCGACCATGTAAGAATGCATCCACACACCAAATATTTTTATTCTGAGACTAATACTTTTGAGAATAGCTCTAATGGCGTAAAAGTCATGCATGTGAAAAAGTTCGAATCGCTGATGTTTTTATAGTGCGGCCTCAAGTCATGTTTTTATGGAAACAACTGCGCCAAATTTTTTTATGAGGGTCGACCATGTAAGAATGCATCCACACACCAAATATGTTTATTCTGAGACTAATACTTTTGAGAATAGCTCTCATGGCGTAAAAGTCATGCATGTGAAAAAGTTCGAATAGTCGATGTATTTATAGTTCGGCCTCAAGTCATGAATTTTGATGCAATACGCCAAGTATTTTTATGAGGGTCGACCATGTAAGAATGCATCCACACACCAAATATTTTTATTCTGAGACTAATACTTTTGAGAATAGCTCTCATGGCGTAAAAGTCATGCATGTGAAAAAGTTCGAATCGCTGATGTTTTTTATAGTTCGGCCTCAAGTCATGGTTTTTTGCAAACAACTGCTCCAAGTTTTTTTATGAGGGTGGACCATGTAAGAATGCACCCACACACCAAATATGTTTATTCTGAGACTAATACTTTTGAGAATAGCTCTCATGGCGTAAAAGTCATGCATGTGAAAAAGTTCGAATCGCTGATGTTTTTATAGTTCGGCCTCAAGTCATGGTTTTTTGCAAACAACTGCGCCAAGTTTTTTTATGAGGGTGGACCATGTAAGAATGCACCCACACACCAAATATTTTTATTCTGAGACTAATACTTTTGAGAATAGCTCTCATGGCGTAAAAGTCATGCATGTGAAAAAGTTCGAATCGCTGATGTTTTTATAGTTCGGCCTCAAGTCATGGTTTTTTGCAAACAACTGCGCCAAGTTTTTTTATGAGGGTGGACCATGTAAGAATGCATCCACACACCAAATATGTTTATTCTGAGACTAATACTTTTGAGAATACCTCTCATGGCGTAAAAGTCATGCATGTTAAAAAGTTCGAATAGTCGATGTATTTATAGTTCGGCCTCAAGTCATGAATTTTGATGCAATACGCCAAGTATTTTTATGAGGGTCGACCATGTAAGAATGCATCCACACACCAAATATTTTTATTCTGAAACTAATACTTTTGAGAATAGCTCTCATGGCGTAAAAGTCATGCATGTGAAAAAGTTCGAATCGCTGATGTATTGATAGTTCGGCCTTAAGTCATGAATTTTGATGCAATACGCCAAGTATTTTTATGAGGGTCGACCATGTAAGAATGCATCCACACACCAAATATGTTTATTCTGAGACTAATACTTTTGAGAATAGCTCTCATGGCGTAAAAGTCATGCATGTGAAAAAGTTCGAATCGCTGATGTTTTTATAGTGCGGCCTCAAGTCATGTTTTTATGGAATCAACTGCGCCAAATTTTTTTATGATGGTCGACCATGTAAGAATGCATCCACACACCAAATATTTTTATTCTGAGACTAATACTTTTGAGAATACCTCTCATGGCGTAAAAGCCATGCATGTGAAAAAGTTCGAATAGTCGATGTATTTATAGTTCGGCCTCAAGTCATGAATTTTGATGCAATACGCCAAGTATTTTTATGAGGGTCGACCATGTAAGAATGCATCCACACACCAAATATTTTTATTCTGAAACTAATACTTTTGAGAATAGCTCTCATGGCGTAAAAGTCATGCATGTGAAAAAGTTCGAATCGCTGATGTATTGATAGTTCGGCCTTAAGTCATGAATTTTGATGCAATACGCCAAGTATTTTTATGAGGGTCGACCATGTAAGAATGCATCCACACACCAAATATGTTTATTCTGAGACTAATACTTTTGAGAATAGCTCTCATGGCGTAAAAGTCATGCATGTGAAAAAGTTCGAATCGCTGATGTTTTTATAGTTCGGCCTCAAGTCATTGTTTTTTCCAAACAACTGCGCCAAGTTTTTTTATGAGGGTCGACCATGTAAGAATGCATCCACACACCAAATATTTTTATTCTGAGACTAATACTTTTGAGAATAGCTCTCATGGCGTAAAAGTCATGCATGTGAAAAAGTTCGAATCGCTGATGTTTTTATAGTGCGGCCTCAAGTCATGGTTTTGGATACAACTGCGCCAAGTATTTTTATGAGGGTCGACCATGTAAGAATGCATCCACACACCAAATATTTTTATTCTGAGACTAATACTTTTGAGAATAGCTCTAATGGCGTAAAAGTCATGCATGTGAAAAAGTTCGAATCGCTGATGTTTTTATAGTGCGGCCTCAAGTCATGTTTTTATGGAAACAACTGCGCCAAATTTTTTTATGAGGGTCGACCATGTAAGAATGCATCCACACACCAAATATGTTTATTCTGAGACTAATACTTTTGAGAATAGCTCTCATGGCGTAAAAGTCATGCATGTGAAAAAGTTCGAATAGTCGATGTATTTATAGTTCGGCCTCAAGTCATGAATTTTGATGCAATACGCCAAGTATTTTTATGAGGGTCGACCATGTAAGAATGCATCCACACACCAAATATTTTTATTCTGAGACTAATACTTTTGAGAATAGCTCTCATGGCGTAAAAGTCATGCATGTGAAAAAGTTCGAATCGCTGATGTTTTTTATAGTTCGGCCTCAAGTCATGGTTTTTTGCAAACAACTGCTCCAAGTTTTTTTATGAGGGTGGACCATGTAAGAATGCACCCACACACCAAATATGTTTATTCTGAGACTAATACTTTTGAGAATAGCTCTCATGGCGTAAAAGTCATGCATGTGAAAAAGTTCGAATCGCTGATGTTTTTATAGTTCGGCCTCAAGTCATGGTTTTTTGCAAACAACTGCGCCAAGTTTTTTTATGAGGGTGGACCATGTAAGAATGCACCCACACACCAAATATTTTTATTCTGAGACTAATACTTTTGAGAATAGCTCTCATGGCGTAAAAGTCATGCATGTGAAAAAGTTCGAATCGCTGATGTTTTTATAGTTCGGCCTCAAGTCATGGTTTTTTGCAAACAACTGCGCCAAGTTTTTTTATGAGGGTGGACCATGTAAGAATGCATCCACACACCAAATATTTTTATTCTGAGACTAATACTTTTGAGAATACCTCTCATGGCGTAAAAGTCATGCATGTTAAAAAGTTCGAATAGTCGATGTATTTATAGTTCGGCCTCAAGTCATGAATTTTGATGCAATACGCCAAGTATTTTTATGAGGGTCGACCATGTAAGAATGCATCCACACACCAAATATTTTTATTCTGAAACTAATACTTTTGAGAATAGCTCTCATGGCGTAAAAGTCATGCATGTGAAAAAGTTCGAATCGCTGATGTATTGATAGTTCGGCCTTAAGTCATGAATTTTGATGCAATACGCCAAGTATTTTTATGAGGGTCGACCATGTAAGAATGCATCCACACACCAAATATGTTTATTCTGAGACTAATACTTTTGAGAATAGCTCTCATGGCGTAAAAGTCATGCATGTGAAAAAGTTCGAATCGCTGATGTTTTTATAGTGCGGCCTCAAGTCATGTTTTTATGGAATCAACTGCGCCAAATTTTTTTATGATGGTCGACCATGTAAGAATGCATCCACACACCAAATATTTTTATTCTGAGACTAATACTTTTGAGAATACCTCTCATGGCGTAAAAGCCATGCATGTGAAAAAGTTCGAATAGTCGATGTATTTATAGTTCGGCCTCAAGTCATGAATTTTGATGCAATACGCCAAGTATTTTTATGAGGGTGGACCATGTAAGAATGCATCCACACACCAAATATGTTTATTCTGAGACTAATACTTTTGAGAATAGCTCTCATGGCGTAAAAGTCATGCATGTGAAAAAGTTCGAATCGCTGATGTTTTTATAGTGCGGCCTCAAGTCATGTTTTTATGGAAACAACTGCGCCAAGTTTTTTTTATGAGGGTCGACCATGTAAGAATGCATCCACACACCAAATATTTTTATTCTGAGACTAATACTTTTGAGAATACCTCTCATGGCGTAAAAGCCATGCATGTGAAAAAGTTCGAATAGTCGATGTATTTATAGTTCGGCCTCAAGTCATGAATTTTGATGCAATACGCCAAGTATTTTTATGAGGGTCGACCATGTAAGAATGCATCCACACACCAAATATTTTTATTCTGAGACTGATACTTTTGAGAATAGCTCTCATGGCGTAAAAGTCATGCATGTGAAAAAGTTCGAATCGCTGATGTTTTTATAGTTCGGCCTCAAGTCATTGTTTTTTCCAAACAACTGCGCCAAGTTTTTTTATGAGGGTCGACCATGTAAGAATGCATCCACACACCAAATATTTTTATTCTGAGACTAATACTTTTGAGAATAGCTCTCATGGCGTAAAAGTCATGCATGTGAAAAAGTTCGAATCGCTGATGTTTTTATAGTGCGGCCTCAAGTCATGGTTTTGGATACAACTGCGCCAAGTATTTTTATGAGGGTCGACCATGTAAGAATGCATCCACACACCAAATATTTTTATTCTGAGACTAATACTTTTGAGAATAGCTCTAATGGCGTAAAAGTCATGCATGTGAAAAAGTTCGAATCGCTGATGTTTTTATAGTGCGGCCTCAAGTCATGTTTTTATGGAAACAACTGCGCCAAATTTTTTTATGAGGGTCGACCATGTAAGAATGCATCCACACACCAAATATGTTTATTCTGAGACTAATACTTTTGAGAATAGCTCTCATGGCGTAAAAGTCATGCATGTGAAAAAGTTCGAATAGTCGATGTATTTATAGTTCGGCCTCAAGTCATGAATTTTGATGCAATACGCCAAGTATTTTTATGAGGGTCGACCATGTAAGAATGCATCCACACACCAAATATTTTTATTCTGAGACTAATACTTTTGAGAATAGCTCTCATGGCGTAAAAGTCATGCATGTGAAAAAGTTCGAATCGCTGATGTTTTTTATAGTTCGGCCTCAAGTCATGGTTTTTTGCAAACAACTGCTCCAAGTTTTTTTATGAGGGTGGACCATGTAAGAATGCACCCACACACCAAATATGTTTATTCTGAGACTAATACTTTTGAGAATAGCTCTCATGGCGTAAAAGTCATGCATGTGAAAAAGTTCGAATCGCTGATGTTTTTATAGTTCGGCCTCAAGTCATGGTTTTTTGCAAACAACTGCGCCAAGTTTTTTTATGAGGGTGGACCATGTAAGAATGCACCCACACACCAAATATTTTTATTCTGAGACTAATACTTTTGAGAATAGCTCTCATGGCGTAAAAGTCATGCATGTGAAAAAGTTCGAATCGCTGATGTTTTTATAGTTCGGCCTCAAGTCATGGTTTTTTGCAAACAACTGCGCCAAGTTTTTTTATGAGGGTGGACCATGTAAGAATGCATCCACACACCAAATATGTTTATTCTGAGACTAATACTTTTGAGAATACCTCTCATGGCGTAAAAGTCATGCATGTTAAAAAGTTCGAATAGTCGATGTATTTATAGTTCGGCCTCAAGTCATGAATTTTGATGCAATACGCCAAGTATTTTTATGAGGGTCGACCATGTAAGAATGCATCCACACACCAAATATTTTTATTCTGAAACTAATACTTTTGAGAATAGCTCTCATGGCGTAAAAGTCATGCATGTGAAAAAGTTCGAATCGCTGATGTATTGATAGTTCGGCCTTAAGTCATGAATTTTGATGCAATACGCCAAGTATTTTTATGAGGGTCGACCATGTAAGAATGCATCCACACACCAAATATGTTTATTCTGAGACTAATACTTTTGAGAATAGCTCTCATGGCGTAAAAGTCATGCATGTGAAAAAGTTCGAATCGCTGATGTTTTTATAGTGCGGCCTCAAGTCATGTTTTTATGGAATCAACTGCGCCAAATTTTTTTATGATGGTCGACCATGTAAGAATGCATCCACACACCAAATATTTTTATTCTGAGACTAATACTTTTGAGAATACCTCTCATGGCGTAAAAGCCATGCATGTGAAAAAGTTCGAATAGTCGATGTATTTATAGTTCGGCCTCAAGTCATGAATTTTGATGCAATACGCCAAGTATTTTTATGAGGGTCGACCATGTAAGAATGCATCCACACACCAAATATTTTTATTCTGAAACTAATACTTTTGAGAATAGCTCTCATGGCGTAAAAGTCATGCATGTGAAAAAGTTCGAATCGCTGATGTATTGATAGTTCGGCCTTAAGTCATGAATTTTGATGCAATACGCCAAGTATTTTTATGAGGGTCGACCATGTAAGAATGCATCCACACACCAAATATGTTTATTCTGAGACTAATACTTTTGAGAATAGCTCTCATGGCGTAAAAGTCATGCATGTGAAAAAGTTCGAATCGCTGATGTTTTTATAGTTCGGCCTCAAGTCATTGTTTTTTCCAAACAACTGCGCCAAGTTTTTTTATGAGGGTCGACCATGTAAGAATGCATCCACACACCAAATATTTTTATTCTGAGACTAATACTTTTGAGAATAGCTCTCATGGCGTAAAAGTCATGCATGTGAAAAAGTTCGAATCGCTGATGTTTTTATAGTGCGGCCTCAAGTCATGGTTTTGGATACAACTGCGCCAAGTATTTTTATGAGGGTCGACCATGTAAGAATGCATCCACACACCAAATATTTTTATTCTGAGACTAATACTTTTGAGAATAGCTCTAATGGCGTAAAAGTCATGCATGTGAAAAAGTTCGAATCGCTGATGTTTTTATAGTGCGGCCTCAAGTCATGTTTTTATGGAAACAACTGCGCCAAATTTTTTTATGAGGGTCGACCATGTAAGAATGCATCCACACACCAAATATGTTTATTCTGAGACTAATACTTTTGAGAATAGCTCTCATGGCGTAAAAGTCATGCATGTGAAAAAGTTCGAATAGTCGATGTATTTATAGTTCGGCCTCAAGTCATGAATTTTGATGCAATACGCCAAGTATTTTTATGAGGGTCGACCATGTAAGAATGCATCCACACACCAAATATTTTTATTCTGAGACTAATACTTTTGAGAATAGCTCTCATGGCGTAAAAGTCATGCATGTGAAAAAGTTCGAATCGCTGATGTTTTTTATAGTTCGGCCTCAAGTCATGGTTTTTTGCAAACAACTGCTCCAAGTTTTTTTATGAGGGTGGACCATGTAAGAATGCACCCACACACCAAATATGTTTATTCTGAGACTAATACTTTTGAGAATAGCTCTCATGGCGTAAAAGTCATGCATGTGAAAAAGTTCGAATCGCTGATGTTTTTATAGTTCGGCCTCAAGTCATGGTTTTTTGCAAACAACTGCGCCAAGTTTTTTTATGAGGGTGGACCATGTAAGAATGCACCCACACACCAAATATTTTTATTCTGAGACTAATACTTTTGAGAATAGCTCTCATGGCGTAAAAGTCATGCATGTGAAAAAGTTCGAATCGCTGATGTTTTTATAGTTCGGCCTCAAGTCATGGTTTTTTGCAAACAACTGCGCCAAGTTTTTTTATGAGGGTGGACCATGTAAGAATGCATCCACACACCAAATATGTTTATTCTGAGACTAATACTTTTGAGAATACCTCTCATGGCGTAAAAGTCATGCATGTTAAAAAGTTCGAATAGTCGATGTATTTATAGTTCGGCCTCAAGTCATGAATTTTGATGCAATACGCCAAGTATTTTTATGAGGGTCGACCATGTAAGAATGCATCCACACACCAAATATTTTTATTCTGAAACTAATACTTTTGAGAATAGCTCTCATGGCGTAAAAGTCATGCATGTGAAAAAGTTCGAATCGCTGATGTATTGATAGTTCGGCCTTAAGTCATGAATTTTGATGCAATACGCCAAGTATTTTTATGAGGGTCGACCATGTAAGAATGCATCCACACACCAAATATGTTTATTCTGAGACTAATACTTTTGAGAATAGCTCTCATGGCGTAAAAGTCATGCATGTGAAAAAGTTCGAATCGCTGATGTTTTTATAGTGCGGCCTCAAGTCATGTTTTTATGGAATCAACTGCGCCAAATTTTTTTATGATGGTCGACCATGTAAGAATGCATCCACACACCAAATATTTTTATTCTGAGACTAATACTTTTGAGAATACCTCTCATGGCGTAAAAGCCATGCATGTGAAAAAGTTCGAATAGTCGATGTATTTATAGTTCGGCCTCAAGTCATGAATTTTGATGCAATACGCCAAGTATTTTTATGAGGGTCGACCATGTAAGAATGCATCCACACACCAAATATTTTTATTCTGAAACTAATACTTTTGAGAATAGCTCTCATGGCGTAAAAGTCATGCATGTGAAAAAGTTCGAATCGCTGATGTATTGATAGTTCGGCCTTAAGTCATGAATTTTGATGCAATACGCCAAGTATTTTTATGAGGGTCGACCATGTAAGAATGCATCCACACACCAAATATGTTTATTCTGAGACTAATACTTTTGAGAATAGCTCTCATGGCGTAAAAGTCATGCATGTGAAAAAGTTCGAATCGCTGATGTTTTTATAGTGCGGCCTCAAGTCATGTTTTTATGGAAACAACTGCGCCAAATTTTTTTATGAGGGTCGACCATGTAAGAATGCATCCACACACCAAATATTTTTATTCTGAGACTAATACTTTTGAGAATACCTCTCATGGCGTAAAAGCCATGCATGTGAAAAAGTTCGAATAGTCGATGTATTTATAGTTCGGCCTCAAGTCATGAATTTTGATGCAATACGCCAAGTATTTTTATGAGGGTCGACCATGTAAGAATGCATCCACACACCAAATATTTTAATTCTGAGACTGATACTTTTGAGAATAGCTCTCATGGCGTAAAAGTCATGCATGTGAAAAAGTTCGAATCGCTGATGTTTTTATAGTTCGGCCTCAAGTCATGGTTTTTTCCAAACAACTGCGCCAATTTTTTTTATGAGGGTCGACCATGTAAGAATGCATCCACACACCAAATATGTTTATTCTGAGACTAATACTTTTGAGAATAGCTCTCATGGCGTAAAAGTCATGCATGTGAAAAAGTTCGAATCGCTGATGTTTTTATAGTGCGGCCTCAAGTCATGGTTTTGGATACAACTGCGCCAAGTATTTTTATGAGGGTCGACCATGTAAGAATGCATCCACACACCAAATATTTTTATTCTGAGACTAATACTTTTGAGAATAGCTCTAATGGCGTAAAAGTCATGCATGTGAAAAAGTTCGAATCGCTGATGTTTTTATAGTGCGGCCTCAAGTCATGTTTTTATGGAAACAACTGCGCCAAATTTTTTTATGAGGGTCGACCATGTAAGAATGCATCCACACACCAAATATGTTTATTCTGAGACTAATACTTTTGAGAATACCTCTCATGGCGTAAAAGTCATGCATGTGAAAAAGTTCGAATAGTCGATGTATTTATAGTTCGGCCTCAAGTCATGAATTTTGATGCAATACGCCAAGTATTTTTATGAGGGTGGACCATGTAAGAATGCATCCACACACCAAAAATTTTTATTCTGAGACTGATACTTTTGAGAATAGCTCTCATGGCGTAAAAGTCATGCATGTGAAAAAGTTCGAATCGCTGATGTTTTTTATAGTGCGGCCTCAAGTCATGGTTTTTGATACAACTGCGCCAAGTTTTTTTATGAGGGTCGACCATGTAAGAATGCATCCACACACCAAATATTTTTATTCTGAGACTAATACTTTTGAGAATAGCTCTAATGGCGTAAAAGTCATGCATGTGAAAAAGTTCGAATCGCTGATGTTTTTATAGTTCGGCCTCAAGTCATGGTTTTTTGCAAACAACTGCGCCAAGTTTTTTTATGAGGGTGGACCATGTAAGAATGCACCCACACACCAAATATGTTTATTCTGAGACTAATACTTTTGAGAATAGCTCTAATGGCGTAAAAGTCATGCATGTGAAAAAGTTCGAATCGCTGATGTTTTTATAGTTCGGCCTCAAGTCATGGTTTTTTGCAAACAACTGCGCCAAGTTTTTTTATGAGGGTGGACCATGTAAGAATGCACCCACACACCAAATATGTTTATTCTGAGACTAATACTTTTGAGAATAGCTCTAATGGCGTAAAAGTCATGCATGTGAAAAAGTTCGAATCGCTGATGTTTTTATAGTTCGGCCTCAAGTCATGGTTTTTTGCAAACAACTGCGCCAAGTTTTTTTATGAGGGTGGACCATGTAAGAATGCACCCACACACCAAATATGTTTATTCTGAGACTAATACTTTTGAGAATAGCTCTCATGGCGTAAAAGTCATGCATGTGAAAAAGTTCGAATCGCTGATGTTTTTATAGTGCGGCCTCAAGTCATTTTTTTTTGCAAACAACTGCGCCAAGTTTTTTTATGAGGGTGGACCATGTAAGAATGCATCCACACACCAAATATGTTTATTCTGAGACTAATACTTTTGAGAATAGCTCTCATGGCGTAAAAGTCATGCATGTGAAAAAGTTCGAATAGTCGATGTATTTATAGTTCGGCCTCAAGTCATGAATTTTGATGCAATACGCCAAGTATTTTTATGAGGGTCGACCATGTAAGAATGCATCCACACACCAAATATTTTTATTCTGAAACTAATACTTTTGAGAATAGCTCTCATGGCGTAAAAGTCATGCATGTGAAAAAGTTCGAATCGCTGATGTATTGATAGTTCGGCCTTAAGTCATGAATTTTGATGCAATACGCCAAGTATTTTTATGAGGGTCGACCATGTAAGAATGCATCCACACACCAAATATGTTTATTCTGAGACTAATACTTTTGAGAATAGCTCTCATGGCGTAAAAGTCATGCATGTGAAAAAGTTCGAATCGCTGATGTTTTTATAGTGCGGCCTCAAGTCATGTTTTTATGGAATCAACTGCGCCAAATTTTTTTATGAGGGTCGACCATGTAAGAATGCATCCACACACCAAATATTTTTATTCTGAGACTAATACTTTTGAGAATACCTCTCATGGCGTAAAAGCCATGCATGTGAAAAAGTTCGAATAGTCGATGTATTTATAGTTCGGCCTCAAGTCATGAATTTTGATGCAATACGCCAAGTATTTTTATGAGGGTCGACCATGTAAGAATGCACCCACACACCAAATATGTTTATTCTGAGACTAATACTTTTGAGAATAGCTCTCATGGCGTAAAAGTCATGCATGTGAAAAAGTTCGAATCGCTGATGTATTTATAGTTCGGCCTCAAGTCATGGTTTTTTGCAAACAACTGCGCCAAGTTTTTTTATGAGGGTGGACCATGTAAGAATGCATCCACACACCAAATATTTTTATTCTGAGACTAATACTTTTGAGAATACCTCTCATGGCGTAAAAGTCATGCATGTGAAAAAGTTCGAATAGTCGATGTATTTATAGTTCGGCCTCAAGTCATGAATTTTGATGCAATACGCCAAGTATTTTTATGAGGGTCGACCATGTAAGAATGCATCCACACACCAAATATGTTTATTCTGAAACTAATACTTTTGAGAATAGCTCTCATGGCGTAAAAGTCATGCATGTGAAAAAGTTCGAATCGCTGATGTATTGATAGTTCGGCCTTAAGTCATGAATTTTGATGCAATACGCCAAGTATTTTTATGAGGGTCGACCATGTAAGAATGCATCCACACACCAAATATGTTTATTCTGAGACTAATACTTTTGAGAATAGCTCTCATGGCGTAAAAGTCATGCATGTGAAAAAGTTCGAATCGCTGATGTTTTTATAGTGCGGCCTCAAGTCATGTTTTTATGGAATCAACTGCGCCAAATTTTTTTATGAGGGTCGACCATGTAAGAATGCATCCACACACCAAATATTTTTATTCTGAGACTAATACTTTTGAGAATACCTCTCATGGCGTAAAAGCCAGGCATGTGAAAAAGTTCGAATAGTCAATGTATTTATAGTTCGGCCTCAAGTCATGAATTGTGATGCAATACGCCAAGTATTTTTATGAGGGTCGACCATGTAAGAATGCATCCACACACCAAATATTTTTATTCTGAAACTAATACTTTTGAGAATAGCTCTCATGGCGTAAAAGTCATGCATGTGAAAAAGTTCGAATCGCTGATGTATTGATAGTTCGGCCTTAAGTCATGAATTTTGATGCAATACGCCAAGTATTTTTATGAGGGTCGACCATGTAAGAATGCATCCACACACCAAATATGTTTATTCTGAGACTAATACTTTTGAGAATAGCTCTCATGGCGTAAAAGTCATGCATGTGAAAAAGTTCGAATCGCTGATGTTTTTATAGTGCGGCCTCAAGTCATGTTTTTATGGAAACAACTGCGCCAAATTTTTTTATGAGGGTCGACCATGTAAGAATGCATCCACACACCAAATATTTTTATTCTGAGACTAATACTTTTGAGAATACCTCTCATGGCGTAAAAGCCATGCATGTGAAAAAGTTCGAATAGTCGATGTATTTATAGTTCGGCCTCAAGTCATGAATTTTGATGCAATACGCCAAGTATTTTTATGAGGGTCGACCATGTAAGAATGCACCCACACACCAAATATGTTTATTCTGAGACTAATACTTTTGAGAATAGCTCTCATGGCGTAAAAGTCATGCATGTGAAAAAGTTCGAATCGCTGATGTTTTTATAGTTCGGCCTCAAGTCATGGTTTTTTGCAAACAACTGCGCCAAGTTTTTTTATGAGGGTGGACCATGTAAGAATGCACCCACACACCAAATATGTTTATTCTGAGACTAATACTTTTGAGAATAGCTCTCATGGCGTAAAAGTCATGCATGTGAAAAAGTTCGAATCGCTGATGTATATATAGTTCGGCCTCAAGTCATGGTTTTTTGCAAACAACTGCGCCAAGTTTTTTTATGAGGGTGGACCATGTAAGAATGCATCCACACACCAAATATTTTTATTCTGAGACTAATACTTTTGAGAATACCTCTCATGGCGTAAAAGTCATGCATGTGAAAAAGTTCGAATAGTCGATGTATTTATAGTTCGGCCTCAAGTCATGAATTTTGATGCAATACGCCAAGTATTTTTATGAGGGTCGACCATGTAAGAATGCATCCACACACCAAATATGTTTATTCTGAAACTAATACTTTTGAGAATAGCTCTCATGGCGTAAAAGTCATGCATGTGAAAAAGTTCGAATCGCTGATGTATTGATAGTTCGGCCTTAAGTCATGAATTTTGATGCAATACGCCAAGTATTTTTATGAGGGTCGACCATGTAAGAATGCATCCACACACCAAATATGTTTATTCTGAGACTAATACTTTTGAGAATAGCTCTCATGGCGTAAAAGTCATGCATGTGAAAAAGTTCGAATCGCTGATGTTTTTATAGTGCGGCCTCAAGTCATGTTTTTATGGAATCAACTGCGCCAAATTTTTTTATGAGGGTCGACCATGTAAGAATGCATCCACACACCAAATATTTTTATTCTGAGACTAATACTTTTGAGAATAGCTCTCATGGCGTAAAAGTCATGCATGTGAAAAAGTTCGAATCGCTGATGTTTTTATAGTTCGGCCTCAAGTCATGGTTTTTTGCAAACAACTGCGCCAAGTTTTTTTATGAGGGTGGACCATGTAAGAATGCACCCACACACCAAATATGTTTATTCTGAGACTAATACTTTTGAGAATAGCTCTCATGGCGTAAAAGTCATGCATGTGAAAAAGTTCGAATCGCTGATGTTTTTATAGTTCGGCCTCAAGTCATGGTTTTTTGCAAACAACTGCGCCAAGTTTTTTTATGAGGGTGGACCATGTAAGAATGCATCCACACACCAAATATGTTTATTCTGAGACTAATACTTTTGAGAATACCTCTCATGGCGTAAAAGTCATGCATGTTAAAAAGTTCGAATAGTCGATGTATTTATAGTTCGGCCTCAAGTCATGAATTTTGATGCAATACGCCAAGTATTTTTATGAGGGTCGACCATGTAAGAATGCATCCACACACCAAATATGTTTATTCTGAGACTAATACTTTTGAGAATAGCTCTCATGGCGTAAAAGTCATGCATGTGAAAAAGTTCGAATCGCTGATGTTTTTATAGTGCGGCCTCAAGTCATGTTTTTATGGAATCAACTGCGCCAAATTTTTTTATGATGGTCGACCATGTAAGAATGCATCCACACACCAAATATTTTTATTCTGAGACTAATACTTTTGAGAATACCTCTCATGGCGTAAAAGCCATGCATGTGAAAAAGTTCGAATAGTCGATGTATTTATAGTTCGGCCTCAAGTCATGAATTTTGATGCAATACGCCAAGTATTTTTATGAGGGTCGACCATGTAAGAATGCATCCACACACCAAATATTTTTATTCTGAAACTAATACTTTTGAGAATAGCTCTCATGGCGTAAAAGTCATGCATGTGAAAAAGTTCGAATCGCTGATGTATTGATAGTTCGGCCTTAAGTCATGAATTTTGATGCAATACGCCAAGTATTTTTATGAGGGTCGACCATGTAAGAATGCATCCACACACCAAATATGTTTATTCTGAGACTAATACTTTTGAGAATAGCTCTCATGGCGTAAAAGTCATGCATGTGAAAAAGTTCGAATCGCTGATGTTTTTATAGTGCGGCCTCAAGTCATGTTTTTATGGAAACAACTGCGCCAAATTTTTTTATGAGGGTCGACCATGTAAGAATGCATCCACACACCAAATATTTTTATTCTGAGACTAATACTTTTGAGAATACCTCTCATGGCGTAAAAGCCATGCATGTGAAAAAGTTCGAATAGTCGATGTATTTATAGTTCGGCCTCAAGTCATGAATTTTGATGCAATACGCCAAGTATTTTTATGAGGGTCGACCATGTAAGAATGCATCCACACACCAAATATTTTAATTCTGAGACTGATACTTTTGAGAATAGCTCTCATGGCGTAAAAGTCATGCATGTGAAAAAGTTCGAATCGCTGATGTTTTTATAGTTCGGCCTCAAGTCATGGTTTTTTCCAAACAACTGCGCCAAGTTTTTTTTATGAGGGTCGACCATGTAAGAATGCATCCACACACCAAATATGTTTATTCTGAGACTAATACTTTTGAGAATAGCTCTCATGGCGTAAAAGTCATGCATGTGAAAAAGTTCGAATCGCTGATGTTTTTATAGTGCGGCCTCAAGTCATGGTTTTGGATACAACTGCGCCAAGTATTTTTATGAGGGTCGACCATGTAAGAATGCATCCACACACCAAATATTTTTATTCTGAGACTAATACTTTTGAGAATAGCTCTAATGGCGTAAAAGTCATGCATGTGAAAAAGTTCGAATCGCTGATGTTTTTATAGTGCGGCCTCAAGTCATGTTTTTATGGAAACAACTGCGCCAAATTTTTTTATGAGGGTCGACCATGTAAGAATGCATCCACACACCAAATATGTTTATTCTGAGACTAATACTTTTGAGAATACCTCTCATGGCGTAAAAGTCATGCATGTGAAAAAGTTCGAATAGTCGATGTATTTATAGTTCGGCCTCAAGTCATGAATTTTGATGCAATACGCCAAGTATTTTTATGAGGGTGGACCATGTAAGAATGCATCCACACACCAAAAATTTTTATTCTGAGACTGATACTTTTGAGAATAGCTCTCATGGCGTAAAAGTCATGCATGTGAAAAAGTTCGAATCGCTGATGTTTTTTATAGTGCGGCCTCAAGTCATGGTTTTTGATACAACTGCGCCAAGTTTTTTTATGAGGGTCGACCATGTAAGAATGCATCCACACACCAAATATTTTTATTCTGAGACTAATACTTTTGAGAATAGCTCTAATGGCGTAAAAGTCATGCATGTGAAAAAGTTCGAATCGCTGATGTTTTTATAGTTCGGCCTCAAGTCATGGTTTTTTGCAAACAACTGCGCCAAGTTTTTTTATGAGGGTGGACCATGTAAGAATGCACCCACACACCAAATATGTTTATTCTGAGACTAATACTTTTGAGAATAGCTCTAATGGCGTAAAAGTCATGCATGTGAAAAAGTTCGAATCGCTGATGTTTTTATAGTTCGGCCTCAAGTCATGGTTTTTTGCAAACAACTGCGCCAAGTTTTTTTATGAGGGTGGACCATGTAAGAATGCACCCACACACCAAATATGTTTATTCTGAGACTAATACTTTTGAGAATAGCTCTAATGGCGTAAAAGTCATGCATGTGAAAAAGTTCGAATCGCTGATGTTTTTATAGTTCGGCCTCAAGTCATGGTTTTTTGCAAACAACTGCGCCAAGTTTTTTTATGAGGGTGGACCATGTAAGAATGCACCCACACACCAAATATGTTTATTCTGAGACTAATACTTTTGAGAATAGCTCTCATGGCGTAAAAGTCATGCATGTGAAAAAGTTCGAATCGCTGATGTTTTTATAGTTCGGCCTCAAGTCATGGTTTTTTGCAAACAACTGCGCCAAGTTTTTTTATGAGGGTGGACCATGTAAGAATGCATCCACACACCAAATATGTTTATTCTGAGACTAATACTTTTGAGAATAGCTCTCATGGCGTAAAAGTCATGCATGTGAAAAAGTTCGAATAGTCGATGTATTTATAGTTCGGCCTCAAGTCATGAATTTTGATGCAATACGCCAAGTATTTTTATGAGGGTCGACCATGTAAGAATGCATCCACACACCAAATATTTTTATTCTGAAACTAATACTTTTGAGAATAGCTCTCATGGCGTAAAAGTCATGCATGTGAAAAAGTTCGAATCGCTGATGTATTGATAGTTCGGCCTTAAGTCATGAATTTTGATGCAATACGCCAAGTATTTTTATGAGGGTCGACCATGTAAGAATGCATCCACACACCAAATATGTTTATTCTGAGACTAATACTTTTGAGAATAGCTCTCATGGCGTAAAAGTCATGCATGTGAAAAAGTTCGAATCGCTGATGTTTTTATAGTGCGGCCTCAAGTCATGTTTTTATGGAATCAACTGCGCCAATTTTTTTTATGAGGGTCGACCATGTAAGAATGCATCCACACACCAAATATTTTTATTCTGAGACTAATACTTTTGAGAATACCTCTCATGGCGTAAAAGCCATGCATGTGAAAAAGTTCGAATAGTCGATGTATTTATAGTTCGGCCTCAAGTCATGAATTTTGATGCAATACGCCAAGTATTTTTATGAGGGTCGACCATGTAAGAATGCACCCACACACCAAATATGTTTATTCTGAGACTAATACTTTTGAGAATAGCTCTCATGGCGTAAAAGTCATGCATGTGAAAAAGTTCGAATCGCTGATGTTTTTATAGTTCGGCCTCAAGTCATGGTTTTTTGCAAACAACTGCGCCAAGTTTTTTTATGAGGGTGGACCATGTAAGAATGCACCCACACACCAAATATGTTTATTCTGAGACTAATACTTTTGAGAATAGCTCTCATGGCGTAAAAGTCATGCATGTGAAAAAGTTCGAATCGCTGATGTATTTATAGTTCGGCCTCAAGTCATGGTTTTTTGCAAACAACTGCGCCAAGTTTTTTTATGAGGGTGGACCATGTAAGAATGCATCCACACACCAAATATTTTTATTCTGAGACTAATACTTTTGAGAATACCTCTCATGGCGTAAAAGTCATGCATGTGAAAAAGTTCGAATAGTCGATGTATTTATAGTTCGGCCTCAAGTCATGAATTTTGATGCAATACGCCAAGTATTTTTATGAGGGTCGACCATGTAAGAATGCATCCACACACCAAATATGTTTATTCTGAAACTAATACTTTTGAGAATAGCTCTCATGGCGTAAAAGTCATGCATGTGAAAAAGTTCGAATCGCTGATGTATTGATAGTTCGGCCTTAAGTCATGAATTTTGATGCAATACGCCAAGTATTTTTATGAGGGTCGACCATGTAAGAATGCATCCACACACCAAATATGTTTATTCTGAGACTAATACTTTTGAGAATAGCTCTCATGGCGTAAAAGTCATGCATGTGAAAAAGTTCGAATCGCTGATGTTTTTATAGTGCGGCCTCAAGTCATGTTTTTATGGAATCAACTGCGCCAAATTTTTTTATGAGGGTCGACCATGTAAGAATGCATCCACACACCAAATATTTTTATTCTGAGACTAATTCTTTTGAGAATACCTCTCATGGCGTAAAAGCCAGGCATGTGAAAAAGTTCGAATAGTCAATGTATTTATAGTTCGGCCTCAAGTCATGAATTTTGATGCAATACGCCAAGTATTTTTATGAGGGTCGACCATGTAAGAATGCATCCACACACCAAATATTTTTATTCTGAAACTAATACTTTTGAGAATAGCTCTCATGGCGTAAAAGTCATGCATGTGAAAAAGTTCGAATCGCTGATGTATTGATAGTTCGGCCTTAAGTCATGAATTTTGATGCAATACGCCAAGTATTTTTATGAGGGTCGACCATGTAAGAATGCATCCACACACCAAATATGTTTATTCTGAGACTAATACTTTTGAGAATAGCTCTCATGGCGTAAAAGTCATGCATGTGAAAAAGTTCGAATCGCTGATGTTTTTATAGTGCGGCCTCAAGTCATGTTTTTATGGAAACAACTGCGCCAAATTTTTTATGAGGGTCGACCATGTAAGAATGCATCCACACACCAAATATTTTTATTCTGAGACTAATACTTTTGAGAATACCTCTCATGGCGTAAAAGCCATGCATGTGAAAAAGTTCGAATAGTCGATGTATTTATAGTTCGGCCTCAAGTCATGAATTTTGATGCAATACGCCAAGTATTTTTATGAGGGTCGACCATGTAAGAATGCACCCACACACCAAATATGTTTATTCTGAGACTAATACTTTTGAGAATAGCTCTCATGGCGTAAAAGTCATGCATGTGAAAAAGTTCGAATCGCTGATGTTTTTATAGTTCGGCCTCAAGTCATGGTTTTTTGCAAACAACTGCGCCAAGTTTTTTTATGAGGGTGGACCATGTAAGAATGCACCCACACACCAAATATGTTTATTCTGAGACTAATACTTTTGAGAATAGCTCTCATGGCGTAAAAGTCATGCATGTGAAAAAGTTCGAATCGCTGATGTATTTATAGTTCGGCCTCAAGTCATGGTTTTTTGCAAACAACTGCGCCAAGTTTTTTTATGAGGGTGGACCATGTAAGAATGCATCCACACACCAAATATTTTTATTCTGAGACTAATACTTTTGAGAATACCTCTCATGGCGTAAAAGTCATGCATGTGAAAAAGTTCGAATAGTCGATGTATTTATAGTTCGGCCTCAAGTCATGAATTTTGATGCAATACGCCAAGTATTTTTATGAGGGTCGACCATGTAAGAATGCATCCACACACCAAATATGTTTATTCTGAAACTAATACTTTTGAGAATAGCTCTCATGGCGTAAAAGTCATGCATGTGAAAAAGTTCGAATCGCTGATGTATTGATAGTTCGGCCTTAAGTCATGAATTTTGATGCAATACGCCAAGTATTTTTATGAGGGTCGACCATGTAAGAATGCATCCACACACCAAATATGTTTATTCTGAGACTAATACTTTTGAGAATAGCTCTCATGGCGTAAAAGTCATGCATGTGAAAAAGTTCGAATCGCTGATGTTTTTATAGTGCGGCCTCAAGTCATGTTTTTATGGAATCAACTGCGCCAAATTTTTTTATGAGGGTCGACCATGTAAGAATGCATCCACACACCAAATATTTTTATTCTGAGACTAATACTTTTGAGAATACCTCTCATGGCGTAAAAGCCAGGCATGTGAAAAGTTCGAATAGTCAATGTATTTATAGTTCGGCCTCAAGTCATGAATTTTGATGCAGTACGCCAAGTATTTTTATGAGGGTCGACCATGTAAGAATGCATCCACACACCAAATATTTTTATTCTGAAACTAATACTTTTGAGAATAGCTCTCATGGCGTAAAAGTCATGCATGTGAAAAAGTTCGAATCGCTGATGTATTGATAGTTCGGCCTTAAGTCATGAATTTTGATGCAATACGCCAAGTATTTTTATGAGGGTCGACCATGTAAGAATGCATCCACACACCAAATATGTTTATTCTGAGACTAATACTTTTGAGAATAGCTCTCATGGCGTAAAAGTCATGCATGTGAAAAAGTTCGAATCGCTGATGTTTTTATAGTGCGGCCTCAAGTCATGTTTTTATGGAAACAACTGCGCCAAATTTTTTTATGAGGGTCGACCATGTAAGAATGCATCCACACACCAAATATTTTTATTCTGAGACTAATACTTTTGAGAATACCTCTCATGGCGTAAAAGCCATGCATGTGAAAAAGTTCGAATAGTCGATGTATTTATAGTTCGGCCTCAAGTCATGAATTTTGATGCAATACGCCAAGTATTTTTATGAGGGTCGACCATGTAAGAATGCATCCACACACCAAATATTTTTATTCTGAGACTGATACTTTTGAGAATAGCTCTCATGGCGTAAAAGTCATGCATGTGAAAAAGTTCGAATCGCTGATGTTTTTATAGTTCGGCCTCAAGTCATTATTTTTTGCAAACAACTGCGCCAAGTTTTTTTATGAGGGTCGACCATGTAAGAATGCATCCACACACCAAATATTTTTATTCTGAGACTAATACTTTTGAGAATAGCTCTCATGGCGTAAAAGTCATGCATGTGAAAAAGTTCGATTCGCTGATGTTTTTATAGTGCGGCCTCAAGTCATGGTTTTGGATACAACTGCGCCAAGTATTTTTATGAGGGTCGACCATGTAAGAATGCATCCACACACCAAATATTTTTATTCTGAGACTAATACTTTTGAGAATAGCTCTAATGGCGTAAAAGTCATGCATGTGAAAAAGTTCGAATCGCTGATGTTTTTATAGTGCGGCCTCAAGTCATGTTTTTATGGAAACAACTGCGCTAAATTTTTTTATGAGGGTCGACCATGTAAGAATGCATCCACACACCAAATATGTTTATTCTGAGACTAATACTTTTGAGAATAGCTCTCATGGCGTAAAAGTCATGCATGTGAAAAAGTTCGAATCGCTGACGTTTTTATAGTGCGGCCTCAAGTCATGGTTTTGGATACAACTGCGCCAAGTATTTTTATGAGGGTCGACCATGTAAGAATGCATCCACACACCAAATATTTTTATTCTGAAACTAATACTTTTGAGAATAGCTCTAATGGCGTAAAAGTCATGCATGTGAAAAAGTTCGAATCGCTGATGTTTTTATAGTGCGGCCTCAAGTCATGTTTTTATGGAAACAACTGCGCCAAATTTTTTTATGAGGGTCGACCATGTAAGAATGCATCCACACACCAAATATTTTTATTCTGAGACTAATACTTTTGAGAATACCTCTCATGGCGTAAAAGTCATGCATGTTAAAAAGTTCGAATCGCTGATGTATTTATAGTTCGGCCTCAAGTCATGAATTTTGATGCAATACGCCAAGTATTTTTATGAGGGTCGACCATGTAAGAATGCATCCACACACCAAAAATGTTTATTCTGAGACTGATACTTTTGAGAATAGCTCTCATGGCGTAAAAGTCATGCATGTGAAAAAGTTCGAATCGCTGATGTTTTTTATAGTGCGGCCTCAAGTTATGGTTTTTGATACAACTGCGCCAAGTTTTTTTATGAGGGTCGACCATGTAAGAATGCATCCACACACCAAATATTTTTATTCTGAGACTAATACTTTTGAGAATAGCTCTAATGGCGTAAAAGTCATGCATGTGAAAAAGTTCGAATCGCTGATGTTTTTATAGTGCGGCCTCAAGTCATGGTTTTTTGCAAACAACTGCGCCAAGTTTTTTTATGAGGGTGGACCATGTAAGAATGCACCCACACACCAAATATGTTTATTCTGAGACTAATACTTTTGAGAATAGCTCTCATGGCGTAAAAGTCATGCATGTGAAAAAGTTCCGATTGCTGATGTCTTTATAGTTCGGCCTCAAGTCATGAATTTTCATGAAATTGCGCCAATTTTTTTCATGAGGGTCGACCATGTAAGAATGCATCCACACACCAAATATTTTTATTCTGAGACTAATACTTTTGAGAATACCTCTCATGGCGTAAAAGTCATGCATGTGAAAAAGTTCGAATCGCTGATGTTTTTATAGTTCGGCCTCAAGTCATGGTTTTGGATACAACTGCGCCAAATTTTTTTATGAGGGTCGACCATGTAAGAATGCATCCACACACCAAATATTTTTATTCTGAGACTAATACTTTTGAGAATAGCTCTAATGGCGTAAAAGTCATGCATGTGAAAAAGTTCGAATCGCTGATGTTTTTTATAGTTCGGCCTCAAGTCATGGTTTTTTGCAAACAACTGCGCCAAGTTTTTTTATGAGGGTCGACCATGTAAGAATGCATCCACACACCAAATATTTTTATTCTGAGACTAATACTTTTGAGAATACCTCTCATGGCGTAGAAGCCATGCATGTGAAAAAGTTCGAATAGTCGATGTATTTATAGTTCGGCCTCAAGTCATGAATTTTGATGCAATACGCCAAGTATTTTTATGAGGGTCGACCATGTAAGAATGCATCCACACACCAAATATTTTTATTCTGAGACTGATACTTTTGAGAATAGCTCTCATGGCGTAAAAGTCATGCATGTGAAAAAGTTCGAATCGCTGATGTTTTTATAGTTCGGCCTCAACTCATGTTTTTTTCCAAACAACTGCGCCAAGTTTTTTTATGAGGGTCGACCATGTAAGAATGCATCCACACACCAAATATTTTTATTCTGAGACTAATACTTTTGAGAATAGCTCTCATGGCGTAAAAGTCATGCATGTGAAAAAGTTCGAATCGCTGATGTTTTTATAGTGCGGCCTCAAGTCATGGTTTTTGATACAACTGCGCCAAATTTTTTTATGAGGGTCGACCATGTAAGAATGCATCCACACACCAAATATTTTTATTCTGAGACTAATACTTTTGAGAATACCTCTCATGGCGTAAAAGCCATGCATGTGAAAAAGTTCGAATAGTCGATGTATTTATAGTTCGGCCTCAAGTCATGAATTTTGATGCAATACGCCAAGTATTTTTATGAGGGTCGACCATGTAAGAATGCATCCACACACCAAATATTTTTATTCTGAGACTGATACTTTTGAGAATAGCTCTCATGGCGTAAAAGTCATGCATGTGAAAAAGTTCGAATCGCTGATGTTTTTATAGTTCGGCCTCAAGTCATTGTTTTTTCCAAACAACTGCGCCAAGTTTTTTATGAGGGTCGACCATGTAAGAATGCATCCACACACCAAATATTTTTATTCTGAGACTAATACTTTTGAGAATAGCTCTCATGGCGTAAAAGTCATGCATGTGAAAAAGTTCGAATCGCTGATGTTTTTTATAGTTCGGCCTCAAGTCATGGTTTTTTGCAAACAACTGCGCCAAATTTTTTTATGAGGGTCGACCATGTAAGAATGCATCCACACACCAAATATTTTTATTCTGAGACTAATACTTTTGAGAATACCTCTCATGGCGTAAAAGTCATGCATGTGAAAAAGTTCGAATAGTCGATGTATTTATAGTTCGGCCTCAAGTCATGAATTTTGATGCAATACGCCAAGTATTTTTATGAGGGTCGACCATGTAAGAATGCATCCACACACCAAATATTTTTATTCTGAGACTGATACTTTTGAGAATAGCTCTCATGGCGTAAAAGTCATGCATGTGAAAAAGTTCGAATCGCTGATGTTTTTATAGTTCGGCCTCAAGTCATGGTTTTTTCCAAACAACTGCGCCAAGTTTTTTTATGAGGGTCGACCATGTAAGAATGCATCCACACACCAAATATTTTTATTCTGAGACTAATACTTTTGAGAATAGCTCTCATGGCGTAAAAGTCATGCATGTGAAAAAGTTCGAATCGCTGATGTTTTTATAGTGCGGCCTCAAGTCATGAATTTTGATGCAATACGCCAAGTATTTTTATGAGGGTCGACCATGTAAGAATGCATCCACACACCAAATATTTTTATTCTGAGACATACTTTTGAGAATAGCTCTCATGGCGTAAAAGTCATGCATGTGAAAAAGTTCGAATCGCTGATGTTTTTATAGTGCGGCCTCCAGTCATGGTTTTGGATACAACTGCGCGAAATTTTTTTATGAGGGTCGACCATGTAAGAATGCATCCACACACCAAATATTTTTATTCTGAGACTAATACTTTTGAGAATACCTCTCATGGCGTAAAAGTCATGCATGTGAAAAAGTTCGAATCGCTGATGTTTTTATAGTGCGGCCTCAAGTCATGGTTTTTGATACAAGTGCGCGAAATTTTTTTATGAGGGTCGACCATGTAAGAATGCATCCACACACCAAATATTTTTATTCTGAGACTAATGCTTTTGAGAATACCTCTCATGGCGTAAAAGTCATGCATGTGAAAAAGATCGAATAGCTGATGTATTTATATTTCGGCCTCAAGTCATGAATTTTGATGCAATACGCCAAGTATTTTTATGAGGGTCGACCATGTAAGAATGCATCCACACACCAAATATTTTTATTCTGAGACTGATACTTTTGAGAATAGCTCTCATGGCGTAAAAGTCATGCATGTGAAAAGTTCGAATCGCTGATGTTTTTATAGTGCGGCCTCAAGTCATGGTTTTTGATACAACTGCGCCAAGTTTTTTTATGAGGGTCGACCATGTAAGAATGCATCCACACACCAAATATTTTTATTTTGAGACTAATGCTTTTGAGAATAGCTCTCATGGCGTAAAAGTCATGCATGTGAAAAAGATCGAATCGCTGATGTATTTATAGTTCGGCCTCAAGTCATGAATTTTGATGCAATACGCCAAGTATTTTTATGAGGGTCGACCATGTAAGAATGCATCCACACACCAAATATTTTTATTTTGAAACTAATGCTTTTGAGAATACCTCTCATGGCGTAAAAGTCATGCATGTGAAAAAGATCGAATCGCTGATGTATTTATAGTTCGGCCTCAAGTCATGAATTTTGATGCAATACGCCAAGTATTTTTATGAGGGTCGACCATGTAAGAATGCATCCACACACCAAATATTTTTATTCTGAGACTGATACTTTTGAGAATAGCTCTCATGGCGTAAAAGTCATGCATGTGAAAAAGTTCGAATCGCTGATGTATTTATAGTTCGGCCTCAAGTCATGAATTTTGATGCAATACGCCAAATTTTCTTATGAGGGTCGACCATGTAAGAATGCACCCACACACCAAATATTTTTATTCTGAAACAAATATTTTTGAGAATACCACTCATGGCGTAAAAGTCATGCATGTGAAAAAGTTCGAATCGCTGATGTATTTATAGTTCGGACCCAATTCATGAATTTTGATGCAATACGCCAAGTATTTTTATGAGGGTCGACCATGTAAGAATGCATCCACACACCAAATATTTTTATTCTGAGACTGATACTTTTGAGAATAGCTCTCATGGCGTAAAAGTCATGCATGTGAAAAAGTTCGATTCGCTGATGTTTTTATAGTGCGGCCTCAAATCATGGTTTTTGATACAACTGCGCCAAGTATTTTTATGAGGGTCGACCATGTAAGAATGCATCCACACACCAAATATTTTTATTCTGAGACTGATACTTTTGAAAATAGCTCTAATGGCGTAAAAGTCATGCATATGAAAAAGTTCGAATCGCTGATGTTTTTATAGTGCGGCCTCAAATCATGGTTTTTGATGCAAGTGCGCCAAGTATTTTTATGAGGGTCGACCATGTAAGAATGCATCCACACAGCAAATATTTTTATTCTGAGACTGATACTTTTGAGAATAGCTCTCATGGCGTAAAAGTCATGCATGTGAAAAAGTTCGATTCGCTGATGTTTTTATAGTGCGGCCTCAAATCATGGTTTTTGATACAACTGCGCCAAGTATTTTTATGAGGGTCGACCATGTAAGAATGCATCCACACACCAAATATTTTTGTTCTAAAACTAATACTTTTGAGAATAGCTCTCATGGCGTAAAAGTCATGCATGTGAAAAAGATCGAATCGCTGATGTCTTTATAGTTCGGCCTCAAGTCATGAATTTTTATGCAATTGCGCCAATTCTTTTCATGAGGGTCGACCATGTAAGAATGCATCCACACAGCAAATATTTTTGTTCTGAAACTAATACTTTTGAGAATACCTCTAATGGCGTAAAAGTCATGCATGTGAAAAAGATCGAATCGCTGATGTCTTTATAGTTCGGCCTCAAGTCATGAATTTTTATGCAATTGCGCCAATTCTTTTCATGAGGGTCGCGACCATGTAAGAATGCATCAACACAGCAAATATTTTTGTTCTGAAACTAATACTTTTGAGAATAGCTCTCATGGCGTAAAAGTCATGCATGTGAAAAAGATCGAATCGCTGATGTCTTTATAGTTCGGCCTCAAGTCATGAATTTTTATGCAATTGCGCCAATTCTTTTCATGAGGGTCGACCATGTAAGAATGCATCCACACAGCAAATATTTTTGTTCTGAAACTAATACTTTTGAGAATAGCTCTCATGGCGTAAAAGTCATGCATGTGAAAAAGATCGAATCGCTGATGTCTTTATAGTTCGGCCTCAAGTCATGAATTTTTATGCAATTGCGCCAATTCTTTTCATGAGGGTCGACCATGTAAGAATGCATCCACACACCAAATATTTTTGTTCTGAAACTAATACTTTTGAGAATAGCTCTCATGGCGTAAAAGTCATGCATGTGAAAAAGATCGAATCGCTGATGTCTTTATAGTTCGGCCTCAAGTCATGAATTTTTATGCAATTGCGCCAATTCTTTTCATGAGGGTCGACCATGTAAGAATGCATCCACACACCAAATATTTTTGTTCTGAAACTTATACTTTTGAGAATAGCTCTCATGGCGTAAAAGTCATGCATGTGAAAAGATCGAATCGCTGATGTTTTTATAGTGCGGCCTCAAGTCATGCTTTTTGATACAACTGCGCCAAGTATTTTTATCAGGGTCGACCATGTAAGAATGCATCCACACACCAAATATTTTTATTTTGAGACTAATGCTTTTGAGAATACCTCTCATGGCGTAAAAGTCATGCATGTGAAAAAGATCGAATCGCTGATGTCTTTATAGTTCGGCCTCAAGTCATGAATTTTGATGCAATACGCCAAGTATTTTTATGAGGGTCGACCATGTAAGAATGCATCCACACACCAAATATTTTTATTCTGAGACTGATACTTTTGAGAATAGCTCTCATGGCGTAAAAGTCATGCATGTGAAAAAGTTCGAATCGCTGATGTATTTATAGTTCGGCCTCAAGTCATGAATTTTTATGCAATACGCCAAATTTTCTTATGAGGGTCGACCATGTAAGAATGCACCCACACACCAAATATTTTTATTCTGAAACTAATACTTTTGAGAATACCACTCATGGCGTAAAAGTCATGCATGTGAAAAAGTTCGAATCGCTGATGTATTTATAGTTCGGACTCAATTCATGAATTTTGATGCAATACGCCAAGTATTTTTATGAGGGTCGACCATGTAAGAATGCATCCACACACCAAATATTTTTATTCTGAGACTGATACTTTTGAGAATAGCTCTCATGGCGTAAAAGTCATGCATGTGAAAAAGTTCGAATCGCTGATGTATTTATAGTTCGGCCTCAAGTCATGAATTTTGATGCAATACGCCAAGTATATTTATGAGGGTCGATCATATAAGAATGCATCCACACACCAAATATTTTTATTCTGAGACTGATACTTTTGAAAATAGCTCTAATGGCGTAAAAGTCATGCATATGAAAAAGATCGAATCGCTGATGTTTTTATAGTTCGGCCTCAAATCATGGTTTTTGATACAACTGCGCCAAGTATTTTTATGAGGGTCGACCATGTAAGAATGCATCCACACACCAAATATTTTTATTCTGAGACTGATGCTTTTGAGAATAGCTCTCATGGCGTAAAAGTCATGCATGTGAAAAAGTTCGATTCGCTGATGTTTTTATAGTGCGGCCTCAAATCATGGTTTTTGATACAACTGCGCCAAGTATTTTTATGAGGGTCGACCATGTAAGAATGCATCCACACACCAAATATTTTTATTCTGAGACTGATACTTTTGAAAATATCTCTAATGGCGTAAAAGTCATGCATGTGAAAAAGTTCGAATCGCTGATGTTTTTATAGTGCGGCCTCAAATCATGGTTTTTGATACAACTGCGCCAAGTATTTTTATGAGGGTCGACCATGTAAGAATGCATCCACACACCAAATATTTTTATTCTGAGACTGATACTTTTGAGAATAGCTCTCATGGCGTAAAAGTCATGCATGTGAAAAAGTTCGATTCGCTGATGTTTTTATAGTGCGGCCTCAAATCATGGTTTTTGATACAACTACGCCAAGTTTTTTTATGAGGGTCGACCATGTAAGAATGCATCCACACACCAAATATTTTTGTTCTGAAACTAAAACTTTTGAGAATAGCTCTCATGGCGTAAAAGTCATGCATGTGAAAAAGATCGAATCGCTGATGTCTTTATAGTTCGGCCTCAAGTCATGAATTTTTATGCAATTGCGCCAATTCTTTTCATGAGAGTCGACCATGTAAGAATGCATCCACACAGCAAATATTTTTCTTCTGAAACTAATACTTTTGAGAATAGCTCTCATGGCGTAAAAGTCATGCATGTGAAAAAGATCGAATCGCTGATGTCTTTATAGTTCGGCCTCAAGTCATGAATTTTTATGCAATTGCGCCAATTCTTTTCATGAGGGTCGACCATGTAAGAATGCATCAACACAGCAAATATTTTTGTTCTGAAACTAATACTTTTGAGAATAGCTCTCATGGCGTAAAAGTCATGCATGTGAAAAAGATCGAATCGCTGATGTCTTTATAGTTCGGCCTCAAGTCATGAATTTTTATGCAATTGCGCCAATTCTTTTCATGAGGGTCGACCATGTAAGAATGCATCCACACACCAAATATTTTTCTTCTGAAACTAATACTTTTGAGAATAGCTCTCATGGCGTAAAAGTCATGCATGTGAAAAAGATCGAATCGCTGATGTCTTTATAGTTCGGCCTCAACTCATGAATTTTTATGCAATTGCGCCAATTCTTTTCATGAGGGTCGACCATGTAAGAATGCATCCACACAGCAAATATTTTTGTTCTGAAGCTAATACTTTTGAGAATAGCTCTCATGGCGTAAAAGTCATGCATGTGAAAAAGATCGAATCGCTGATGTCTTTATAGTTCGGCCTCAAGTCATGAATTTTTATGCAATTGCGCCAATTCTTTTCATGAGGGTCGACCATGTAAGAATGCATCCACACAGCAAATATTTTTGTTCTGAAACTAATACTTTTGAGAATAGCTCTCATGGCGTAAAAGTCATGCATGTGAAAAAGATCGAATCGCTGATGTCTTTATAGTTCGGCCTCAAGTCATGAATTTTTATGCAATTGCGCCAATTCTTTTCATGAGGGTCGACCATGTAAGAATGCATCCACACAGCAAATATTTTTGTTCTGAAACTTATACTTTTGAGAATACCTCTCATGGCGTAAAAGTCATGCATGTGAAAAAGATCGAATCGCTGATGTCTTTATAGTTCGGCCTCAAGTCATGAATTTTTATGCAATTGCGCCAATTCTTTTCATGAGGGTCGACCATGTAAGAATGCATCCACACAGCAAATATTTTTGTTCTGAAACTAATACTTTTGAGAATAGCTCTCATGGCGTAAAAGTCATGCATGTGAAAAAGATCGAATCGCTGATGTCTTTATAGTTCGGCCTCAAGTCATGAATTTTTATGCAATTGCGCCAATTCTTTTCATGAGGGTCGACCATGTAAGAATGCATTCACACAGCAAATATTTTTCTTCTGAAACTAATACTTTTGAGAATAGCTCTCATGGCGTAAAAGTCATGCATGTGAAAAAGATCGAATCGCTGATGTCTTTATAGTTCGGCCTCAAGTCATGAATTTTTATGCAATTGCGCCAATTCTTTTCCTGAGGGTCGACCATGTAAGAATGCATCCACACAGCAAATATTTTTGTTCTGAAACTAATACTTTTGAGAATAGCTCTCATGGCGTAAAAGTCATGCATGTGAAAAAGATCGAATCGCTGATGTCTTTATAGTTCGGCCTCAAGTCATGAATTTTTATGCAATTGCGCCAATTCTTTTCATGAGGGTCGACCATGTAAGAATACATCCACACACCAAATATTTTTGTTCTGAAACTAATACTTTTGAGAATAGCTCTCATGGCGTAAAAGTCATGCATGTGAAAAAGATCGAATCGCTGATGTCTTTATAGTTCGGCCTCAAGTCATGAATTTTTATGCAATTGCGCCAATTCTTTTCATGAGGGTCGACCATGTAAGAATGCATCCACACAGCAAATGTTTTTGTTCTGAAACTAATACTTTTGAGAATAGCTCTCATGGCGTAAAAGTCATGCATGTGAAAAAGATCGAATCGCTGATGTCTTTATAGTTCGGCCTCAAGTCATGAATTTTTATGCAATTGCGCCAATTCTTTTCCTGAGGGTCGACCACGTAAGAATGCATCCACACACCAAATATTTTTGTTCTGAAACTAATACTTTTGAGAATAGCTCTCATGGCGTAAAAGTCATGCATGTGAAAAAGATCGAATCGCTGATGTCTTTATAGTTCGTCCTCAAGTCATGAATTTTTATGCAATTGCGCCAATTCTTTTCATGAGGGTCGACCATGTAAGAATGCATCCACTCACCAAATATTTTTGTTCTGAAACTAATACTTTTGAGAATAGCTCTCATGGCGTAAAAGTCATGCATGTGAAAAAGATCGAATCGCTGATGTCTTTATAGTTCGGCCTCAAGTCATGAATTTTTATGCAATTGCGCCAATTCTTTTCATGAGGGTCGACCATGTAAGAATGCATTCACACAGCAAATATTTTTCTTCTGAAACTTATACTTTTGAGAATAGCTCTCATGGCGTAAAAGTCATGCATGTGAAAAAGATCGAATCGCTGATGTCTTTATAGTTCGGCCTCAAGTCATGAATTTTTATGCAATTGCGCCAATTCTTTTTATGAGGGTCGACCATGTAAGAATGCATCCACACAGCAAATATTTTTGTTCTGAAACTAATACTTTTGAGAATAGCTCTCATGGCGTAAAAGTCATGCATGTGAAAAAGATCGAATCGCTGATGTCTTTATAGTTCGGCCTCAAGTCATGAATTTTTATGCAATTGCGCCAATTCTTTTCATGAGGGTCGACCATGTAAGAATGCATCCACACAGCAAATATTTTTGTTCTGAAACTAATACTTTTGAGAATAGCTCTCATGGCGTAAAAGTCATGCATGTGAAAAAGATCGAATCGCTGATGTCTTTATAGTTCGGCCTCAAGTCATGAATTTTTATGCAATTGCGCCAATTCTTTTCATGAGGGTCGACCATGTAAGAATGCATTCATACAGCAAATATTTTTCTTCTGAAACTTATACTTTTGAGAATAGCTCTCATGGCGTAAAAGTCATGCATGTGAAAAAGATCGAATCGCTGATGTCTTTATAGTTCGGCCTCAAGTCATGAATCTTTATGCAATTGCGCCAATTCTTTTCATGAGGGTCGACCATGTAAGAATGCATCCACACACCAAATATTTTTGTTCTGAAACTAATACTTTTGAGAATAGCTCTCATGGCGTAAAAGTCATGCATGTGAAAAAGATCGAATCGCTGATGTCTTTATAGTTCGGCCTCAAGTCATGAATTTTTATGCAATTGCGCCAATTCTTTTCATGAGGGTCGACCATGTAAGAATGCATCCACACAGCAAATATTTTTGTTCTGAAACTAATACTTTTGAGAATAGCTCTCATGGCGTAAAAGTCATGCATGTGAAAAAGATCGAATCGCTGATGTCTTTATAGTTCGGCCTCAAGTCATGAATCTTTATGCAATTGCGCCAATTCTTTTCATGAGGGTCGACCATGTAAGAATGCATCCACACAGCAAATATTTTTGTTCTGAAACTAATACTTTTGAGAATAGCTCTCATGGCGTAAAAGTCATGCATGTGAAAAAGATCGAATCGCTGATGTCTTTATAGTTCGGCCTCAAGTCATGAATTTTTATGCAATTGCGCCAATTCTTTTCATGAGGGTCGACCATGAAAGAATGCATCCACACACCAAACATTTTTGTTCTGAAACTAATACTTTTGAGAATAGCTCTCATGGCGTAAAAGTCATGCATGTGAAAAAGATCGAATCGCTGATGTCTTTATAGTTCGGCCTCAAGTCATGAATTTTTATGCAATTGCGCCAATTCTTTTCCTGAGGGTCGACCACGTAAGAATGCATCCACACACCAAATATTTTTGTTCTGAAACTAATACTTTTGAGAATAGCTCTCATGGCGTAAAAGTCATGCATGTGAAAAAGATCGAATCGCTGATGTCTTTATAGTTCGGCCTCAACTCATGAATTTTTATGCAATTGCGCCAATTCTTTTCCTGAGGGTCGACCATGTAAGAATGCATCCACACAGCAAATATTTTTGTTCTGAAACTAATACTTTTGAGAATAGCTCTCATGGCGTAAAAGTCATGCATGTGAAAAAGATCGAATCGCTGATGTCTTTATAGTTCGGCCTCAAGTCATGAATTTTTATGCAATTGCGCCAATTCTTTTCATGAGGGTCGACCATGTAAGAATGCATCCACACAGCAAATATTTTTGTTCTGAAACTAATACTTTTGAGAATAGCTCTCATGGCGTAAAAGTCATGCATGTGAAAAAGATCGAATCGCTGATGTCTTTATAGTTCGGCCTCAAGTCATGAATTTTTATGCAATTGCGCCAATTCTTTTCCTGAGGGTCGACCATGTAAGAATGCATTCACACAGCAAATATTTTTCTTCTGAAACTTATACTTTTGAGAATAGCTCTCATGGCGTAAAAGTCATGCATGTGAAAAAGATCGAATCGCTGATGTCTTTATAGTTCGGCCTCAAGTCATGAATCTTTATGCAATTGCGCCAATTCTTTTCATGAGGGTCGACCATGTAAGAATGCATCCACACAGCAAATATTTTTGTTCTGAAACTAATACTTTTGAGAATAGCTCTCATGGCGTAAAAGTCATGCATGTGAAAAAGATCGAATCGCTGATGTCTTTATAGTTCGGCCTCAAGTCATGAATTTTTATGCAATTGCGCCAATTCTTTTCATGAGGGTCGACCATGTAAGAATGCATCCACACAGCAAATATTTTTGTTCTGAAACTAATACTTTTGAGAATAGCTCTCATGGCGTAAAAGTCATGCATGTGAAAAAGATCGAATCGCTGATGTTTTTATAGTTCGGCCTCAAGTCATGAATTTTTATGCAATTGCGCCAATTCTTTTCATGAGGGTCGACCATGTAAGAATGCATCCACACAGCAAATATTTTTGTTCTGAAACTTATACTTTTGAGAATAGCTCTCATGGCGTAAAAGTCATGCATGTGAAAAAGATCGAATCGCTGATGTCTTTATAGTTCGGCCTCAAGTCATGAATTTTTATGCAATTGCGGCAATTCTTTTCATGAGGGTCGACCATGTAAGAATGCATCCACACAGCAAATATTTTTGTTCTGAAACTAATACTTTTGAGAATAGCTCTCATGGCGTAAAAGTCATGCATGTGAAAAAGATCGAATCGCTGATGTCTTTATAGTTCGGCCTCAAGTCATGAATCTTTATGCAATTGCGCCAATTCTTTTCATGAGGGTCGACCATGTAAGAATGCATCCACACAGCAAATATTTTTGTTCTGAAACTAATACTTTTGAGAATAGCTCTCATGGCGTAAAAGTCATGCATGTGAAAAAGATCGAATCGCTGATGTCTTTATAGTTCGGCCTCAAGTCATGAATTTTTATGCAATTGCGCCAATTCTTTTCATGAGGGTCGACCATGTAAGAATGCATCCACACAGCAAATATTTTTGTTCTGAAACTAATACTTTTGAGAATAGCTCTCATGGCGTAAAAGTCATGCATGTGAAAAAGATCGAATCGCTGATGTCTTTATAGTTCGGCCTCAACTCATGAATCTTTATGCAATTGCGCCAATTCTTTTCATGAGGGTCGACCATGTAAGAATGCATCCACACAGCAAATATTTTTGTTCTGAAACTAATACTTTTGAGAATAGCTCTCATGGCGTAAAAGTCATGCATGTGAAAAAGATCGAATCGCTGATGTCTTTATAGTTCGGCCTCAAGTCATGAATTTTTATGCAATTGCGCCAATTCTTTTCATGAGGGTTGACCATGTAAGAATGCATCCACACAGCAAATATTTTTGTTCTGAAACTAATACTTTTGAGAATAGCTCTCATGGCGTAAAAGTCATGCATGTGAAAAAGATCGAATCGCTGATGTCTTTATAGTTCGGCCTCAAGTCATGAATTTTTATGCAATTGCGCCAATTCTTTTCATGAGGGTTGACCATGTAAGAATGCATCCACACAGCAAATATTTTTGTTCTGAAACTAATACTTTTGAGAATAGCTCTCATGGCGTAAAAGTCATGCATGTGAAAAAGATCGAATCGCTGATGTCTTTATAGTTCGGCCTCAAGTCATGAATTTTTATGCAATTGCGCCAATTCTTTTCCTGAGGGTCGACCATGTAAGAATGCATCCACACACCAAATATTTTTGTTCTGAAACTAATACTTTTGAGAATAGCTCTCATGGCGTAAAAGTCATGCATGTGAAAAAGATCGAATAGCTGATGTCTTTATAGTTCGGCCTCAAGTCATGAATTTTTATGCAATTGCGCCAATTCTTTTCCTGATGGTCGACCATGTAAGAATGCATCCACACAGCAAATATTTTTGTTCTGAAACTAATACTTTTGAGAATAGCTCTCATGGCGTAAAAGTCATGCATGTGAAAAAGATCGAATCGCTGATGTCTTTATAGTTCGGCCTCAAGTCATGAATTTTTATGCAATTGCGCCAATTCTTTTCCTGAGGGTCGACCATGTAAGAATGCATCCACACAGCAAATATTTTTGTTCTGAAACTTATACTTTTGAGAATAGCTCTCATGGCGTAAAAGTCATGCATGTGAAAAAGATCGAATCGCTGATGTCTTTATAGTTCGTCCTCAAGTCAAGATTTTTTCATGCAATTGCGCCAATTCTTTTCCTGAGGGTCGACCATGTAAGAATGCATCCACACAGCAAATATTTTTGTTCTGAAACTAATACTTTTGAGAATAGCTCTCATGGCGTAAAAGTTATGCATGTGAAAAAGATCGAATCGCTGATGTCTTTATAGTTCGGCCTCAACTCATGAATCTTTATGCAATTGCGCCAATTCTTTTCATGAGGGTCGACCATGTAAGAATGCATCCACACAGCAAATATTTTTGTTCTGAAACTAATACTTTTGAGAATAGCTCTCATGGCGTAAAAGTCATGCATGTGAAAAAGATCGAATCGCTGATGTCTTTATAGTTCGGCCTCAAGTCATGAATTTTTATGCAATTGCGCCAATTCTTTTCATGAGGGTCGACCATGTAAGAATGCATCCACACAGCAAATATTTTTGTTCTGAAACTAATACTTTTGAGAATAGCTCTCATGGCGTAAAAGTCATGCATGTGAAAAAGATCGAATCGCTGATGTCTTTATAGTTCGTCCTCAAGTCATGAATTTTTATGCAATTGCGCCAATTCTTTTCCTGAGGGTCGACCATGTAAGAATGCATCCACACACCAAATATTTTTGTTCTGAAACTAATACTTTTGAGAATAGCTCTCATGGCGTAAAAGTCATGCATGTGAAAAAGATCGAATCGCTGATGTCTTTATAGTTCGGCCTCAAGTCATGAATTTTTATGCAATTGCGCCAATTCTTTTCCTGATGGTCGACCATGTAAGAATGCATCCACACAGCAAATATTTTTGTTCTGAAACTAATACTTTTGAGAATAGCTCTCATGGCGTAAAAGTCATGCATGTGAAAAAGATCGAATCGCTGATGTCTTTATAGTTCGGCCTCAAGTCATGAATTTTTATGCAATTGCGCCAATTCTTTTCATGAGGGTCGACCATGTAAGAATGCATCCACACAGCAAATATTTTTGTTCTGAAACTTATACTTTTGAGAATAGCTCTCATGGCGTAAAAGTCATGCATGTGAAAAAGATCGAATCGCTGATGTCTTTATAGTTCGTCCTCAAGTCAAGATTTTTTCATGCAATTGCGCCAATTCTTTTCCTGAGGGTCGACCATGTAAGAATGCATCCACACAGCAAATATTTTTGTTCTGAAACTAATACTTTTGAGAATAGCTCTCATGGCGTAAAAGTCATGCATGTGAAAAAGATCGAATCGCTGATGTCTTTATAGTTCGGCCTCAAGTCATGAATTTTTATGCAATTGCGCCAATTCTTTTCATGAGGGTCGACCATGTAAGAATGCATCCACTCACCAAATATTTTTGTTCTGAAACTAATACTTTTGAGAATAGCTCTCATGGCGTAAAAGTCATGCATGTGAAAAAGATCGAATCGCTGATGTCTTTATAGTTCGGCCTCAAGTCATGAATTTTTATGCAATTGCGCCAATTCTTTTCATGAGGGTCGACCATGTAAGAATGCATCCACACAGCAAATATTTTTGTTCTGAAACTAATACTTTTGAGAATAGCTCTCATGGCGTAAAAGTCATGCATGTGAAAAAGATCGAATCGCTGATGTCTTTATAGTGCGGCCTCAAGTCATGAATTTTTATGCAATTGCGCCAATTCTTTTCATGAGGGTCGACCATGTAAGAATGCATCCACACAGCAAATATTTTTGTTCTGAAACTAATACTTTTGAGAATAGCTCTCATGGCGTAAAAGTCATGCATGTGAAAAAGATCGAATCGCTGATGTCTTTATAGTTCGGCCTCAAGTCATGAATTTTTATGCAATTGCGCCAATTCTTTTCATGAGGGTCGACCATGTAAGAATGCATCCACACAGCAAATATTTTTGTTCTGAAACTAATACTTTTGAGAATAGCTCTCATGGCGTAAAAGTCATGCATGTGAAAAAGATCGAATCGCTGATGTCTTTATAGTTCGGCCTCAACTCATGAATTTTTATGCAATTGCGCCAATTCTTTTCCTGAGGGTCGACCATGTAAGAATGCATCCACACAGCAAATATTTTTGTTCTGAAGCTAATACTTTTGAGAATAGCTCTCATGGCGTAAAAGTCATGCATGTGAAAAAGATCGAATCGCTGATGTCTTTATAGTTCGGCCTCAAGTCATGAATTTTTATGCAATTGCGCCAATTCTTTTCATGAGGGTCGACCATGTAAGAATGCATCCACACAGCAAATATTTTTGTTCTGAAACTAATACTTTTGAGAATAGCTCTCATGGCGTAAAAGTCATGCATGTGAAAAAGATCGAATCGCTGATGTCTTTATAGTTCGGCCTCAAGTCATGAATTTTTATGCAATTGCGCCAATTCTTTTCATGAGGGTCGACCATGTAAGAATGCATCCACACACCAAATATTTTTGTTCTGAAACTTATACTTTTGAGAATAGCTCTCATGGCGTAAAAGTCATGCATGTGAAAAAGATCGAATCGCTGATGTCTTTATAGTTCGGCCTCAAGTCATGAATTTTTATGCAATTGCGCCAATTCTTTTCATGAGGGTCGACCATGTAAGAATGCATCCACACAGCAAATATTTTTGTTCTGAAACTAATACTTTTGAGAATAGCTCTCATGGCGTAAAAGTCATGCATGTGAATAAAGATCGAATCGCTGATGTCTTTATAGTTCGGCCTCAAGTCATGAATTTTTATGCAATTGCGCCAATTCTTTTCATGAGGGTCGACCATGTAAGAATGCATCCACACAGCAAATATTTTTGTTCTGAAACTAAAACTTTTGAGAATAGCTCTCATGGCGTAAAAGTCATGCATGTGAAAAAGATCGAATCGCTGATGTCTTTATAGTTCGGCCTCAAGTCATGAATTTTTATGCAATTGCGCCAATTCTTTTCATGAGGGTCGACCATGTAAGAATGCATCCACACAGCAAATATTTTTGTTCTGAAACTTATACTTTTGAGAATAGCTCTCATGGCGTAAAAGTCATGCATGTGAAAAAGATCGAATCGCTGATGTCTTTATAGTTCGGCCTCAAGTCATGAATTTTTATGCAATTGCGCCAATTCTTTTCCTGAGGGTCGACCATGTAAGAATGCATCCACACAGCAAATATTTTTGTTCTGAAACTAATACTTTTGAGAATAGCTCTCATGGCGTAAAAGTCATGCATGTGAAAAAGATCGAATCGCTGATGTCTTTATAGTTCGGCCTCAAGTCATGAATTTTTATGCAATTGCGCCAATTCTTTTCATGAGGGTCGACCATGTAAGAATGCATCCACACAGCAAATAATTTTGTTCTGAAACTTATACTTTTGAGAATAGCTCTCATGGCGTAAAAGTCATGCATGTGAAAAAGATCGAATCGCTGATGTCTTTATAGTTCGGACTCAAGTCATGAATTTTTATGCAATTGCGCCAATTTTTTTCCTGAGGGTCGACCATGTAAGAATGCATCCACACAGCAAATATTTTTGTTCTGAAACTAATACTTTTGAGAATAGCTCTCATGGCGTAAAAGTCATGCATGTGAAAAAGATCGAATCGCTGATGTCTTTATAGTTCGGCCTCAACTCATGAATTTTTATGCAATTGCGCCAATTCTTTTCCTGAGGGTCGACCATGTAAGAATGCATCCACACAGCAAATATTTTTGTTCTGAAACTTATACTTTTGAGAATAGCTCTCATGGCGTAAAAGTCATGCATGTGAAAAAGATCGAATCGCTGATGTCTTTATAGTTCGGCCTCAAGTCATGAATTTTTATGCAATTGCGCCAATTCTTTTCATGAGGGTCGATCATGTAAGAATGCATCCACACACCAAATATTTTTGTTCTGAAACTAATACTTTTGAGAATAGCTCTCATGGCGTAAAAGTCATGCATGTGAAAAAGATCGAATCGCTGATGTCTTTATAGTTCGGCCTCAAGTCATGAATTTTTATGCAATTGCGCCAATTCTTTTCCTGAGGGTCGACCATGTAAGAATGCATCCACACAGCAAATATTTTTGTTCTGAAACTTATACTTTTGAGAATAGCTCTCATGGCGTAAAAGTCATGCATGTGAAAAAGATCGAATCGCTGATGTCTTTATAGTTCGGCCTCAAGTCATGAATTTTTATGCAATTGCGCCAATTCTTTTCATGAGGGTCGACCATGTAAGAATGCATCCACACAGCAAATATTTTTGTTCTGAAACTAATACTTTTGAGAATAGCTCTCATGGCGTAAAAGTCATGCATGTGAAAAAGATCGAATCGCTGATGTCTTTATAGTTCGGCCTCAAGTCATGAATTTTTATGCAATTGCGCCAATTCTTTTCCTGAGGGTCGACCATGTAAGAATGCATCCACACAGCAAACATTTTTGTTCTGAAACTAATACTTTTGACAATAGCTCTCATGGCGTAAAAGTCATGCATGTGAAAAAGATCGAATCGCTGATGTCTTTATAGTTCGGCCTCAAGTCATGAATTTTTATGCAATTGCGCCAATTCTTTTCATGAGGGTCGACCATGTAAGAATGCATCCACACAGCAAATATTTTTGTTCTGAAACTTATACTTTTGAGAATAGCTCTCATGGCGTAAAAGTCATGCATGTGAAAAAGATCGAATCGCTGATGTCTTTATAGTTCGGCCTCAAGTCATGATTTTTTATGCAATTGCGCCAATTCTTTTCATGAGGGTCGACCATGTAAGAATGCATCCACACACCAAATATTTTTGTTCTGAAACTAATACTTTTGAGAATAGCTCTCATGGCGTAAAAGTCATGCATGTGAAAAAGATCGAATCGCTGATGTTTTTATAGTTCGGCCTCAAGTCATGAATTTGTTATGCAATTGCGCCAATTCTTTTCCTGAGGGTCGACCATGTAAGAATGCATCCACACAGCAAATATTTTTGTTCTGAAACTAATACTTTTGAGAATAGCTCTCATGGCGTAAAAGTCATGCATGTGAAAAAGATCGAATCGCTGATGTCTTTATAGTTCGGCCTCAAGTCATGAATTTTTATGCAATTGCGCCAATTCTTTTCATGAGGGTCGACCATGTAAGAATGCATTCACACAGCAAATATTTTTGTTCTGAAACTTATACTTTTGAGAATAGCTCTCATGGCGTAAAAGTCATGCATGTGAAAAAGATCGAATCGCTGATGTCTTTATAGTTCGGCCTCAAGTCATGAATTTTTATGCAATTGCGCCAATTCTTTTCATGAGGGTCGACCATGTAAGAATGCATCCACACACCAAATATTTTTGTTCTGAAACTAATACTTTTGAGAATAGCTCTCATGGCGTAAAAGTCATGCATGTGAAAAAGATCGAATCGCTGATGTTTTTATAGTTCGGCCTCAAGTCATGAATTTGTTATGCAATTGCGCCAATTCTTTTCCTGAGGGTCGACCATGTAAGAATGCATCCACACAGCAAATATTTTTGTTCTGAAACTAATACTTTTGAGAATAGCTCTCATGGCGTAAAAGTCATGCATGTGAAAAAGATCGAATCGCTGATGTTTTTATAGTTCGGCCTCAAGTCATGAATTTTTATGCAATTGCGCCAATTCTTTTCCTGAGGGTCGACCATGTAAGAATGCATCCACACACCAAATATTTTTGTTCTGAAACTTATACTTTTGAGAATAGCTCTCATGGCGTAAAAGTCATGCATGTGAAAAAGATCGAATCGCTGATGTCTTTATAGTTCGGCCTCAAGTCATGAATTTTTATGCAATTGCGCCAATTCTTTTCCTGAGGGTCGACCATGTAAGAATGCATCCACACACCAAATATTTTTGTTCTGAAACTTATACTTTTGAGAATAGCTCTCATGGCGTAAAAGTCATGCATGTGAAAAAGATCGAATCGCTGATGTCTTTATAGTTCGGCCTCAAGTCATGAATTTTTATGCAATTGCGCCAATTCTTTTTATGAGGGTCGACCATGTAAGAATGCATCCACATAGCAAATATTTTTGTTCTGAAACTAAAACTTTTGAGAATAGCTCTCATGGCGTAAAAGTCATGCATGTGAAAAAGATCGAATCGCTGATGTCTTTATAGTTCGGCCTCAAGTCATGAATTTTTATGCAATTGCGCCAATTCTTTTCATGAGGGTCGACCATGTAAGAATGCATCCACACAGCAAATATTTTTGTTCTGAAACTAATACTTTTGAGAATAGCTCTCATGGCGTAAAAGTCATGCATGTGAAAAAGATCGAATCGCTGATGTTTTTATAGTTCGGCCTCAAGTCATGAATTTTTATGCAATTGCGCCAATTCTTTTCATGAGGGTCGACCATGTAAGAATGCATCCACACAGCAAATATTTTTGTTCTGAAACTTATACTTTTGAGAATAGCTCTCATGGCGTAAAAGTCATGCATGTGAAAAAGATCGAATCGCTGATGTCTTTATAGTTCGGCCTCAAGTCATGAATTTTTATGCAATTGCGCCAATTCTTTTCATGAGGGTCGACCATGTAAGAATGCATTCACACAGCAAATATTTTTGTTCTGAAACTAATACTTTTGAGAATAGCTCTCATGGCGTAAAAGTCATGCATGTGAAAAAGATCGAATCGCTGATGTCTTTATAGTTCGGCCTCAAGTCATGAATTTTTATGCAATTGCGCCAATTCTTTTCCTGAGGGTCGACCATGTAAGAATGCATCCACACAGCAAATATTTTTGTTCTGAAACTTATACTTTTGAGAATAGCTCTCATGGCGTAAAAGTCATGCATGTGAAAAAGATCGAATCGCTGATGTCTTTATAGTTCGGCCTCAAGTCATGAATTTTTATGCAATTGCGCCAATTCTTTTCATGAGGGTCGATCATGTAAGAATGCATCCACACACCAAATATTTTTGTTCTGAAACTAATACTTTTGAGAATAGCTCTCATGGCGTAAAAGTCATGCATGTGAAAAAGATCGAATCGCTGATGTCTTTATAGTTCGGCCTCAAGTCATGAATTTTTATGCAATTGCGCCAATTCTTTTCCTGAGGGTCGACCATGTAAGAATGCATCCACACAGCAAATATTTTTGTTCTGAAACTTATACTTTTGAGAATAGCTCTCATGGCGTAAAAGTCATGCATGTGAAAAAGATCGAATCGCTGATGTCTTTATAGTTCGGCCTCAAGTCATGAATTTTTATGCAATTGCGCCAATTCTTTTCATGAGGGTCGACCATGTAAGAATGCATCCACACAGCAAATATTTTTGTTCTGAAACTAATACTTTTGAGAATAGCTCTCATGGCGTAAAAGTCATGCATGTGAAAAAGATCGAATCGCTGATGTCTTTATAGTTCGGCCTCAAGTCATGAATTTTTATGCAATTGCGCCAATTCTTTTCCTGAGGGTCGACCATGTAAGAATGCATCCACACAGCAAATATTTTTGTTCTGAAACTAATACTTTTGACAATAGCTCTCATGGCGTAAAAGTCATGCATGTGAAAAAGATCGAATCGCTGATGTCTTTATAGTTCGGCCTCAAGTCATGAATTTTTATGCAATTGCGCCAATTCTTTTCATGAGGGTCGACCATGTAAGAATGCATCCACACAGCAAATATTTTTGTTCTGAAACTTATACTTTTGAGAATAGCTCTCATGGCGTAAAAGTCATGCATGTGAAAAAGATCGAATCGCTGATGTCTTTATAGTTCGGCCTCAAGTCATGATTTTTTATGCAATTGCGCCAATTCTTTTCATGAGGGTCGACCATGTAAGAATGCATCCACACACCAAATATTTTTGTTCTGAAACTAATACTTTTGAGAATAGCTCTCATGGCGTAAAAGTCATGCATGTGAAAAAGATCGAATCGCTGATGTTTTTATAGTTCGGCCTCAAGTCATGAATTTGTTATGCAATTGCGCCAATTCTTTTCCTGAGGGTCGACCATGTAAGAATGCATCCACACAGCAAATATTTTTGTTCTGAAACTAATACTTTTGAGAATAGCTCTCATGGCGTAAAAGTCATGCATGTGAAAAAGATCGAATCGCTGATGTCTTTATAGTTCGGCCTCAAGTCATGAATTTTTATGCAATTGCGCCAATTCTTTTCATGAGGGTCGACCATGTAAGAATGCATTCACACAGCAAATATTTTTGTTCTGAAACTTATACTTTTGAGAATAGCTCTCATGGCGTAAAAGTCATGCATGTGAAAAAGATCGAATCGCTGATGTCTTTATAGTTCGGCCTCAAGTCATGAATTTTTATGCAATTGCGCCAATTCTTTTCATGAGGGTCGACCATGTAAGAATGCATCCACACACCAAATATTTTTGTTCTGAAACTAATACTTTTGAGAATAGCTCTCATGGCGTAAAAGTCATGCATGTGAAAAAGATCGAATCGCTGATGTTTTTATAGTTCGGCCTCAAGTCATGAATTTGTTATGCAATTGCGCCAATTCTTTTCCTGAGGGTCGACCATGTAAGAATGCATCCACACAGCAAATATTTTTGTTCTGAAACTAATACTTTTGAGAATAGCTCTCATGGCGTAAAAGTCATGCATGTGAAAAAGATCGAATCGCTGATGTTTTTATAGTTCGGCCTCAAGTCATGAATTTTTATGCAATTGCGCCAATTCTTTTCCTGAGGGTCGACCATGTAAGAATGCATCCACACACCAAATATTTTTGTTCTGAAACTTATACTTTTGAGAATAGCTCTCATGGCGTAAAAGTCATGCATGTGAAAAAGATCGAATCGCTGATGTCTTTATAGTTCGGCCTCAAGTCATGAATTTTTATGCAATTGCGCCAATTCTTTTCCTGAGGGTCGACCATGTAAGAATGCATCCACACACCAAATATTTTTGTTCTGAAACTTATACTTTTGAGAATAGCTCTCATGGCGTAAAAGTCATGCATGTGAAAAAGATCGAATCGCTGATGTCTTTATAGTTCGGCCTCAAGTCATGAATTTTTATGCAATTGCGCCAATTCTTTTTATGAGGGTCGACCATGTAAGAATGCATCCACATAGCAAATATTTTTGTTCTGAAACTAAAACTTTTGAGAATAGCTCTCATGGCGTAAAAGTCATGCATGTGAAAAAGATCGAATCGCTGATGTCTTTATAGTTCGGCCTCAAGTCATGAATTTTTATGCAATTGCGCCAATTCTTTTCATGAGGGTCGACCATGTAAGAATGCATCCACACAGCAAATATTTTTGTTCTGAAACTAATACTTTTGAGAATAGCTCTCATGGCGTAAAAGTCATGCATGTGAAAAAGATCGAATCGCTGATGTTTTTATAGTTCGGCCTCAAGTCATGAATTTTTATGCAATTGCGCCAATTCTTTTCATGAGGGTCGACCATGTAAGAATGCATCCACACAGCAAATATTTTTGTTCTGAAACTTATACTTTTGAGAATAGCTCTCATGGCGTAAAAGTCATGCATGTGAAAAAGATCGAATCGCTGATGTCTTTATAGTTCGGCCTCAAGTCATGAATTTTTATGCAATTGCGCCAATTCTTTTCATGAGGGTCGACCATGTAAGAATGCATTCACACAGCAAATATTTTTGTTCTGAAACTTATACTTTTGAGAATAGCTCTCATGGCGTAAAAGTCATGCATGTGAAAAAGATCGAATCGCTGATGTCTTTATAGTTCGGCCTCAAGTCATGAATTTTTATGCAATTGCGCCAATTCTTTTCATGAGGGTCGACCATGTAAGAATGCATCCACACACCAAATATTTTTGTTCTGAAACTAATACTTTTGAGAATAGCTCTCATGGCGTAAAAGTCATGCATGTGAAAAAGATCGAATCGCTGATGTTTTTATAGTTCGGCCTCAAGTCATGAATTTGTTATGCAATTGCGCCAATTCTTTTCCTGAGGGTCGACCATGTAAGAATGCATCCACACAGCAAATATTTTTGTTCTGAAACTAATACTTTTGAGAATAGCTCTCATGGCGCAAAAGTCATGCATGTGAAAAAGATCGAATCGCTGATGTTTTTATAGTTCGGCCTCAAGTCATGAATTTTTATGCAATTGCGCCAATTCTTTTCCTGAGGGTCGACCATGTAAGAATGCATCCACACACCAAATATTTTTGTTCTGAAACTTATACTTTTGAGAATAGCTCTCATGGCGTAAAAGTCATGCATGTGAAAAAGATCGAATCGCTGATGTCTTTATAGTTCGGCCTCAAGTCATGAATTTTTATGCAATTGCGCCAATTCTTTTCCTGAGGGTCGACCATGTAAGAATGCATCCACACACCAAATATTTTTGTTCTGAAACTTATACTTTTGAGAATAGCTCTCATGGCGTAAAAGTCATGCATGTGAAAAAGATCGAATCGCTGATGTCTTTATAGTTCGGCCTCAAGTCATGAATTTTTATGCAATTGCGCCAATTCTTTTTATGAGGGTCGACCATGTAAGAATGCATCCACATAGCAAATATTTTTGTTCTGAAACTAAAACTTTTGAGAATAGCTCTCATGGCGTAAAAGTCATGCATGTGAAAAAGATCGAATCGCTGATGTCTTTATAGTTCGGCCTCAAGTCATGAATTTTTATGCAATTGCGCCAATTCTTTTCCTGAGGGTCGACCATGTAAGAATGCATCCACACACCAAATATTTTTGTTCTGAAACTAATACTTTTGAGAATAGCTGTCATGGCGTAAAAGTCATGCATGTGAAAAAGATCGAATCGCTGATGTTTTTATAGTTCGGCCTCAAGTCATGAATTTTTATGCAATTGCGCCAATTCTTTTCATGAGGGTCGACCATGTAAGAATGCATCCACACAGCAAATATTTTTGTTCTGAAACTTATACTTTTGAGAATAGCTCTCATGGCGTAAAAGTCATGCATGTGAAAAAGATCGAATCGCTGATGTCTTTATAGTTCGGCCTCAAGTCATGAATTTTTATGCAATTGCGCCAATTCTTTTCATGAGGGTCGACCATGTAAGAATGCATCCACACAGCAAATATTTTTGTTCTGAAACTAATACTTTTGAGAATAGCTCTCATGGCGTAAAAGTCATGCATGTGAAAAAGATCGAATCGCTGATGTCTTTATAGTTCGGCCTCAAGTCATGAATTTTTATGCAATTGCGCCAATTCTTTTCATGAGGGTCGACCATGTAAGAATGCATCCACACACCAAATATTTTTGTTCTGAAACTAATACTTTTGAGAATAGCTCTCATGGCGTAAAAGTCATGCATGTGAAAAAGATCGAATCGCTGATGTCTTTATAGTTCGGCCTCAAGTCATGAATTTTTATGCAATTGCGCCAATTCTTTTCATGAGGGTCGACCATGTAAGAATGCATCCACACAGCAAATATTTTTGTTCTGAAACTAATACTTTTGAGAATAGCTCTCATGGCGTAAAAGTCATGCATGTGAATAAAGATCGAATCGCTCATGTCTTTATAGTTCGGCCTCAAGTCATGAATTTTTATGCAATTGCGCCAATTCTTTTCCTGAGGGTCGACCATGTAAGAATGCATCCACACACCAAATATTTTTGTTCTGAAACTAATACTTTTGAGAATAGCTCTCATGGCGTAAAAGTCATGCATGTGAAAAAGATCGAATCGCTGAAATCTTTATAGTTCGGCCTCAAGTCATGAATTTTTATGCAATTGCGCCAATTCTTTTCATGAGGGTTGACCATGTAAGAATGCATCCACACAGCAAATATTTTTGTTCTGAAACTAATACTTTTGAGAATAGCTCTCATGGCGTAAAAGTCATGCATGTGAAAAAGATCGAATCGCTGATGTCTTTATAGTTCGGCCTCAAGTCATGAATTTTTATGCAATTGCGCCAATTCTTTTCATGAGGGTCGACCATGTAAGAATGCATCCACACACCAAATATTTTTGTTCTGAAACTAAAACTTTTGAGAATAGCTCTCATGGCGTAAAAGTCATGCATGTGAAAAAGATCGAATCGCTGATGTCTTTATAGTTCGGCCTCAAGTCATGAATTTTTATGCAATTGCGCCAATTCTTTTCATGAGGGTCGACCATGTAAGAATGCATCCACACAGCAAATATTTTTGTTCTGAAACTTATACTTTTGAGAATAGCTCTCATGGCGTAAAAGTCATGCATGTGAAAAAGATCGAATCGCTGATGTCTTTATAGTTCGGCCTCAAGTCATGAATTTTTATGCAATTGCGCCAATTCTTTTTATGAGGGTCGACCATGTAAGAATGCATCCACACAGCAAATATTTTTATTCTGAAACTAATACTTTTGAGAATAGCTCTCATGGCGTAAAAGTCATGCATGTGAAAAAGATCGAATCGCTGATGTCTTTATAGTTCGGCCTCAAGTCATGAATTTTTATGCAATTGCGCCAATTCTTTTCATGAGGGTCGACCATGTAAGAATGCATCCACACAGCAAATATTTTTGTTCTGAAACTTATACTTTTGAGAATAGCTCTCATGGCGTAAAAGTCATGCATGTGAAAAAGATCGAATCGCTGATGTCTTTATAGTTCGGCCTCAAGTCATGAATTTTTATGCAATTGCGCCAATTCTTTTCATGAGGTTCGACCATGTAAGAATGCATTCACACAGCAAATATTTTTGTTCTGAAACTTATACTTTTGAGAATAGCTCTCATGGCGTAAAAGTCATGCATGTGAAAAAGATCGAATCGCTGATGTCTTTATAGTTCGGCCTCAAGTCATGAATTTTTATGCAATTGCGCCAATTCTTTTCATGAGGGTCGACCATGTAAGAATGCATCCACATAGCAAATATTTTTGTTCTGAACTAAAACTTTTGAGAATAGCTCTCATGGCGTAAAAGTCATGCATGTGAAAAAGATCGAATCGCTGATGTCTTTATAGTTCGGCCTCAAGTCATGATTTTTTATGCAATTGCGCCAATTCTTTTCATGAGGGTCGACCATGTAAGAATGCATCCACACAGCAAATATTTTTGTTCTGAAACTAATACTTTTGAGAATAGCTCTCATGGCGTAAAAGTCATGCATGTGAAAAAGATCGAATCGCTGATGTTTTTATAGTTCGGCCTCAAGTCATGAATTTTTATGCAATTGCGCCAATTCTTTTCATGAGGGTCGACCATGTAAGAATGCATCCACACAGCAAATATTTTTGTTCTGAAACTTATACTTTTGAGAATAGCTCTCATGGCGTAAAAGTCATGCATGTGAAAAAGATCGAATCGCTGATGTCTTTATAGTTCGGCCTCAAGTCATGAATTTTTATGCAATTGCGCCAATTCTTTTCCTGAGGGTCGACCATGTAAGAATGCATCCACACAGCAAATATTTTTGTTCTGAAACTAATACTTTTGAGAATAGCTCTCATGGCGTAAAAGTCATGCATGTGAAAAAGATCGAATCGCTGATGTCTTTATAGTTCGGCCTCAAGTCATGAATTTTTATGCAATTGCGCCAATTCTTTTCATGAGGGTCGACCATGTAAGAATGCATCCACACAGCAAATATTTTTGTTCTGAAACTAATACTTTTGAGAATAGCTCTCATGGCGTAAAAGTCATGCATGTGAAAAAGATCGAATCGCTGATGTCTTTATAGTTCGGCCTCAAGTCATGAATTTTTATGCAATTGCGCCAATTCTTTTCATGAGGGTCGACCATGTAAGAATGCATCCACACAGCAAATATTTTTGTTCTGAAACTAATACTTTTGAGAATAGCTCTCATGGCGTAAAAGTCATGCATGTGAAAAAGATCGAATCGCTGATGTCTTTATAGTTCGGCCTCAAGTCATGAATTTTTATGCAATTGCGCCAATTCTTTTCATGAGGGTCGACCATGTAAGAATGCATCCACACAGCAAATATTTTTGTTCTGAAACTAAAACTTTTGAGAATAGCTCTCATGGCGTAAAAGTCATGCATGTGAAAAAGATCGAATCGCTGATGTCTTTATAGTTCGGCCTCAAGTCATGAATTTTTATGCAATTGCGCCAATTCTTTTCATGAGGGTCGACCATGTAAGAATGCATCCACACAGCAAATATTTTTGTTCTGAAACTAATACTTTTGAGAATAGCTCTCATGGCGTAAAAGTCATGCATGTGAAAAAGATCGAATCGCTGATGTCTTTATAGTTCGGCCTCAAGTCATGAATTTTTATGCAATTGCGCCAATTCTTTTCCTGAGGGTCGACCATGTAAGAATGCATCCACACACCAAATATTTTTGTTCTGAAACTTATACCTTTGAGAATAGCTCTCATGGCGTAAAAGTCATGCATGTGAAAAAGATCGAATCGCTGATGTCTTTATAGTTCGGCCTCAAGTCATGAATTTTTATGCAATTGCGCCAATTCTTTTCCTGAGGGTGGACCATGTAAGAATGCATCCACACAGCAAATATTTTTATTCTGAAACTAATACTTTTGAGAATAGCTCTCATGGCGTAAAAGTCATGCATGTGAAAAAGATCGAATCGCTGATGTCTTTATAGTTCGGCCTCAAGTCATGAATTTTTATGCAATTGCGCCAATTCTTTTCATGAGGGTCGACCATGTAAGAATGCATTCACACAGCAAATATTTTTGTTCTGAAACTTATACTTTTGAGAATAGCTCTCATGGCGTAAAAGTCATGCATGTGAAAAAGATCGAATCGCTGATGTCTTTATAGTTCGGCCTCAAGTCATGAATTTTTATGCAATTGCGCCAATTCTTTTCATGAGGGTCGACCATGTAAGAATGCATCCACATAGCAAATATTTTTGTTCTGAAACTAAAACTTTTGAGAATAGCTCTCATGGCGTAAAAGTCATGCATGTGAAAAAGATCGAATCGCTGATGTCTTTATAGTTCGGCCTCAAGTCATGAATTTTTATGCAATTGCGCCAATTCTTTTCATGAGGGTCGACCATGTAAGAATGCATCCACACAGCAAATATTTTTGTTCTGAAACTAATACTTTTGAGAATAGCTCTCATGGCGTAAAAGTCATGCATGTGAAAAAGATCGAATCGCTGATGTTTTTATAGTTCGGCCTCAAGTCATGAATTTTTATGCAATTGCGCCAATTCTTTTCATGAGGGTCGACCATGTAAGAATGCATCCACACAGCAAATATTTTTGTTCTGAAACTTATACTTTTGAGAATAGCTCTCATGGCGTAAAAGTCATGCATGTGAAAAAGATCGAATCGCTGATGTCTTTATAGTTCGGCCTCAAGTCATGAATTTTTATGCAATTGCGCCAATTCTTTTCATGAGGGTCGACCATGTAAGAATGCATCCACACAGCAAATATTTTTGTTCTGAAACTAATACTTTTGAGAATAGCTCTCATGGCGTAAAAGTCATGCATGTGAATAAAGATCGAATCGCTCATGTCTTTATAGTTCGGCCTCAAGTCATGAATTTTTATGCAATTGCGCCAATTCTTTTCCTGAGGGTCGACCATGTAAGAATGCATCCACACACCAAATATTTTTGTTCTGAAACTAATACTTTTGAGAATAGCTCTCATGGCGTAAAAGTCATGCATGTGAAAAAGATCGAATCGCTGAAATCTTTATAGTTCGGCCTCAAGTCATGAATTTTTATGCAATTGCGCCAATTCTTTTCATGAGGGTGGACCATGTAAGAATGCATCCACACAGCAAATATTTTTGTTCTGAAACTAATACTTTTGAGAATAGCTCTCATGGCGTAAAAGTCATGCATGTGAAAAAGATCGAATCGCTGATGTCTTTATAGTTCGGCCTCAAGTCATGAATTTTTATGCAATTGCGCCAATTTTTTTCATGAGGGTCGACCATGTAAGAATGCATCCACACACCAAATATTTTTGTTCTGAAACTAATACTTTTGAGAATAGCTCTCATGGCGTAAAAGTCATGCATGTGAAAAAGATCGAATCGCTGATGTCTTTATAGTTCGGCCTCAAGTCATGAATTTTTATGCAATTGCGCCAATTCTTTTCATGAGGGTCGACCATGTAAGAATGCATCCACACAGCAAATATTTTTGTTCTGAAACTTATACTTTTGAGAATAGCTCTCATGGCGTAAAAGTCATGCATGTGAAAAAGATCGAATCGCTGATGTCTTTATAGTTCGGCCTCAAGTCATGAATTTTTATGCAATTGCGCCAATTCTTTTTATGAGGGTCGACCATGTAAGAATGCATCCACACAGCAAATATTTTTATTCTGAAACTAATACTTTTGAGAATAGCTCTCATGGCGTAAAAGTCATGCATGTGAAAAAGATCGAATCGCTGATGTCTTTATAGTTCGGCCTCAAGTCATGAATTTTTATGCAATTGCGCCAATTCTTTTCATGAGGGTCGACCATGTAAGAATGCATCCACACAGCAAATATTTTTGTTCTGAAACTTATACTTTTGAGAATAGCTCTCATGGCGTAAAAGTCATGCATGTGAAAAAGATCGAATCGCTGATGTCTTTATAGTTCGGCCTCAAGTCATGAATTTTTATGCAATTGCGCCAATTCTTTTCATGAGGTTCGACCATGTAAGAATGCATTCACACAGCAAATATTTTTGTTCTGAAACTTATACTTTTGAGAATAGCTCTCATGGCGTAAAAGTCATGCATGTGAAAAAGATCGAATCGCTGATGTCTTTATAGTTCGGCCTCAAGTCATGAATTTTTATGCAATTGCGCCAATTCTTTTCATGAGGGTCGACCATGTAAGAATGCATCCACATAGCAAATATTTTTGTTCTGAAACTAAAACTTTTGAGAATAGCTCTCATGGCGTAAAAGTCATGCATGTGAAAAAGATCGAATCGCTGATGTCTTTATAGTTCGGCCTCAAGTCATGATTTTTTATGCAATTGCGCCAATTCTTTTCATGAGGGTCGACCATGTAAGAATGCATCCACACAGCAAATATTTTTGTTCTGAAACTAATACTTTTGAGAATAGCTCTCATGGCGTAAAAGTCATGCATGTGAAAAAGATCGAATCGCTGATGTTTTTATAGTTCGGCCTCAAGTCATGAATTTTTATGCAATTGCGCCAATTCTTTTCATGAGGGTCGACCATGTAAGAATGCATCCACACAGCAAATATTTTTGTTCTGAAACTTATACTTTTGAGAATAGCTCTCATGGCGTAAAAGTCATGCATGTGAAAAAGATCGAATCGCTGATGTCTTTATAGTTCGGCCTCAAGTCATGAATTTTTATGCAATTGCGCCAATTCTTTTCCTGAGGGTCGACCATGTAAGAATGCATCCACACAGCAAATATTTTTGTTCTGAAACTAATACTTTTGAGAATAGCTCTCATGGCGTAAAAGTCATGCATGTGAAAAAGATCGAATCGCTGATGTCTTTATAGTTCGGCCTCAAGTCATGAATTTTTATGCAATTGCGCCAATTCTTTTCATGAGGGTCGACCATGTAAGAATGCATCCACACAGCAAATATTTTTGTTCTGAAACTAATACTTTTGAGAATAGCTCTCATGGCGTAAAAGTCATGCATGTGAAAAAGATCGAATCGCTGATGTCTTTATAGTTCGGCCTCAAGTCATGAATTTTTATGCAATTGCGCCAATTCTTTTCATGAGGGTCGACCATGTAAGAATGCATCCACACAGCAAATATTTTTGTTCTGAAACTAATACTTTTGAGAATAGCTCTCATGGCGTAAAAGTCATGCATGTGAAAAAGATCGAATCGCTGATGTCTTTATAGTTCGGCCTCAAGTCATGAATTTTTATGCAATTGCGCCAATTCTTTTCATGAGGGTCGACCATGTAAGAATGCATCCACACAGCAAATATTTTTGTTCTGAAACTAAAACTTTTGAGAATAGCTCTCATGGCGTAAAAGTCATGCATGTGAAAAAGATCGAATCGCTGATGTCTTTATAGTTCGGCCTCAAGTCATGAATTTTTATGCAATTGCGCCAATTCTTTTCCTGAGGGTCGACCATGTAAGAATGCATCCACACAGCAAATATTTTTGTTCTGAAACTAATACTTTTGAGAATAGCTCTCATGGCGTAAAAGTCATGCATGTGAAAAAGATCGAATCGCTGATGTCTTTATAGTTCGGCCTCAAGTCATGAATTTTTATGCAATTGCGCCAATTCTTTTCCTGAGGGTCGACCATGTAAGAATGCATCCACACACCAAATATTTTTGTTCTGAAACTTATACCTTTGAGAATAGCTCTCATGGCGTAAAAGTCATGCATGTGAAAAAGATCGAATCGCTGATGTCTTTATAGTTCGGCCTCAAGTCATGAATTTTTATGCAATTGCGCCAATTCTTTTCCTGAGGGTGGACCATGTAAGAATGCATCCACACAGCAAATATTTTTATTCTGAAACTAATACTTTTGAGAATAGCTCTCATGGCGTAAAAGTCATGCATGTGAAAAAGATCGAATCGCTGATGTCTTTATAGTTCGGCCTCAAGTCATGAATTTTTATGCAATTGCGCCAATTCTTTTCATGAGGGTCGACCATGTAAGAATGCATTCACACAGCAAATATTTTTGTTCTGAAACTTATACTTTTGAGAATAGCTCTCATGGCGTAAAAGTCATGCATGTGAAAAAGATCGAATCGCTGATGTCTTTATAGTTCGGCCTCAAGTCATGAATTTTTATGCAATTGCGCCAATTCTTTTCATGAGCGTCGACCATGTAAGAATGCATCCACATAGCAAATATTTTTGTTCTGAAACTAAAACTTTTGAGAATAGCTCTCATGGCGTAAAAGTCATGCATGTGAAAAAGATCGAATCGCTGATGTCTTTATAGTTCGGCCTCAAGTCATGAATTTTTATGCAATTGCGCCAATTCTTTTCATGAGGGTCGACCATGTAAGAATGCATCCACACAGCAAATATTTTTGTTCTGAAACTAATACTTTTGAGAATAGCTCTCATGGCGTAAAAGTCATGCATGTGAAAAAGATCGAATCGCTGATGTTTTTATAGTTCGGCCTCAAGTCATGAATTTTTATGCAATTGCGCCAATTCTTTTCATGAGGGTCGACCATGTAAGAATGCATCCACACAGCAAATATTTTTGTTCTGAAACTTATACTTTTGAGAATAGCTCTCATGGCGTAAAAGTCATGCATGTGAAAAAGATCGAATCGCTGATGTCTTTATAGTTCGGCCTCAAGTCATGAATTTTTATGCAATTGCGCCAATTCTTTTCATGAGGGTCGACCATGTAAGAATGCATCCACACAGCAAATATTTTTGTTCTGAAACTAATACTTTTGAGAATAGCTCTCATGGCGTAAAAGTCATGCATGTGAAAAAGATCGAATCGCTGATGTCTTTATAGTTCGGCCTCAAGTCATGAATTTTTATGCAATTGCGCCAATTCTTTTCATGAGGGTCGACCATGTAAGAATGCATCCACACAGCAAATATTTTTGTTCTGAAACTAATACTTTTGAGAATAGCTCTCATGGCGTAAAAGTCATGCATGTGAAAAAGATCGAATCGCTGATGTCTTTATAGTTCGGCCTCAAGTCATGAATTTTTATGCAATTGCGCCAATTCTTTTCATGAGGGTCGACCATGTAAGAATGCATCCACACAGCAAATATTTTTGTTCTGAAACTAATACTTTTGAGAATACCTCTCATGGCGTAAAAGTCATGCATGTGAAAAAGATCGAATCGCTGATGTCTTTATAGTTCGGCCTCAAGTCATGAATTTTTATGCAATTGCGCCAATTCTTTTCATGAGGGTCGACCATGTAAGAATGCATCCACACAGCAAATATTTTTGTTCTGAAACTAATACTTTTGAGAATAGCTCTCATGGCGTAAAAGTCATGCATGTGAAAAAGATCGAATCGCTGATGTCTTTATAGTTCGGCCTCAAGTCATGAATTTTTATGCAATTGCGCCAATTCTTTTCCTGAGGGTCGACCATGTAAGAATGCATCCACACAGCAAATATTTTTGTTCTGAAACTAATACTTTTGAGAATAGCTCTCATGGCGTAAAAGTCATGCATGTGAAAAAGATCGAATCGCTGATGTCTTTATAGTTCGGCCTCAAGTCATGAATTTTTATGCAATTGCGCCAATTCTTTTCCTGAGGGTCGACCATGTAAGAATGCATCCACACAGCAAATATTTTTGTTCTGAAACTTATACTTTTGAGAATAGCTCTCATGGCGTAAAAGTCATGCATGTGAAAAAGATCGAATCGCTGATGTCTTTATAGTTCGGCCTCAAGTCATGAATTTTTATGCAATTGCGCCAATTCTTTTCATGAGGGTCGACCATGTAAGAATGCATCCACACAGCAAATATTTTTATTCTGAAACTAATACTTTTGAGAATAGCTCTCATGGCGTAAAAGTCATGCATGTGAAAAAGATCGAATCGCTGATGTCTTTATAGTTCGGCCTCAAGTCATGAATTTTTATGCAATTGCGCCAATTCTTTTCATGAGGGTCGACCATGTAAGAATGCATCCACACAGCAAATATTTTTGTTCTGAAACTTATACTTTTGAGAATAGCTCTCATGGCGTAAAAGTCATGCATGTGAAAAAGATCGAATCGCTGATGTCTTTATAGTTCGGCCTCAAGTCATGAATTTTTATGCAATTGCGCCAATTCTTTTCATGAGGGTCGACCATGTAAGAATGCATCCACACAGCAAATATTTTTATTCTGAAACTAATACTTTTGAGAATAGCTCTCATGGCGTAAAAGTCATGCATGTGAAAAAGATCGAATCGCTGATGTCTTTATAGTTCGGCCTCAAGTCATGAATTTTTATGCAATTGCGCCAATTCTTTTCATGAGGGTCGACCATGTAAGAATGCATCCACACAGCAAATATTTTTGTTCTGAAACTTATACTTTTGAGAATAGCTCTCATGGCGTAAAAGTCATGCATGTGAAAAAGATCGAATCGCTGATGTCTTTATAGTTCGGCCTCAAGTCATGAATTTTTATGCAATTGCGCCAATTCTTTTCCTGAGGGTCGACCATGTAAGAATGCATCCACACACCAAATATTTTTGTTCTGAAACTTATACTTTTGAGAATAGCTCTCATGGCGTAAAAGTCATGCATGTGAAAAAGATCGAATCGCTGATGTCTTTATAGTTCGGCCTCAAGTCATGAATTTTTATGCAATTGCGCCAATTCTTTTCCTGAGGGTCGACCATGTAAGAATGCATCCACACAGCAAATATTTTTATTCTGAAACTAATTCTTTTGAGAATAGCTCTCATGGCGTAAAAGTCATGCATGTGAAAAAGATCGAATCGCTGATGTCTTTATAGTTCGGCCTCAAGTCATGAATTTTTATGCAATTGCGCCAATTCTTTTCATGAGGGTCGACCATGTAAGAATGCATCCACACAGCAAATATTTTTGTTCTGAAACTTATACTTTTGAGAATAGCTCTCATGGCGTAAAAGTCATGCATGTGAAAAAGATCGAATCGCTGATGTCTTTATAGTTCGGCCTCAAGTCATGAATTTTTATGCAATTGCGCCAATTCTTTTCATGAGGGTCGACCATGTAAGAATGCATCCACACAGCAAATATTTTTGTTCTGAAACTTATACTTTTGAGAATAGCTCTCATGGCGTAAAAGTCATGCATGTGAAAAAGATCGAATCGCTGATGTTTTTATAGTTCGGCCTCAAGTCATGAATTTTTATGCAATTGCGCCAATTCTTTTCATGAGGGTCGACCATGTAAGAATGCATCCACACAGCAAATATTTTTGTTCTGAAACTTATACTTTTGAGAATAGCTCTCATGGCGTAAAAGTCATGCATGTGAAAAAGATCGAATCGCTGATGTCTTTATAGTTCGGCCTCAAGTCATGAATTTTTATGCAATTGCGCCAATTCTTTTCCTGAGGGTCGACCATGTAAGAATGCATTCACACAGCAAATATTTTTGTTCTGAAACTTATACTTTTGAGAATAGCTCTCATGGCGTAAAAGTCATGCATGTGAAAAAGATCGAATCGCTGATGTCTTTATAGTTCGGCCTCAAGTCATGAATTTTTATGCAATTGCGCCAATTCTTTTCATGAGGGTCGACCATGTAAGAATGCATCCACACACCAAATATTTTTGTTCTGAAACTAAAACTTTTGAGAATAGCTCTCATGGCGTAAAAGTCATGCATGTGAAAAAGATCGAATCGCTGATGTCTTTATAGTTCGGCCTCAAGTCATGAATTTTTATGCAATTGCGCCAATTCTTTTCCTGAGGGTCGACCATGTAAGAATGCATCCACACAGCAAATATTTTTGTTCTGAAACTAATACTTTTGAGAATAGCTCTCATGGCGTAAAAGTCATGCATGTGAAAAAGATCGAATCGCTGATGTTTTTATAGTTCGGCCTCAAGTCATGAATTTTTATGCAATTGCGCCAATTCTTTTCATGAGGGTCGACCATGTAAGAATGCATCCACACAGCAAATATTTTTGTTCTGAAACTTATACTTTTGAGAATAGCTCTCATGGCGTAAAAGTCATGCATGTGAAAAAGATCGAATCGCTGATGTCTTTATAGTTCGGCCTCAAGTCATGAATTTTTATGCAATTGCGCCAATTCTTTTCCTGAGGGTCGACCATGTAAGAATGCATCCACACAGCAAATATTTTTGTTCTGAAACTAATACTTTTGAGAATAGCTCTCATGGCGTAAAAGTCATGCATGTGAAAAAGATCGAATCGCTGATGTCTTTATAGTTCGGCCTCAAGTCATGAATTTTTATGCAATTGCGCCAATTCTTTTCATGAGGGTCGACCATGTAAGAATGCATCCACACAGCAAATATTTTTGTTCTGAAACTAATACTTTTGAGAATAGCTCTCATGGCGTAAAAGTCATGCATGTGAAAAAGATCGAATCGCTGATGTCTTTATAGTTCGGCCTCAAGTCATGAATTTTTATGCAATTGCGCCAATTCTTTTTATGAGGGTCGACCATGTAAGAATGCATCCACACAGCAAATATTTTTATTCTGAAACTAATACTTTTGAGAATAGCTCTCATGGCGTAAAAGTCATGCATGTGAAAAAGATCGAATCGCTGATGTCTTTATAGTTCGGCCTCAAGTCATGAATTTTTATGCAATTGCGCCAATTCTTTTCATGAGGGTCGACCATGTAAGAATGCATCCACACAGCAAATATTTTTGTTCTGAAACTTATACTTTTGAGAATAGCTCTCATGGCGTAAAAGTCATGCATGTGAAAAAGATCGAATCGCTGATGTCTTTATAGTTCGGCCTCAAGTCATGAATTTTTATGCAATTGCGCCAATTCTTTTCATGAGGGTCGACCATGTAAGAATGCATCCACACAGCAAATATTTTTGTTCTGAAACTAATACTTTTGAGAATAGCTCTCATGGCGTAAAAGTCATGCATGTGAAAAAGATCGAATCGCTGATGTCTTTATAGTTCGGCCTCAAGTCATGAATTTTTATGCAATTGCGCCAATTCTTTTCATGAGGGTCGACCATGTAAGAATGCATCCACACAGCAAATATTTTTGTTCTGAAACTTATACTTTTGAGAATAGCTCTCATGGCGTAAAAGTCATGCATGTGAAAAAGATCGAATCGCTGATGTCTTTATAGTTCGGCCTCAAGTCATGAATTTTTATGCAATTGCGCCAATTCTTTTCATGAGGGTCGACCATGTAAGAATGCATCCACACAGCAAATATTTTTGTTCTGAAACTTATACTTTTGAGAATAGCTCTCATGGCGTAAAAGTCATGCATGTGAAAAAGATCGAATCGCTGATGTCTTTATAGTTCGGCCTCAAGTCATGAATTTTTATGCAATTGCGCCAATTCTTTTCCTGAGGGTCGACCATGTAAGAATGCATTCACACAGCAAATATTTTTGTTCTGAAACTTATACTTTTGAGAATAGCTCTCATGGCGTAAAAGTCATGCATGTGAAAAAGATCGAATCGCTGATGTCTTTATAGTTCGGCCTCAAGTCATGAATTTTTATGCAATTGCGCCAATTCTTTTCATGAGGGTCGACCATGTAAGAATGCATCCACATAGCAAATATTTTTGTTCTGAAACTAAAACTTTTGAGAATAGCTCTCATGGCGTAAAAGTCATGCATGTGAAAAAGATCGAATCGCTGATGTCTTTATAGTTCGGCCTCAAGTCATGAATTTTTATGCAATTGCGCCAATTCTTTTCATGAGGGTCGACCATGTAAGAATGCATCCACACAGCAAATATTTTTGTTCTGAAACTAATACTTTTGAGAATAGCTCTCATGGCGTAAAAGTCATGCATGTGAAAAAGATCGAATCGCTGATGTTTTTATAGTTCGGCCTCAAGTCATGAATTTTTATGCAATTGCGCCAATTCTTTTCATGAGGGTCGACCATGTAAGAATGCATCCACACAGCAAATATTTTTGTTCTGAAACTTATACTTTTGAGAATAGCTCTCATGGCGTAAAAGTCATGCATGTGAAAAAGATCGAATCGCTGATGTCTTTATAGTTCGGCCTCAAGTCATGAATTTTTATGCAATTGCGCCAATTCTTTTCATGAGGGTCGACCATGTAAGAATGCATCCACACAGCAAATATTTTTGTTCTGAAACTAATACTTTTGAGAATAGCTCTCATGGCGTAAAAGTCATGCATGTGAAAAAGATCGAATCGCTGATGTCTTTATAGTTCGGCCTCAAGTCATGAATTTTTATGCAATTGCGCCAATTCTTTTCCTGAGGGTCGACCATGTAAGAATGCATCCACACAGCAAATATTTTTGTTCTGAAACTAATACTTTTGAGAATAGCTCTCATGGCGTAAAAGTCATGCATGTGAAAAAGATCGAATCGCTGATGTCTTTATAGTTCGGCCTCAAGTCATGAATTTTTATGCAATTGCGCCAATTCTTTTCATGAGGGTCGACCATGTAAGAATGCATCCACACAGCAAATATTTTTGTTCTGAAACTAATACTTTTGAGAATAGCTCTCATGGCGTAAAAGTCATGCATGTGAAAAAGATCGAATCGCTGATGTCTTTATAGTTCGGCCTCAAGTCATGAATTTTTATGCAATTGCGCCAATTCTTTTCCTGAGGGTCGACCATGTAAGAATGCATCCACACAGCAAATATTTTTGTTCTGAAACTAATACTTTTGAGAATAGCTTTCATGGCGTAAAAGTCATGCATGTGAAAAAGATCGAATCGCTGATGTCTTTATAGTTCGGCCTCAAGTCATGAATTTTTATGCAATTGCGCCAATTCTTTTCCTGAGGGTCGACCATGTAAGAATGCATCCACACACCAAATATTTTTGTTCTGAAACTTATACTTTTGAGAATAGCTCTCATGGCGTAAAAGTCATGCATGTGAAAAAGATCGAATCGCTGATGTCTTTATAGTTCGGCCTCAAGTCATGAATTTTTATGCAATTGCGCCAATTCTTTTTATGAGGGTCGACCATGTAAGAATGCATCCACACAGCAAATATTTTTATTCTGAAACTAATACTTTTGAGAATAGCTCTCATGGCGTAAAAGTCATGCATGTGAAAAAGATCGAATCGCTGATGTCTTTATAGTTCGGCCTCAAGTCATGAATTTTTATGCAATTGCGCCAATTCTTTTCATGAGGGTCGACCATGTAAGAATGCATCCACACAGCAAATATTTTTGTTCTGAAACTAATACTTTTGAGAATAGCTCTCATGGCGTAAAAGTCATGCATGTGAAAAAGATCGAATCGCTGATGTCTTTATAGTTCGGCCTCAAGTCATGAATTTTTATGCAATTGCGCCAATTCTTTTCATGAGGGTCGACCATGTAAGAATGCATCCACACAGCAAATATTTTTGTTCTGAAACTAATACTTTTGAGAATAGCTCTCATGGCGTAAAAGTCATGCATGTGAAAAAGATCGAATCGCTGATGTCTTTATAGTTCGGCCTCAAGTCATGAATTTTTATGCAATTGCGCCAATTCTTTTCATGAGGGTCGACCATGTAAGAATGCATCCACACAGCAAATATTTTTGTTCTGAAACTAATACTTTTGAGAATAGCTCTCATGGCGTAAAAGTCATGCATGTGAAAAAGATCGAATCGCTGATGTCTTTATAGTTCGGCCTCAAGTCATGAATTTTTATGCAATTGCGCCAATTCTTTTCATGAGGGTCGACCATGTAAGAATGCATCCACACAGCAAATATTTTTGTTCTGAAACTTATACTTTTGAGAATAGCTCTCATGGCGTAAAAGTCATGCATGTGAAAAAGATCGAATCGCTGATGTCTTTATAGTTCGGCCTCAAGTCATGAATTTTTATGCAATTGCGCCAATTCTTTTCATGAGGGTCGACCATGTAAGAATGCATCCACACAGCAAATATTTTTGTTCTGAAACTAATACTTTTGAGAATAGCTCTCATGGCGTAAAAGTCATGCATGTGAAAAAGATCGAATCGCTGATGTCTTTATAGTTCGGCCTCAAGTCATGAATTTTTATGCAATTGCGCCAATTCTTTTCATGAGGGTCGACCATGTAAGAATGCATCCACACAGCAAATATTTTTGTTCTGAAACTAATACTTTTGAGAATAGCTCTCATGGCGTAAAAGTCATGCATGTGAAAAAGATCGAATCGCTGATGTCTTTATAGTTCGGCCTCAAGTCATAAATTTTTTGCAATTGCGCCAATTCTTTTCATGAGGGTCGACCATGTAAGAATGCATTCACACAGCAAATATTTTTGTTCTGAAACTTATACTTTTGAGAATAGCTCTCATGGCGTAAAAGTCATGCATGTGAAAAAGATCGAATCGCTGATGTCTTTATAGTTCGGCCTCAAGTCATGAATTTTTATGCAATTGCGCCAATTCTTTTCATGAGGGTCGACCATGTAAGAATGCATCCACACACCAAATATTTTTGTTCTGAAACTAATACTTTTGAGAATAGCTCTCATGGCGTAAAAGTCATGCATGTGAATAAAGATCGAATCGCTGATGTCTTTATAGTTCGGCCTCAAGTCATGAATTTTTATGCAATTGCGCCAATTCTTTTCATGAGGGTCGACCATGTAAGAATGCATCCACACAGCAAATATTTTTGTTCTGAAACTAATACTTTTGAGAATAGCTCTCATGGCGTAAAAGTCATGCATGTGAAAAAGATCGAATCGCTGAAATCTTTATAGTTCGGCCTCAAGTCATGAATTTTTATGCAATTGCGCCAATTCTTTTCATGAGGGTCGACCATGTAAGAATGCATCCACACAGCAAATATTTTTGTTCTGAAACTTATACTTTTGAGAATAGCTCTCATGGCGTAAAAGTCATGCATGTGAAAAAGATCGAATCGCTGATGTCTTTATAGTTCGGCCTCAAGTCATGAATTTTTATGCAATTGCGCCAATTTTTTTCATGAGGGTCGACCATGTAAGAATGCATCCACACAGCAAATATTTTTGTTCTGAAACTTATACTTTTGAGAATAGCTCTCATGGCGTAAAAGTCATGCATGTGAAAAAGATCGAATCGCTGATGTCTTTATAGTTCGGCCTCAAGTCATGAATTTTTATGCAATTGCGCCAATTCTTTTCCTGAGGGTCGACCATGTAAGAATGCATCCACACAGCAAATATTTTTGTTCTGAAACTTATACTTTTGAGAATAGCTCTCATGGCGTAAAAGTCATGCATGTGAAAAAGATCGAATCGCTGATGTCTTTATAGTTCGGCCTCAAGTCATGAATTTTTATGCAATTGCGCCAATTCTTTTTATGAGGGTCGACCATGTAAGAATGCATCCACACAGCAAATATTTTTATTCTGAAACTAATACTTTTGAGAATAGCTCTCATGGCGTAAAAGTCATGCATGTGAAAAAGATCGAATCGCTGATGTCTTTATAGTTCGGCCTCAAGTCATGAATTTTTATGCAATTGCGCCAATTCTTTTCATGAGGGTCGACCATGTAAGAATGCATCCACACAGCAAATATTTTTGTTCTGAAACTAATACTTTTGAGAATAGCTCTCATGGCGTAAAAGTCATGCATGTGAAAAAGATCGAATCGCTGATGTCTTTATAGTTCGGCCTCAAGTCATGAATTTTTATGCAATTGCGCCAATTCTTTTCATGAGGGTCGACCATGTAAGAATGCATCCACAAAGCAAATATTTTTGTTCTGAAACTTATACTTTTGAGAATAGCTCTCATGGCGTAAAAGTCATGCATGTGAAAAAGATCGAATCGCTGATGTCTTTATAGTTCGGCCTCAAGTCATGAATTTTTATGCAATTGCGCCAATTCTTTTTATGAGGGTCGACCATGTAAGAATGCATCCACACAGCAAATATTTTTATTCTGAAACTAATACTTTTCAGAATAGCTCTCATGGCGTAAAAGTCATGCATGTGAAAAAGATCGAATCGCTGATGTCTTTATAGTTCGGCCTCAAGTCATGAATTTTTATGCAATTGCGCCAATTCTTTTCATGAGGGTCGACCATGTAAGAATGCATCCACACAGCAAATATTTTTGTTCTGAAACTTATACTTTTGAGAATAGCTCTCATGGCGTAAAAGTCATGCATGTGAAAAAGATCGAATCGCTGATGTTTTTATAGTTCGGCCTCAAGTCATGAATTTGTTATGCAATTGCGCCAATTCTTTTCATGAGGGTCGACCATGTAAGAATGCATCCACACAGCAAATATTTTTGTTCTGAAACTTATACTTTTGAGAATAGCTCTCATGGCGTAAAAGTCATGCATGTGAAAAAGATCGAATCGCTGATGTCTTTATAGTTCGGCCTCAAGTCATGAATGTTTATGCAATTGCGCCAATTCTTTTCCTGAGGGTCGACCATGTAAGAATGCATTCACACAGCAAATATTTTTGTTCTGAAACTTATACTTTTGAGAATAGCTCTCATGGCGTAAAAGTCATGCATGTGAAAAAGATCGAATCGCTGATGTCTTTATAGTTCGGCCTCAAGTCATGAATTTTTATGCAATTGCGCCAATTCTTTTCATGAGGGTCGACCATGTAAGAATGCATCCACATAGCAAATATTTTTGTTCTGAAACTTATACTTTTGAGAATAGCTCTCATGGCGTAAAAGTCATGCATGTGAAAAAGATCGAATCGCTGATGTCTTTATAGTTCGGCCTCAAGTCATGAATTTTTATGCAATTGCGCCAATTCTTTTCATGAGGGTCGACCATGTAAGAATGCATCCACATAGCAAATATTTTTGTTCTGAAACTAAAACTTTTGAGAATAGCTCTCATGGCGTAAAAGTCATGCATGTGAAAAAGATCGAATCGCTGATGTCTTTATAGTTCGGCCTCAAGTCATGAATTTTTATGCAATTGCGCCAATTCTTTTCCTGAGGGTCGACCATGTAAGAATGCATCCACATAGCAAATATTTTTGTTCTGAAACTAATACTTTTGAGAATAGCTCTCATGGCGTAAAAGTCATGCATGTGAAAAAGATCGAATCGCTGATGTTTTTATAGTTCGGCCTCAAGTCATGAATTTTTATGCAATTGCGCCAATTCTTTTCATGAGGGTCGACCATGTAAGAATGCATCCACACAGCAAATATTTTTGTTCTGAAACTTATACTTTTGAGAATAGCTCTCATGGCGTAAAAGTCATGCATGTGAAAAAGATCGAATCGCTGATGTTTTTATAGTTCGGCCTCAACTCATGAATTTTTATGCAATTGCGCCAATTCTTTTCCTGAGGGTCGACCATGTAAGAATGCATCCACACAGCAAATATTTTTGTTCTGAAACTTATACTTTTGAGAATAGCTCTCATGGCGTAAAAGTCATGCATGTGAAAAAGATCGAATCGCTGATGTCTTTATAGTTCGGCCTCAAGTCATGAATTTTTATGCAATTGCGCCAATTCTTTTCATGAGGGTCGACCATGTAAGAATGCATCCACATAGCAAATATTTTTGTTCTGAAACTTATACTTTTGAGAATAGCTCTCATGGCGTAAAAGTCATGCATGTGAAAAAGATCGAATCGCTGATGTTTTTATAGTTCGGCCTCAAGTCATGAATTTTTATGCAATTGCGCCAATTCTTTTCATGAGGGTCGACCATGTAAGAATGCATCCACACAGCAAATATTTTTGTTCTGAAACTTATACTTTTGAGAATAGCTCTCATGGCGTAAAAGTCATGCATGTGAAAAAGATCGAATCGCTGATGTTTTTATAGTTCGGCCTCAAGTCATGAATTTTTATGCAATTGCGCCAATTCTTTTCATGAGGGTCGACCATGTAAGAATGCATCCACACAGCAAATATTTTTGTTCTGAAACTTATACTTTTGAGAATAGCTCTCATGGCGTAAAAGTCATGCATGTGAAAAAGATCGAATCGCTGATGTCTTTATAGTTCGGCCTCAACTCATAAATTTTTATGCAATTGCGCCAATTCTTTTCATGAGGGTCGACCATGTAAGAATGCATCCACACAGCAAATATTTTTGTTCTGAAACTAATACTTTTGAGAATAGCTCTCATGGCGTAAAAGTCATGCATGTGAAAAAGATCGAATCGCTGATGTCTTTATAGTTCGGCCTCAAGTCATGAATTTTTATGCAATTGCGCCAATTCTTTTCATGAGGGTCGACCATGTAAGAATGCATCCACACAGCAAATATTTTTGTTCTGAAACTTATACTTTTGAGAATAGCTCTCATGGCGTAAAAGTCATGCATGTGAAAAAGATCGAATCGCTGATGTCTTTATAGTTCGGCCTCAAGTCATGAATTTTTATGCAATTGCGCCAATTCTTTTCATGAGGGTCGACCATGTAAGAATGCATCCACACAGCAAATATTTTTGTTCTGAAACTTATACTTTTGAGAATAGCTCTCATGGCGTAAAAGTCATGCATGTGAAAAAGATCGAATCGCTGATGTCTTTATAGTTCGGCCTCAAGTCATGAATTTTTATGCAATTGCGCCAATTCTTTTCATGAGGGTCGACCATGTAAGAATGCATCCACACAGCAAATATTTTTGTTCTGAAACTAATACTTTTGAGAATAGCTCTCATGGCGTAAAAGTCATGCATGTGAAAAAGATCGAATCGCTGATGTCTTTATAGTTCGGCCTCAAGTCATGAATTTTTATGCAATTGCGCCAATTCTTTTTATGAGGGTCGACCATGTAAGAATGCATTCACACAGCAAATATTTTTGTTCTGAAACTAATACTTTTGAGAATAGCTCTCATGGCGTAAAAGTCATGCATGTGAAAAAGATCGAATCGCTGATGTCTTTATAGTTCGGCCTCAAGTCATGAATTTTTATGCAATTGCGCCAATTCTTTTCCTGAGGGTCGACCATGTAAGAATGCATCCACACACCAAATATTTTTGTTCTGAAACTTATACTTTTGAGAATAGCTCTCATGGCGTAAAAGTCATGCATGTGAAAAAGATCGAATCGCTGATGTCTTTATAGTTCGGCCTCAAGTCATGAATTTTTATGCAATTGCGCCAATTCTTTTTATGAGGGTCGACCATGTAAGAATGCATCCACACAGCAAATATTTTTATTCTGAAACTAATACTTTTGAGAATAGCTCTCATGGCGTAAAAGTCATGCATGTGAAAAAGATCGAATCGCTGATGTCTTTATAGTTCGGCCTCAAGTCATGAATTTTTATGCAATTGCGCCAATTCTTTTCATGAGGGTCGACCATGTAAGAATGCATCCACACAGCAAATATTTTTGTTCTGAAACTTATACTTTTGAGAATAGCTCTCATGGCGTAAAAGTCATGCATGTGAAAAAGATCGAATCGCTGATGTCTTTATAGTTCGGCCTCAAGTCATGAATTTTTATGCAATTGCGCCAATTCTTTTCATGAGGGTCGACCATGTAAGAATGCATCCACACAGCAAATATTTTTGTTCTGAAACTAATACTTTTGAGAATAGCTCTCATGGCGTAAAAGTCATGCATGTGAAAAAGATCGAATCGCTGATGTCGTTATAGTTCGGCCTCAAGTCATGAATTTTTATGCAATTGCGCCAATTCTTTTCCTGAGGGTCGACCATGTAAGAATGCATCCACACAGCAAATATTTTTGTTCTGAAACTAATACTTTTGAGAATAGCTCTCATGGCGTAAAAGTCATGCATGTGAAAAAGTTCGAATCGCTGATGTCGTTATAGTTCGGCCTCAAGTCATGAATTTTTATGCAATTGCGCCAATTCTTTTCCTGAGGGTCGACCATGTAAGAATGCATCCACACAGCAAATATTTTTGTTCTGAAACTTATACTTTTGAGAATAGCTCTCATGGCGTAAAAGTCATGCATGTGAAAAAGATCGAATCGCTGATGTCTTTATAGTTCGGCCTCAAGTCATGAATTTTTATGCAATTGCGCCAATTCTTTTCATGAGGGTCGACCATGTAAGAATGCATCCACACAGCAAATATTTTTGTTCTGAAACTAATACTTTTGAGAATAGCTCTCATGGCGTAAAAGTCATGCATGTGAAAAAGATCGAATCGCTGATGTCTTTATAGTTCGGCCTCAAGTCATGAATTTTTATGCAATTGCGCCAATTCTTTTCCTGAGGGTCGACCATGTAAGAATGCATCCACACAGCAAATATTTTTGTTCTGAAACTAATACTTTTGAGAATAGCTCTCATGGCGTAAAAGTCATGCATGTGAAAAAGATCGAATCGCTGATGTCTTTATAGTTCGGCCTCAAGTCATAAATTTTTATGCAATTGCGCCAATTCTTTTCATGAGGGTCGACCATGTAAGAATGCATTCACACAGCAAATATTTTTGTTCTGAAACTTATACTTTTGAGAATAGCTCTCATGGCGTAAAAGTCATGCATGTGAAAAAGATCGAATCGCTGATGTCTTTATAGTTCGGCCTCAAGTCATGAATTTTTATGCAATTGCGCCAATTCTTTTCATGAGGGTCGACCATGTAAGAATGCATCCACACACCAAATATTTTTGTTCTGAAACTAATACTTTTGAGAATAGCTCTCATGGCGTAAAAGTCATGCATGTGAATAAAGATCGAATCGCTGATGTCTTTATAGTTCGGCCTCAAGTCATGAATTTTTATGCAATTGCGCCAATTCTTTTCATGAGGGTCGACCATGTAAGAATGCATCCACACAGCAAATATTTTTGTTCTGAAACTAATACTTTTGAGAATAGCTCTCATGGCGTAAAAGTCATGCATGTGAAAAAGATCGAATCGCTGAAATCTTTATAGTTCGGCCTCAAGTCATGAATTTTTATGCAATTGCGCCAATTCTTTTCATGAGGGTCGACCATGTAAGAATGCATCCACACAGCAAATATTTTTGTTCTGAAACTTATACTTTTGAGAATAGCTCTCATGGCGTAAAAGTCATGCATGTGAAAAAGATCGAATCGCTGATGTCTTTATAGTTCGGCCTCAAGTCATGAATTTTTATGCAATTGCGCCAATTCTTTTCCTGAGGGTCGACCATGTAAGAATGCATCCACACACCAAATATTTTTGTTCTGAAACTTATACTTTTGAGAATAGCTCTCATGGCGTAAAAGTCATGCATGTGAAAAAGATCGAATCGCTGATGTCTTTATAGTTCGGCCTCAAGTCATGAATTTTTATGCAATTGCGCCAATTCTTTTCCTGAGGGTCGACCATGTAAGAATGCATCCACACACCAAATATTTTTGTTCTGAAACTTATACTTTTGAGAATAGCTCTCATGGCGTAAAAGTCATGCATGTGAAAAAGATCGAATCGCTGATGTCTTTATAGTTCGGCCTCAAGTCATGAATTTTTATGCAATTGCGCCAATTCTTTTTATGAGGGTCGACCATGTAAGAATGCATCCACACAGCAAATATTTTTATTCTGAAACTAATACTTTTGAGAATAGCTCTCATGGCGTAAAAGTCATGCATGTGAAAAAGATCGAATCGCTGATGTCTTTATAGTTCGGCCTCAAGTCATGAATTTTTATGCAATTGCGCCAATTCTTTTCATGAGGGTCGACCATGTAAGAATGCATCCACACAGCAAATATTTTTGTTCTGAAACTTATACTTTTGAGAATAGCTCTCATGGCGTAAAAGTCATGCATGTGAAAAAGATCGAATCGCTGATGTCTTTATAGTTCGGCCTCAAGTCATGAATTTTTATGCAATTGCGCCAATTCTTTTCATGAGGGTCGCGACCATGTAAGAATGCATCAACACAGCAAATATTTTTGTTCTGAAACTAATACTTTTGAGAATAGCTCTCATGGCGTAAAAGTCATGCATGTGAAAAAGATCGAATCGCTGATGTCTTTATAGTTCGGCCTCAAGTCATGAATTTTTATGCAATTGCGCCAATTCTTTTCCTGAGGGTGGACCATGTAAGAATGCATCCACACAGCAAATATTTTTGTTCTGAAACTTATACTTTTGAGAATAGCTCTCATGGCGTAAAAGTCATGCATGTGAAAAAGATCGAATCGCTGATGTCTTTATAGTTCGGCCTCAAGTCATGAATTTTTATGCAATTGCGCCAATTCTTTTCATGAGGGTCGACCATGTAAGAATGCATCCACACAGCAAATATTTTTGTTCTGAAACTAATACTTTTGAGAATAGCTCTCATGGCGTAAAAGTCATGCATGTGAAAAAGATCGAATCGCTGATGTCTTTATAGTTCGGCCTCAAGTCATGAATTTTTATGCAATTGCGCCAATTCTTTTCATGAGGGTCGACCATGTAAGAATGCATCCACACACCAAATATTTTTGTTCTGAAACTTATACTTTTGAGAATAGCTCTCATGGCGTAAAAGTCATGCATGTGAAAAAGATCGAATCGCTGATGTCGTTATAGTTCGGCCTCAAGTCATGAATTTTTATGCAATTGCGCCAATTCTTTTCATGAGGGTCGACCATGTAAGAATGCATCCACACACCAAATATTTTTGTTCTGAAACTAATACTTTTGAGAATAGCTCTCATGGCGTAAAAGTCATGCATGTGAAAAAGATCGAATCGCTGATGTCTTTATAGTTCGGCCTCAAGTCATGAATTTTTATGCAATTGCGCCAATTCTTTTCATGAGGGTCGACCATGTAAGAATGCATCCACACAGCAAATATTTTTGTTCTGAAACTTATACTTTTGAGAATAGCTCTCATGGCGTAAAAGTCATGCATATGAAAAAGATCGAATCGCTGATGTTTTTATAGTTCGGCCTCAAGTCATGAATTTGTTATGCAATTGCGCCAATTCTTTTCCTGAGGGTCGACCATGTAAGAATGCATCCACACAGCAAATATTTTTGTTCTGAAACTAATACTTTTGAGAATAGCTCTCATGGCGTAAAAGTCATGCATGTGAAAAAGATCGAATCGCTGATGTTTTTATAGTTCGGCCTCAAGTCATGAATTTTTATGCAATTGCGCCAATTCTTTTCATGAGGGTCGACCATGTAAGAATGCATCCACACAGCAAATATTTTTGTTCTGAAACTTATACTTTTGAGAATAGCTCTCATGGCGTAAAAGTCATGCATGTGAAAAAGATCGAATCGCTGATGTCTTTATAGTTCGGCCTCAAGTCATGAATTTTTATGCAATTGCGCCAATTCTTTTCCTGAGGGTCGACCATGTAAGAATGCATCCACACAGCAAATATTTTTGTTCTGAAACTAATACTTTTGAGAATAGCTCTCATGGCGTAAAAGTCATGCATGTGAAAAAGATCGAATCGCTGATGTCTTTATAGTTCGGCCTCAAGTCATGAATTTTTATGCAATTGCGCCAATTCTTTTCATGAGGGTCGACCATGTAAGAATGCATCCACACACCAAATATTTTTGTTCTGAAACTTATACTTTTGAGAATAGCTCTCATGGCGTAAAAGTCATGCATGTGAAAAAGATCGAATCGCTGATGTCGTTATAGTTCGGCCTCAAGTCATGAATTTTTATGCAATTGCGCCAATTCTTTTCATGAGGGTCGACCATGTAAGAATGCATCCACACAGCAAATATTTTTGTTCTGAAACTTATACTTTTGAGAATAGCTCTCATGGCGTAAAAGTCATGCATATGAAAAAGATCGAATCGCTGATGTTTTTATAGTTCGGCCTCAAGTCATGAATTTGTTATGCAATTGCGCCAATTCTTTTCCTGAGGGTCGACCATGTAAGAATGCATCCACACAGCAAATATTTTTGTTCTGAAACTAATACTTTTGAGAATAGCTCTCATGGCGTAAAAGTCATGCATGTGAAAAAGATCGAATCGCTGATGTTTTTATAGTTCGGCCTCAAGTCATGAATTTTTATGCAATTGCGCCAATTCTTTTCATGAGGGTCGACCATGTAAGAATGCATCCACACAGCAAATATTTTTGTTCTGAAACTTATACTTTTGAGAATAGCTCTCATGGCGTAAAAGTCATGCATGTGAAAAAGATCGAATCGCTGATGTCTTTATAGTTCGGCCTCAAGTCATGAATTTTTATGCAATTGCGCCAATTCTTTTCCTGAGGGTCGACCATGTAAGAATGCATTCACACAGCAAATATTTTTGTTCTGAAACTTATACTTTTGAGAATAGCTCTCATGGCGTAAAAGTCATGCATGTGAAAAAGATCGAATCGCTGATGTCTTTATAGTTCGGCCTCAAGTCATGAATTTTTATGCAATTGCGCCAATTCTTTTCCTGAGGGTCGACCATGTAAGAATGCATCCACACACCAAATATTTTTGTTCTGAAACTTATACTTTTGAGAATAGCTCTCATGGCGTAAAAGTCATGCATGTGAAAAAGATCGAATCGCTGATGTCTTTATAGTTCGGCCTCAAGTCATGAATTTTTATGCAATTGCGCCAATTCTTTTTATGAGGGTCGACCATGTAAGAATGCATCCACACAGCAAATATTTTTGTTCTGAAACTAATACTTTTGAGAATAGCTCTCATGGCGTAAAAGTCATGCATGTGAAAAAGATCGAATCGCTGATGTCTTTATAGTTCGGCCTCAAGTCATGAATTTTTATGCAATTGCGCCAATTCTTTTCCTGAGGGTCGACCATGTAAGAATGCATCCACACAGCAAATATTTTTGTTCTGAAACTTATACTTTTGAGAATAGCTCTCATGGCGTAAAAGTCATGCATGTGAAAAAGATCGAATCGCTGATGTCTTTATAGTTCGGCCTCAAGTCATGAATTTTTATGCAATTGCGCCAATTCTTTTCATGAGGGTCGCGACCATGTAAGAATGCATCAACACAGCAAATATTTTTGTTCTGAAACTAATACTTTTGAGAATAGCTCTCATGGCGTAAAAGTCATGCATGTGAAAAAGATCGAATCGCTGATGTCTTTATAGTTCGGCCTCAACTCATGAATTTTTATGCAATTGCGCCAATTCTTTTCATGAGGGTCGACCATGTAAGAATGCATCCACACAGCAAATATTTTTGTTCTGAAACTTATACTTTTGAGAATAGCTCTCATGGCGTAAAAGTCATGCATGTGAAAAAGATCGAATCGCTGATGTCTTTATAGTTCGGCCTCAAGTCATGAATTTTTATGCAATTGCGCCAATTCTTTTCATGAGGGTCGACCATGTAAGAATGCATCCACACACCAAATATTTTTGTTCTGAAACTTATACTTTTGAGAATAGCTCTCATGGCGTAAAAGTCATGCATGTGAAAAAGATCGAATCGCTGATGTCGTTATAGTTCGGCCTCAAGTCATGAATTTTTATGCAATTGCGCCAATTCTTTTCATGAGGGTCGACCATGTAAGAATGCATCCACACAGCAAATATTTTTGTTCTGAAACTAATACTTTTGAGAATAGCTCTCATGGCGTAAAAGTCATGCATGTGAAAAAGATCGAATCGCTGATGTCTTTATAGTTCGGCCTCAAGTCATGAATTTTTATGCAATTGCGCCAATTCTTTTCATGAGGGTCGACCATGTAAGAATGCATCCACACACCAAATATTTTTGTTCTGAAAAAAAAACTTTTGAGAATAGCTCTCATGGCGTAAAAGTCATGCATATGAAAAAGATCGAATCGCTGATGTTTTTATAGTTCGGCCTCAAGTCATGAATTTGTTATGCAATTGCGCCAATTCTTTTCCTGAGGGTCGACCATGTAAGAATGCATCCACACAGCAAATATTTTTGTTCTGAAACTAATACTTTTGAGAATAGCTCTCATGGCGTAAAAGTCATGCATGTGAAAAAGATCGAATCGCTGATGTTTTTATAGTTCGGCCTCAAGTCATGAATTTTTATGCAATTGCGCCAATTCTTTTCATGAGGGTCGACCATGTAAGAATGCATCCACACAGCAAATATTTTTGTTCTGAAACTTATACTTTTGAGAATAGCTCTCATGGCGTAAAAGTCATGCATGTGAAAAAGATCGAATCGCTGATGTCTTTATAGTTCGGCCTCAAGTCATGAATTTTTATGCAATTGCGCCAATTCTTTTCCTGAGGGTCGACCATGTAAGAATGCATTCACACAGCAAATATTTTTGTTCTGAAACTTATACTTTTGAGAATAGCTCTCATGGCGTAAAAGTCATGCATGTGAAAAAGATCGAATCGCTGATGTCTTTATAGTTCGGCCTCAAGTCATGAATTTTTATGCAATTGCGCCAATTCTTTTCATGAGGGTCGACCATGTAAGAATGCATCCACACACCAAATATTTTTGTTCTGAAACTAATACTTTTGAGAATAGCTCTCATGGCGTAAAAGTCATGCATGTGAAAAAGATCGAATCGCTGATGTCTTTATAGTTCGGCCTCAAGTCATGAATTTTTATGCAATTGCGCCAATTCTTTTCATGAGGGTCGACCATGTAAGAATGCATCCACACAGCAAATATTTTTGTTCTGAAACTTATACTTTTGAGAATAGCTCTCATGGCGTAAAAGTCATGCATGTGAAAAAGATCGAATCGCTGATGTTTTTATAGTTCGGCCTCAAGTCATGAATTTTTATGCAATTGCGCCAATTCTTTTCATGAGGGTCGACCATGTAAGAATGCATCCACACAGCAAATATTTTTGTTCTGAAACTAATACTTTTGAGAATAGCTCTCATGGCGTAAAAGTCATGCATGTGAAAAAGATCGAATCGCTGATGTTTTTATAGTTCGGCCTCAAGTCATGAATTTTTATGCAATTGCGCCAATTCTTTTCATGAGGGTCGACCATGTAAGAATGCATCCACACACCAAATATTTTTGTTCTGAAACTTATACTTTTGAGAATAGCTCTCATGGCGTAAAAGTCATGCATGTGAAAAAGATCGAATCGCTGATGTTTTTATAGTTCGGCCTCAAGTCATGAATTTTTATGCAATTGCGCCAATTCTTTTCCTGAGGGTCGACCATGTAAGAATGCATTCACACAGCAAATATTTTTGTTCTGAAACTTATACTTTTGAGAATAGCTCTCATGGCGTAAAAGTCATGCATGTGAAAAAGATCGAATCGCTGATGTCTTTATAGTTCGGCCTCAAGTCATGAATTTTTATGCAATTGCGCCAATTCTTTTCATGAGGGTCGACCATGTAAGAATGCATCCACACACCAAATATTTTTGTTCTGAAACTAATACTTTTGAGAATAGCTCTCATGGCGTAAAAGTCATGCATGTGAAAAAGATCGAATCGCTGATGTCTTTATAGTTCGGCCTCAAGTCATGAATTTTTATGCAATTGCGCCAATTCTTTTCATGAGGGTCGACCATGTAAGAATGCATCCACACAGCAAATATTTTTGTTCTGAAACTTATACTTTTGAGAATAGCTCTCATGGCGTAAAAGTCATGCATGTGAAAAAGATCGAATCGCTGATGTTTTTATAGTTCGGCCTCAAGTCATGAATTTTTAGTGCAATTGCGCCAATTCTTTTCATGAGGGTCGACCATGTAAGAATGCATCCACACAGCAAATATTTTTGTTCTGAAACTAATACTTTTGAGAATAGCTCTCATGGCGTAAAAGTCATGCATGTGAAAAAGATCGAATCGCTGATGTTTTTATAGTTCGGCCTCAAGTCATGAATTTTTATGCAATTGCGCCAATTCTTTTCATGAGGGTCGACCATGTAAGAATGCATCCACACAGCAAATATTTTTGTTCTGAAACTTATACTTTTGAGAATAGCTCTCATGGCGTAAAAGTCATGCATGTGAAAAAGATCGAATCGCTGATGTTTTTATAGTTCGGCCTCAAGTCATGAATTTTTATGCAATTGCGCCAATTCTTTTCATGAGGGTCGACCATGTAAGAATGCATCCACACAGCAAATATTTTTGTTCTGAAACTAATACTTTTGAGAATAGCTCTCATGGCGTAAAAGTCATGCATGTGAAAAAGATCGAATCGCTGATGTTTTTATAGTTCGGCCTCAAGTCATGAATTTTTATGCAATTGCGCCAATTCTTTTCATGAGGGTCGACCATGTAAGAATGCATCCACACAGCAAATATTTTTGTTCTGAAACTTATACTTTTGAGAATAGCTCTCATGGCGTAAAAGTCATGCATGTGAAAAAGATCGAATCGCTGATGTCTTTATAGTTCGGCCTCAAGTCATGAATTTTTATGCAATTGCGCCAATTCTTTTCATGAGGGTCGACCATGTAAGAATGCATCCACACAGCAAATATTTTTGTTCTGAAACTTATACTTTTGAGAATAGCTCTCATGGCGTAAAAGTCATGCATGTGAAAAAGATCGAATCGCTGATGTCTTTATAGTTCGGCCTCAAGTCATGAATTTTTATGCAATTGCGCCAATTCTTTTCATGAGGGTCGACCATGTAAGAATGCATCCACACACCAAATATTTTTGTTCTGAAACTTATACTTTTGAGAATAGCTCTCATGGCGTAAAAGTCATGCATGTGAAAAAGATCGAATCGCTGATGTCTTTATAGTTCGGCCTCAAGTCATGAATTTTTATGCAATTGCGCCAATTCTTTTCATGAGGGTCGACCATGTAAGAATGCATCCACACAGCAAATATTTTTGTTCTGAAACTAATACTTTTGAGAATAGCTCTCATGGCGTAAAAGTCATGCATGTGAAAAAGATCGAATCGCTGATGTCTTTATAGTTCGGCCTCAAGTCATAAATTTTTATGCAATTGCGCCAATTCTTTTCATGAGGGTCGACCATGTAAGAATGCATTCACACAGCAAATATTTTTGTTCTGAAACTTATACTTTTGAGAATAGCTCTCATGGCGTAAAAGTCATGCATGTGAAAAAGATCGAATCGCTGATGTCTTTATAGTTCGGCCTCAAGTCATGAATTTTTATGCAATTGCGCCAATTCTTTTCATGAGGGTCGACCATGTAAGAATGCATCCACACACCAAATATTTTTGTTCTGAAACTAATACTTTTGAGAATAGCTCTCATGGCGTAAAAGTCATGCATGTGAATAAAGATCGAATCGCTGATGTCTTTATAGTTCGGCCTCAAGTCATGAATTTTTATGCAATTGCGCCAATTCTTTTCATGAGGGTCGACCATGTAAGAATGCATCCACACACCAAATATTTTTGTTCTGAAACTAATACTTTTGAGAATAGCTCTCATGGCGTAAAAGTCATGCATGTGAAAAAGATCGAATCGCTGAAATCTTTATAGTTCGGCCTCAAGTCATGAATTTTTATGCAATTGCGCCAATTCTTTTCATGAGGGTCGACCATGTAAGAATGCATCCACACAGCAAATATTTTTGTTCTGAAACTAATACTTTTGAGAATAGCTCTCATGGCGTAAAAGTCATGCATGTGAAAAAGATCGAATCGCTGATGTCTTTATAGTTCGGCCTCAAGTCATGAATTTTTATGCAATTGCGCCAATTCTTTTCATGAGGGTCGACCATGTAAGAATGCATTCACACAGCAAATATTTTTGTTCTGAAACTTATACTTTTGAGAATAGCTCTCATGGCGTAAAAGTCATGCATGTGAAAAAGATCGAATCGCTGATGTCTTTATAGTTCGGCCTCAAGTCATGAATTTTTATGCAATTGCGCCAATTCTTTTCATGAGGGTCGACCATGTAAGAATGCATCCACACACCAAATATTTTTGTTCTGAAACTAATACTTTTGAGAATAGCTCTCATGGCGTAAAAGTCATGCATGTGAATAAAGATCGAATCGCTGATGTCTTTATAGTTCGGCCTCAAGTCATGAATTTTTATGCAATTGCGCCAATTCTTTTCATGAGGGTCGACCATGTAAGAATGCATCCACACAGCAAATATTTTTGTTCTGAAACTAATACTTTTGAGAATAGCTCTCATGGCGTAAAAGTCATGCATGTGAAAAAGATCGAATCGCTGAAATCTTTATAGTTCGGCCTCAAGTCATGAATTTTTATGCAATTGCGCCAATTCTTTTCATGAGGGTCGACCATGTAAGAATGCATCCACACAGCAAATATTTTTGTTCTGAAACTTATACTTTTGAGAATAGCTCTCATGGCGTAAAAGTCATGCATGTGAAAAAGATCGAATCGCTGATGTCTTTATAGTTCGGCCTCAAGTCATGAATTTTTATGCAATTGCGCCAATTTTTTTCATGAGGGTCGACCATGTAAGAATGCATCCACACACCAAATATTTTTGTTCTGAAACTAATACTTTTGAGAATAGCTCTCATGGCGTAAAAGTCATGCATGTGAAAAAGATCGAATCGCTGATGTCTTTATAGTTCGGCCTCAAGTCATGAATTTTTATGCAATTGCGCCAATTCTTTTCATGAGGGTCGACCATGTAAGAATGCATCCACACACCAAATATTTTTGTTCTGAAACTAATACTTTTGAGAATAGCTCTCATGGCGTAAAAGTCATGCATGTGAATAAAGATCGAATCGCTGATGTCTTTATAGTTCGGCCTCAAGTCATGAATTTTTATGCAATTGCGCCAATTCTTTTCATGAGGGTCGACCATGTAAGAATGCATCCACACAGCAAATATTTTTGTTCTGAAACTAATACTTTTGAGAATAGCTCTCATGGCGTAAAAGTCATGCATGTGAAAAAGATCGAATCGCTGAAATCTTTATAGTTCGGCCTCAAGTCATGAATTTTTATGCAATTGCGCCAATTCTTTTCATGAGGGTCGACCATGTAAGAATGCATCCACACAGCAAATATTTTTGTTCTGAAACTTATACTTTTGAGAATAGCTCTCATGGCGTAAAAGTCATGCATGTGAAAAAGATCGAATCGCTGATGTCTTTATAGTTCGGCCTCAAGTCATGAATTTTTATGCAATTGCGCCAATTTTTTTCATGAGGGTCGACCATGTAAGAATGCATCCACACACCAAATATTTTTGTTCTGAAACTTATACTTTTGAGAATAGCTCTCATGGCGTAAAAGTCATGCATGTGAAAAAGATCGAATCGCTGATGTCTTTATAGTTCGGCCTCAAGTCATGAATTTTTATGCAATTGCGCCAATTCTTTTCCTGAGGGTCGACCATGTAAGAATGCATCCACACACCAAATATTTTTGTTCTGAAACTTATACTTTTGAGAATAGCTCTCATGGCGTAAAAGTCATGCATGTGAAAAAGATCGAATCGCTGATGTCTTTATAGTTCGGCCTCAAGTCATGAATTTTTATGCAATTGCGCCAATTCTTTTTATGAGGGTCGACCATGTAAGAATGCATCCACACAGCAAATATTTTTATTCTGAAACTAATACTTTTGAGAATAGCTCTCATGGCGTAAAAGTCATGCATGTGAAAAAGATCGAATCGCTGATGTCTTTATAGTTCGGCCTCAAGTCATGAATTTTTATGCAATTGCGCCAATTCTTTTCCTGAGGGTCGACCATGTAAGAATGCATCCACACAGCAAATATTTTTGTTCTGAAACTTATACTTTTGAGAATAGCTCTCATGGCGTAAAAGTCATGCATGTGAAAAAGATCGAATCGCTGATGTCTTTATAGTTCGGCCTCAAGTCATGAATTTTTATGCAATTGCGCCAATTCTTTTCATGAGGGTCGCGACCATGTAAGAATGCATCAACACAGCAAATATTTTTGTTCTGAAACTAATACTTTTGAGAATAGCTCTCATGGCGTAAAAGTCATGCATGTGAAAAAGATCGAATCGCTGATGTCTTTATAGTTCGGCCTCAAGTCATGAATTTTTATGCAATTGCGCCAATTCTTTTCATGAGGGTCGACCATGTAAGAATGCATCCACACAGCAAATATTTTTGTTCTGAAACTTATACTTTTGAGAATAGCTCTCATGGCGTAAAAGTCATGCATGTGAAAAAGATCGAATCGCTGATGTCTTTATAGTTCGGCCTCAAGTCATGAATTTTTATGCAATTGCGCCAATTCTTTTCATGAGGGTCGACCATGTAAGAATGCATCCACACACCAAATATTTTTGTTCTGAAACTAATACTTTTGAGAATAGCTCTCATGGCGTAAAAGTCATGCATGTGAAAAAGATCGAATCGCTGATGTCTTTATAGTTCGGCCTCAAGTCATGAATTTTTATGCAATTGCGCCAATTCTTTTCATGAGGGTCGACCATGTAAGAATGCATCCACACACCAAATATTTTTGTTCTGAAACTAATACTTTTGAGAATAGCTCTCATGGCGTAAAAGTCATGCATGTGAAAAAGATCGAATCGCTGATGTTTTTATAGTTCGGCCTCAAGTCATGAATTTTTATGCAATTGCGCCAATTCTTTTCATGAGGGTCGACCATGTAAGAATGCATTCACACAGCAAATATTTTTGTTCTGAAACTTATACTTTTGAGAATAGCTCTCATGGCGTAAAAGTCATGCATGTGAAAAAGATCGAATCGCTGATGTCTTTATAGTTCGGCCTCAAGTCATGAATTTTTATGCAATTGCGCCAATTCTTTTCATGAGGGTCGACCATGTAAGAATGCATCCACACACCAAATATTTTTGTTCTGAAACTAATACTTTTGAGAATAGCTCTCATGGCGTAAAAGTCATGCATGTGAATAAAGATCGAATCGCTGATGTCTTTATAGTTCGGCCTCAAGTCATGAATTTTTATGCAATTGCGCCAATTCTTTTCATGAGGGTCGACCATGTAAGAATGCATCCACACAGCAAATATTTTTGTTCTGAAACTAATACTTTTGAGAATAGCTCTCATGGCGTAAAAGTCATGCATGTGAAAAAGATCGAATCGCTGAAATCTTTATAGTTCGGCCTCAAGTCATGAATTTTTATGCAATTGCGCCAATTCTTTTCCTGAGGGTCGACCATGTAAGAATGCATCCACACAGCAAATATTTTTGTTCTGAAACTTATACTTTTGAGAATAGCTCTCATGGCGTAAAAGTCATGCATGTGAAAAAGATCGAATCGCTGATGTCTTTATAGTTCGGCCTCAAGTCATGAATTTTTATGCAATTGCGCCAATTTTTTTCATGAGGGTCGACCATGTAAGAATGCATCCACACACCAAATATTTTTGTTCTGAAACTAATACTTTTGAGAATAGCTCTCATGGCGTAAAAGTCATGCATGTGAAAAAGATCGAATCGCTGATGTCTTTATAGTTCGGCCTCAAGTCATGAATTTTTATGCAATTGCGCCAATTCTTTTCATGAGGGTCGACCATGTAAGAATGCATCCACACACCAAATATTTTTGTTCTGAAACTAATACTTTTGAGAATAGCTCTCATGGCGTAAAAGTCATGCATGTGAATAAAGATCGAATCGCTGATGTCTTTATAGTTCGGCCTCAAGTCATGAATTTTTATGCAATTGCGCCAATTCTTTTCATGAGGGTCGACCATGTAAGAATGCATCCACACAGCAAATATTTTTGTTCTGAAACTAATACTTTTGAGAATAGCTCTCATGGCGTAAAAGTCATGCATGTGAAAAAGATCGAATCGCTGAAATCTTTATAGTTCGGCCTCAAGTCATGAATTTTTATGCAATTGCGCCAATTCTTTTCATGAGGGTCGACCATGTAAGAATGCATCCACACAGCAAATATTTTTGTTCTGAAACTTATACTTTTGAGAATAGCTCTCATGGCGTAAAAGTCATGCATGTGAAAAAGATCGAATCGCTGATGTCTTTATAGTTCGGCCTCAAGTCATGAATTTTTATGCAATTGCGCCAATTTTTTTCATGAGGGTCGACCATGTAAGAATGCATCCACACACCAAATATTTTTGTTCTGAAACTTATACTTTTGAGAATAGCTCTCATGGCGTAAAAGTCATGCATGTGAAAAAGATCGAATCGCTGATGTCTTTATAGTTCGGCCTCAAGTCATGAATTTTTATGCAATTGCGCCAATTCTTTTCCTGAGGGTCGACCATGTAAGAATGCATCCACACACCAAATATTTTTGTTCTGAAACTTATACTTTTGAGAATAGCTCTCATGGCGTAAAAGTCATGCATGTGAAAAAGATCGAATCGCTGATGTCTTTATAGTTCGGCCTCAAGTCATGAATTTTTATGCAATTGCGCCAATTCTTTTTATGAGGGTCGACCATGTAAGAATGCATCCACACAGCAAATATTTTTATTCTGAAACTAATACTTTTGAGAATAGCTCTCATGGCGTAAAAGTCATGCATGTGAAAAAGATCGAATCGCTGATGTCTTTATAGTTCGGCCTCAAGTCATGAATTTTTATGCAATTGCGCCAATTCTTTTCCTGAGGGTCGACCATGTAAGAATGCATCCACACAGCAAATATTTTTGTTCTGAAACTTATACTTTTGAGAATAGCTCTCATGGCGTAAAAGTCATGCATGTGAAAAAGATCGAATCGCTGATGTCTTTATAGTTCGGCCTCAAGTCATGAATTTTTATGCAATTGCGCCAATTCTTTTCATGAGGGTCGCGACCATGTAAGAATGCATCAACACAGCAAATATTTTTGTTCTGAAACTAATACTTTTGAGAATAGCTCTCATGGCGTAAAAGTCATGCATGTGAAAAAGATCGAATCGCTGATGTCTTTATAGTTCGGCCTCAAGTCATGAATTTTTATGCAATTGCGCCAATTCTTTTCATGAGGGTCGACCATGTAAGAATGCATCCACACAGCAAATATTTTTGTTCTGAAACTTATACTTTTGAGAATAGCTCTCATGGCGTAAAAGTCATGCATGTGAAAAAGATCGAATCGCTGATGTCTTTATAGTTCGGCCTCAAGTCATGAATTTTTATGCAATTGCGCCAATTCTTTTCATGAGGGTCGACCATGTAAGAATGCATCCACACACCAAATATTTTTGTTCTGAAACTAATACTTTTGAGAATAGCTCTCATGGCGTAAAAGTCATGCATGTGAAAAAGATCGAATCGCTGATGTCTTTATAGTTCGGCCTCAAGTCATGAATTTTTATGCAATTGCGCCAATTCTTTTCATGAGGGTCGACCATGTAAGAATGCATCCACACACCAAATATTTTTGTTCTGAAACTAATACTTTTGAGAATAGCTCTCATGGCGTAAAAGTCATGCATGTGAAAAAGATCGAATCGCTGATGTTTTTATAGTTCGGCCTCAAGTCATGAATTTTTATGCAATTGCGCCAATTCTTTTCATGAGGGTCGACCATGTAAGAATGCATCCACACAGCAAATATTTTTGTTCTGAAACTTATACTTTTGAGAATAGCTCTCATGGCGTAAAAGTCATGCATGTGAAAAAGATCGAATCGCTGATGTCTTTATAGTTCGGCCTCAAGTCATGAATTTTTATGCAATTGCGCCAATTCTTTTCCTGAGGGTCGACCATGTAAGAATGCATTCACACAGCAAATATTTTTGTTCTGAAACTTATACTTTTGAGAATAGCTCTCATGGCGTAAAAGTCATGCATGTGAAAAAGATCGAATCGCTGATGTCTTTATAGTTCGGCCTCAAGTCATGAATTTTTATGCAATTGCGCCAATTCTTTTCATGAGGGTCGACCATGTAAGAATGCATCCACACACCAAATATTTTTGTTCTGAAACTAATACTTTTGAGAATAGCTCTCATGGCGTAAAAGTCATGCATGTGAAAAAGATCGAATCGCTGATGTCTTTATAGTTCGGCCTCAAGTCATGAATTTTTATGCAATTGCGCCAATTCTTTTCATGAGGGTCGACCATGTAAGAATGCATCCACACAGCAAATATTTTTGTTCTGAAACTTATACTTTTGAGAATAGCTCTCATGGCGTAAAAGTCATGCATGTGAAAAAGATCGAATCGCTGATGTCTTTATAGTTCGGCCTCAAGTCATGAATTTTTATGCAATTGCGCCAATTCTTTTCATGAGGGTCGACCATGTAAGAATGCATCCACACAGCAAATATTTTTGTTCTGAAACTAATACTTTTGAGAATAGCTCTCATGGCGTAAAAGTCATGCATGTGAAAAAGATCGAATCGCTGATGTCTTTATAGTTCGGCCTCAAGTCATAAATTTTTATGCAATTGCGCCAATTCTTTTCATGAGGGTCGACCATGTAAGAATGCATTCACACAGCAAATATTTTTGTTCTGAAACTTATACTTTTGAGAATAGCTCTCATGGCGTAAAAGTCATGCATGTGAAAAAGATCGAATCGCTGATGTCTTTATAGTTCGGCCTCAAGTCATGAATTTTTATGCAATTGCGCCAATTCTTTTCATGAGGGTCGACCATGTAAGAATGCATCCACACACCAAATATTTTTGTTCTGAAACTAATACTTTTGAGAATAGCTCTCATGGCGTAAAAGTCATGCATGTGAATAAAGATCGAATCGCTGATGTCTTTATAGTTCGGCCTCAAGTCATGAATTTTTATGCAATTGCGCCAATTCTTTTCATGAGGGTCGACCATGTAAGAATGCATCCACACAGCAAATATTTTTGTTCTGAAACTAATACTTTTGAGAATAGCTCTCATGGCGTAAAAGTCATGCATGTGAAAAAGATCGAATCGCTGATGTCTTTATAGTTCGGCCTCAAGTCATGAATTTTTATGCAATTGCGCCAATTCTTTTCATGAGGGTCGACCATGTAAGAATGCATCCACACACCAAATATTTTTGTTCTGAAACTAATACTTTTGAGAATAGCTCTCATGGCGTAAAAGTCATGCATGTGAAAAAGATCGAATCGCTGATGTTTTTATAGTTCGGCCTCAAGTCATGAATTTTTATGCAATTGCGCCAATTCTTTTCATGAGGGTCGACCATGTAAGAATGCATCCACACAGCAAATATTTTTGTTCTGAAACTTATACTTTTGAGAATAGCTCTCATGGCGTAAAAGTCATGCATGTGAAAAAGATCGAATCGCTGATGTCTTTATAGTTCGGCCTCAAGTCATGAATTTTTATGCAATTGCGCCAATTCTTTTCCTGAGGGTCGACCATGTAAGAATGCATTCACACAGCAAATATTTTTGTTCTGAAACTTATACTTTTGAGAATAGCTCTCATGGCGTAAAAGTCATGCATGTGAAAAAGATCGAATCGCTGATGTCTTTATAGTTCGGCCTCAAGTCATGAATTTTTATGCAATTGCGCCAATTCTTTTCATGAGGGTCGACCATGTAAGAATGCATCCACACACCAAATATTTTTGTTCTGAAACTAATACTTTTGAGAATAGCTCTCATGGCGTAAAAGTCATGCATGTGAAAAAGATCGAATCGCTGATGTCTTTATAGTTCGGCCTCAAGTCATGAATTTTTATGCAATTGCGCCAATTCTTTTCATGAGGGTCGACCATGTAAGAATGCATCCACACAGCAAATATTTTTGTTCTGAAACTTATACTTTTGAGAATAGCTCTCATGGCGTAAAAGTCATGCATGTGAAAAAGATCGAATCGCTGATGTCTTTATAGTTCGGCCTCAAGTCATGAATTTTTATGCAATTGCGCCAATTCTTTTCATGAGGGTCGACCATGTAAGAATGCATCCACACAGCAAATATTTTTGTTCTGAAACTAATACTTTTGAGAATAGCTCTCATGGCGTAAAAGTCATGCATGTGAAAAAGATCGAATCGCTGATGTCTTTATAGTTCGGCCTCAAGTCATAAATTTTTATGCAATTGCGCCAATTCTTTTCATGAGGGTCGACCATGTAAGAATGCATTCACACAGCAAATATTTTTGTTCTGAAACTTATACTTTTGAGAATAGCTCTCATGGCGTAAAAGTCATGCATGTGAAAAAGATCGAATCGCTGATGTCTTTATAGTTCGGCCTCAAGTCATGAATTTTTATGCAATTGCGCCAATTCTTTTCATGAGGGTCGACCATGTAAGAATGCATCCACACACCAAATATTTTTGTTCTGAAACTAATACTTTTGAGAATAGCTCTCATGGCGTAAAAGTCATGCATGTGAATAAAGATCGAATCGCTGATGTCTTTATAGTTCGGCCTCAAGTCATGAATTTTTATGCAATTGCGCCAATTCTTTTCATGAGGGTCGACCATGTAAGAATGCATCCACACAGCAAATATTTTTGTTCTGAAACTAATACTTTTGAGAATAGCTCTCATGGCGTAAAAGTCATGCATGTGAAAAAGATCGAATCGCTGAAATCTTTATAGTTCGGCCTCAAGTCATGAATTTTTATGCAATTGCGCCAATTCTTTTCATGAGGGTCGACCATGTAAGAATGCATCCACACAGCAAATATTTTTGTTCTGAAACTTATACTTTTGAGAATAGCTCTCATGGCGTAAAAGTCATGCATGTGAAAAAGATCGAATCGCTGATGTCTTTATAGTTCGGCCTCAAGTCATGAATTTTTATGCAATTGCGCCAATTCTTTTCATGAGGGTCGACCATGTAAGAATGCATCCACACACCAAATATTTTTGTTCTGAAACTTATACTTTTGAGAATAGCTCTCATGGCGTAAAAGTCATGCATGTGAAAAAGATCGAATCGCTGATGTCTTTATAGTTCGGCCTCAAGTCATGAATTTTTATGCAATTGCGCCAATTCTTTTCATGAGGGTCGACCATGTAAGAATGCATCCACACAGCAAATATTTTTATTCTGAAACTAATACTTTTGAGAATAGCTCTCATGGCGTAAAAGTCATGCATGTGAAAAAGATCGAATCGCTGATGTCTTTATAGTTCGGCCTCAAGTCATGAATTTTTATGCAATTGCGCCAATTCTTTTCCTGAGGGTCGACCATGTAAGAATGCATCCACACAGCAAATATTTTTGTTCTGAAACTTATACTTTTGAGAATAGCTCTCATGGCGTAAAAGTCATGCATGTGAAAAAGATCGAATCGCTGATGTCTTTATAGTTCGGCCTCAAGTCATGAATTTTTATGCAATTGCGCCAATTCTTTTCATGAGGGTCGCGACCATGTAAGAATGCATCAACACAGCAAATATTTTTGTTCTGAAACTAATACTTTTGAGAATAGCTCTCATGGCGTAAAAGTCATGCATGTGAAAAAGATCGAATCGCTGATGTCTTTATAGTTCGGCCTCAAGTCATGAATTTTTATGCAATTGCGCCAATTCTTTTCATGAGGGTCGACCATGTAAGAATGCATCCACACAGCAAATATTTTTGTTCTGAAACTTATACTTTTGAGAATAGCTCTCATGGCGTAAAAGTCATGCATGTGAAAAAGATCGAATCGCTGATGTCTTTATAGTTCGGCCTCAAGTCATGAATTTTTATGCAATTGCGCCAATTCTTTTCATGAGGGTCGACCATGTAAGAATGCATCCACACACCAAATATTTTTGTTCTGAAACTAATACTTTTGAGAATAGCTCTCATGGCGTAAAAGTCATGCATGTGAAAAAGATCGAATCGCTGATGTCTTTATAGTTCGGCCTCAAGTCATGAATTTTTATGCAATTGCGCCAATTCTTTTCATGAGGGTCGACCATGTAAGAATGCATCCACACACCAAATATTTTTGTTCTGAAACTAATACTTTTGAGAATAGCTCTCATGGCGTAAAAGTCATGCATGTGAAAAAGATCGAATCGCTGATGTTTTTATAGTTCGGCCTCAAGTCATGAATTTTTATGCAATTGCGCCAATTCTTTTCATGAGGGTCGACCATGTAAGAATGCATCCACACAGCAAATATTTTTGTTCTGAAACTTATACTTTTGAGAATAGCTCTCATGGCGTAAAAGTCATGCATGTGAAAAAGATCGAATCGCTGATGTCTTTATAGTTCGGCCTCAAGTCATGAATTTTTATGCAATTGCGCCAATTCTTTTCCTGAGGGTCGACCATGTAAGAATGCATTCACACAGCAAATATTTTTGTTCTGAAACTTATACTTTTGAGAATAGCTCTCATGGCGTAAAAGTCATGCATGTGAAAAAGATCGAATCGCTGATGTCTTTATAGTTCGGCCTCAAGTCATGAATTTTTATGCAATTGCGCCAATTCTTTTCATGAGGGTCGACCATGTAAGAATGCATCCACACAGCAAATATTTTTGTTCTGAAACTAATACTTTTGAGAATAGCTCTCATGGCGTAAAAGTCATGCATGTGAAAAAGATCGAATCGCTGATGTTTTTATAGTTCGGCCTCAAGTCATGAATTTTTATGCAATTGCGCCAATTCTTTTCATGAGGGTCGACCATGTAAGAATGCATCCACACAGCAAATATTTTTGTTCTGAAACTTATACTTTTGAGAATAGCTCTCATGGCGTAAAAGTCATGCATGTGAAAAAGATCGAATCGCTGATGTTTTTATAGTTCGGCCTCAAGTCATGAATTTTTAGTGCAATTGCGCCAATTCTTTTCATGAGGGTCGACCATGTAAGAATGCATCCACACACCAAATATTTTTGTTCTGAAACTTATACTTTTGAGAATAGCTCTCATGGCGTAAAAGTCATGCATGTGAAAAAGATCGAATCGCTGATGTTTTTATAGTTCGGCCTCAAGTCATGAATTTTTATGCAATTGCGCCAATTCTTTTCCTGAGGGTCGACCATGTAAGAATGCATCCACACACCAAATATTTTTGTTCTGAAACTTATACTTTTGAGAATAGCTCTCATGGCGTAAAAGTCATGCATGTGAAAAAGATCGAATCGCTGATGTTTTTATAGTTCGGCCTCAAGTCATGAATTTTTATGCAATTGCGCCAATTCTTTTCATGAGGGTCGACCATGTAAGAATGCATCCACACAGCAAATATTTTTGTTCTGAAACTAATACTTTTGAGAATAGCTCTCATGGCGTAAAAGTCATGCATGTGAAAAAGATCGAATCGCTGATGTTTTTATAGTTCGGCCTCAAGTCATGAATTTTTATGCAATTGCGCCAATTCTTTTCATGAGGGTCGACCATGTAAGAATGCATCCACACAGCAAATATTTTTGTTCTGAAACTTATACTTTTGAGAATAGCTCTCATGGCGTAAAAGTCATGCATGTGAAAAAGATCGAATCGCTGATGTCTTTATAGTTCGGCCTCAAGTCATGAATTTTTATGCAATTGCGCCAATTCTTTTCATGAGGGTCGACCATGTAAGAATGCATCCACACAGCAAATATTTTTGTTCTGAAACTAATACTTTTGAGAATAGCTCTCATGGCGTAAAAGTCATGCATGTGAAAAAGATCGAATCGCTGATGTCTTTATAGTTCGGCCTCAAGTCATGAATTTTTATGCAATTGCGCCAATTCTTTTCATGAGGGTCGCGACCATGTAAGAATGCATCAACACAGCAAATATTTTTGTTCTGAAACTAATACTTTTGAGAATAGCTCTCATGGCGTAAAAGTCATGCATGTGAAAAAGATCGAATCGCTGATGTCTTTATAGTTCGGCCTCAAGTCATGAATTTTTATGCAATTGCGCCAATTCTTTTCATGAGGGTCGACCATGTAAGAATGCATCCACACAGCAAATATTTTTGTTCTGAAACTTATACTTTTGAGAATAGCTCTCATGGCGTAAAAGTCATGCATGTGAAAAAGATCGAATCGCTGATGTCTTTATAGTTCGGCCTCAAGTCATGAATTTTTATGCAATTGCGCCAATTCTTTTCATGAGGGTCGACCATGTAAGAATGCATCCACACACCAAATATTTTTGTTCTGAAACTAATACTTTTGAGAATAGCTCTCATGGCGTAAAAGTCATGCATGTGAAAAAGATCGAATCGCTGATGTCTTTATAGTTCGGCCTCAAGTCATGAATTTTTATGCAATTGCGCCAATTCTTTTCATGAGGGTCGACCATGTAAGAATGCATCCACACAGCAAATATTTTTGTTCTGAAACTAATACTTTTGAGAATAGCTCTCATGGCGTAAAAGTCATGCATGTGAAAAAGATCGAATCGCTGATGTTTTTATAGTTCGGCCTCAAGTCATGAATTTTTATGCAATTGCGCCAATTCTTTTCATGAGGGTCGACCATGTAAGAATGCATCCACACAGCAAATATTTTTGTTCTGAAACTTATACTTTTGAGAATAGCTCTCATGGCGTAAAAGTCATGCATGTGAAAAAGATCGAATCGCTGATGTCTTTATAGTTCGGCCTCAAGTCATGAATTTTTATGCAATTGCGCCAATTCTTTTCCTGAGGGTCGACCATGTAAGAATGCATTCACACAGCAAATATTTTTGTTCTGAAACTTATACTTTTGAGAATAGCTCTCATGGCGTAAAAGTCATGCATGTGAAAAAGATCGAATCGCTGATGTCTTTATAGTTCGGCCTCAAGTCATGAATTTTTATGCAATTGCGCCAATTCTTTTCCTGAGGGTCGACCATGTAAGAATGCATCCACACACCAAATATTTTTGTTCTGAAACTTATACTTTTGAGAATAGCTCTCATGGCGTAAAAGTCATGCATGTGAAAAAGATCGAATCGCTGATGTTTTTATAGTTCGGCCTCAAGTCATGAATTTTTATGCAATTGCGCCAATTCTTTTCATGAGGGTCGACCATGTAAGAATGCATCAACACAGCAAATATTTTTGTTCTGAAACTAATACTTTTGAGAATAGCTCTCATGGCGTAAAAGTCATGCATGTGAAAAAGATCGAATCGCTGATGTCTTTATAGTTCGGCCTCAAGTCATGAATTTTTATGCAATTGCGCCAATTCTTTTCATGAGGGTCGACCATGTAAGAATGCATCCACACAGCAAATATTTTTGTTCTGAAACTTATACTTTTGAGAATAGCTCTCATGGCGTAAAAGTCATGCATGTGAAAAAGATCGAATCGCTGATGTCTTTATAGTTCGGCCTCAAGTCATGAATTTTTATGCAATTGCGCCAATTCTTTTCATGAGGGTCGACCATGTAAGAATGCATCCACACAGCAAATATTTTTGTTCTGAAACTAATACTTTTGAGAATAGCTCTCATGGCGTAAAAGTCATGCATGTGAAAAAGATCGAATCGCTGATGTCTTTATAGTTCGGCCTCAAGTCATGAATTTTTATGCAATTGCGCCAATTCTTTTCATGAGGGTCGACCATGTAAGAATGCATCCACACACCAAATATTTTTGTTCTGAAACTAATACTTTTGAGAATAGCTCTCATGGCGTAAAAGTCATGCATGTGAAAAAGATCGAATCGCTGATGTTTTTATAGTTCGGCCTCAAGTCATGAATTTTTATGCAATTGCGCCAATTCTTTTCATGAGGGTCGACCATGTAAGAATGCATCCACACAGCAAATATTTTTGTTCTGAAACTTATACTTTTGAGAATAGCTCTCATGGCGTAAAAGTCATGCATGTGAAAAAGATCGAATCGCTGATGTCTTTATAGTTCGGCCTCAAGTCATGAATTTTTATGCAATTGCGCCAATTCTTTTCCTGAGGGTCGACCATGTAAGAATGCATTCACACAGCAAATATTTTTGTTCTGAAACTTATACTTTTGAGAATAGCTCTCATGGCGTAAAAGTCATGCATGTGAAAAAGATCGAATCGCTGATGTCTTTATAGTTCGGCCTCAAGTCATGAATTTTTATGCAATTGCGCCAATTCTTTTCATGAGGGTCGACCATGTAAGAATGCATCCACACAGCAAATATTTTTGTTCTGAAACTAATACTTTTGAGAATAGCTCTCATGGCGTAAAAGTCATGCATGTGAAAAAGATCGAATCGCTGATGTTTTTATAGTTCGGCCTCAAGTCATGAATTTTTATGCAATTGCGCCAATTCTTTTCATGAGGGTCGACCATGTAAGAATGCATCCACACAGCAAATATTTTTGTTCTGAAACTTATACTTTTGAGAATAGCTCTCATGGCGTAAAAGTCATGCATGTGAAAAAGATCGAATCGCTGATGTTTTTATAGTTCGGCCTCAAGTCATGAATTTTTAGTGCAATTGCGCCAATTCTTTTCATGAGGGTCGACCATGTAAGAATGCATCCACACAGCAAATATTTTTGTTCTGAAACTAATACTTTTGAGAATAGCTCTCATGGCGTAAAAGTCATGCATGTGAAAAAGATCGAATCGCTGATGTTTTTATAGTTCGGCCTCAAGTCATGAATTTTTATGCAATTGCGCCAATTCTTTTCATGAGGGTCGACCATGTAAGAATGCATCCACACACCAAATATTTTTGTTCTGAAACTTATACTTTTGAGAATAGCTCTCATGGCGTAAAAGTCATGCATGTGAAAAAGATCGAATCGCTGATGTTTTTATAGTTCGGCCTCAAGTCATGAATTTTTATGCAATTGCGCCAATTCTTTTCATGAGGGTCGACCATGTAAGAATGCATCCACACAGCAAATATTTTTGTTCTGAAACTAATACTTTTGAGAATAGCTCTCATGGCGTAAAAGTCATGCATGTGAAAAAGATCGAATCGCTGATGTTTTTATAGTTCGGCCTCAAGTCATGAATTTTTATGCAATTGCGCCAATTCTTTTCATGAGGGTCGACCATGTAAGAATGCATCCACACAGCAAATATTTTTGTTCTGAAACTTATACTTTTGAGAATAGCTCTCATGGCGTAAAAGTCATGCATGTGAAAAAGATCGAATCGCTGATGTCTTTATAGTTCGGCCTCAAGTCATGAATTTTTATGCAATTGCGCCAATTCTTTTCATGAGGGTCGACCATGTAAGAATGCATCCACACAGCAAATATTTTTGTTCTGAAACTAATACTTTTGAGAATAGCTCTCATGGCGTAAAAGTCATGCATGTGAAAAAGATCGAATCGCTGATGTCTTTATAGTTCGGCCTCAAGTCATGAATTTTTATGCAATTGCGCCAATTCTTTTCATGAGGGTCGACCATGTAAGAATGCATCCACACAGCAAATATTTTTGTTCTGAAACTTATACTTTTGAGAATAGCTCTCATGGCGTAAAAGTCATGCATGTGAAAAAGATCGAATCGCTGATGTCTTTATAGTTCGGCCTCAAGTCATGAATTTTTATGCAATTGCGCCAATTCTTTTCATGAGGGTCGACCATGTAAGAATGCATCCACACAGCAAATATTTTTGTTCTGAAAAAAAAACTTTTGAGAATAGCTCTCATGGCGTAAAAGTCATGCATGTGAAAAAGATCGAATCGCTAATGTTTTTATAGTTCGGCCTCAAGTCATGAATTTGTTATGCAATTGCGCCAATTCTTTTCCTGAGGGTCGACCATGTAAGAATGCATCCACACAGCAAATATTTTTGTTCTGAAACTAATACTTTTGAGAATAGCTCTCATGGCGTAAAAGTCATGCATGTGAAAAAGATCGAATCGCTGATGTTTTTATAGTTCGGCCTCAAGTCATGAATTTTTATGCAATTGCGCCAATTCTTTTCATGAGGGTCGACCATGTAAGAATGCATCCACACACCAAATATTTTTGTTCTGAAACTAATACTTTTGAGAATAGCTCTCATGGCGTAAAAGTCATGCATGTGAAAAAGATCGAATCGCTGATGTCTTTATAGTTCGGCCTCAAGTCATGAATTTTTATGCAATTGCGCCAATTCTTTTCATGAGGGTCGACCATGTAAGAATGCATCCACACACCAAATATTTTTGTTCTGAAACTAATACTTTTGAGAATAGCTCTCATGGCGTAAAAGTCATGCATGTGAAAAAGATCGAATCGCTGATGTTTTTATAGTTCGGCCTCAAGTCATGAATTTTTATGCAATTGCGCCAATTCTTTTCATGAGGGTCGACCATGTAAGAATGCATCCACACAGCAAATATTTTTGTTCTGAAACTAATACTTTTGAGAATAGCTCTCATGGCGTAAAAGTCATGCATGTGAAAAAGATCGAATCGCTGATGTTTTTATAGTTCGGCCTCAAGTCATGAATTTTTATGCAATTGCGCCAATTCTTTTCATGAGGGTCGACCATGTAAGAATGCATCCACACAGCAAATATTTTTGTTCTGAAACTTATACTTTTGAGAATAGCTCTCATGGCGTAAAAGTCATGCATGTGAAAAAGATCGAATCGCTGATGTTTTTATAGTTCGGCCTCAAGTCATGAATTTTTATGCAATTGCGCCAATTCTTTTCATGAGGGTCGACCATGTAAGAATGCATCCACACAGCAAATATTTTTGTTCTGAAACTAATACTTTTGAGAATAGCTCTCATGGCGTAAAAGTCATGCATGTGAAAAAGATCGAATCGCTGATGTTTTTATAGTTCGGCCTCAAGTCATGAATTTTTATGCAATTGCGCCAATTCTTTTCATGAGGGTCGACCATGTAAGAATGCATCCACACACCAAATATTTTTGTTCTGAAACTTATACTTTTGAGAATAGCTCTCATGGCGTAAAAGTCATGCATGTGAAAAAGATCGAATCGCTGATGTCTTTATAGTTCGGCCTCAAGTCATGAATTTTTATGCAATTGCGCCAATTCTTTTCATGAGGGTCGACCATGTAAGAATGCATCCACACACCAAATATTTTTGTTCTGAAACTTATACTTTTGAGAATAGCTCTCATGGCGTAAAAGTCATGCATGTGAAAAAGATCGAATCGCTGATGTCTTTATAGTTCGGCCTCAAGTCATGAATTTTTATGCAATTGCGCCAATTCTTTTCATGAGGGTCGACCATGTAAGAATGCATCCACACAGCAAATATTTTTGTTCTGAAAAAAAAACTTTTGAGAATAGCTCTCATGGCGTAAAAGTCATGCATATGAAAAAGATCGAATCGCTAATGTTTTTATAGTTCGGCCTCAAGTCATGAATTTGTTATGCAATTGCGCCAATTCTTTTCCTGAGGGTCGACCATGTAAGAATGCATCCACACAGCAAATATTTTTGTTCTGAAACTAATACTTTTGAGAATAGCTCTCATGGCGTAAAAGTCATGCATGTGAAAAAGATCGAATCGCTGATGTTTTTATAGTTCGGCCTCAAGTCATGAATTTTTATGCAATTGCGCCAATTCTTTTCATGAGGGTCGACCATGTAAGAATGCATCCACACAGCAAATATTTTTGTTCTGAAACTTATACTTTTGAGAATAGCTCTCATGGCGTAAAAGTCATGCATGTGAAAAAGATCGAATCGCTGATGTCTTTATAGTTCGGCCTCAAGTCATGAATTTTTATGCAATTGCGCCAATTCTTTTCCTGAGGGTCGACCATGTAAGAATGCATTCACACAGCAAATATTTTTGTTCTGAAACTTATACTTTTGAGAATAGCTCTCATGGCGTAAAAGTCATGCATGTGAAAAAGATCGAATCGCTGATGTCTTTATAGTTCGGCCTCAAGTCATGAATTTTTATGCAATTGCGCCAATTCTTTTCATGAGGGTCGACCATGTAAGAATGCATCCACACACCAAATATTTTTGTTCTGAAACTAATACTTTTGAGAATAGCTCTCATGGCGTAAAAGTCATGCATGTGAAAAAGATCGAATCGCTGATGTCTTTATAGTTCGGCCTCAAGTCATGAATTTTTATGCAATTGCGCCAATTCTTTTCATGAGGGTCGACCATGTAAGAATGCAACCACACACCAAATATTTTTGTTCTGAAACTAATACTTTTGAGAATAGCTCTCATGGCGTAAAAGTCATGCATGTGAAAAAGATCGAATCGCTGATGTTTTTATAGTTCGGCCTCAAGTCATGAATTTTTATGCAATTGCGCCAATTCTTTTCATGAGGGTCGACCATGTAAGAATGCATCCACACAGCAAATATTTTTGTTCTGAAACTAATACTTTTGAGAATAGCTCTCATGGCGTAAAAGTCATGCATGTGAAAAAGATCGAATCGCTGATGTTTTTATAGTTCGGCCTCAAGTCATGAATTTTTATGCAATTGCGCCAATTCTTTTCATGAGGGTCGACCATGTAAGAATGCATCCACACAGCAAATATTTTTGTTCTGAAACTTATACTTTTGAGAATAGCTCTCATGGCGTAAAAGTCATGCATGTGAAAAAGATCGAATCGCTGATGTTTTTATAGTTCGGCCTCAAGTCATGAATTTTTATGCAATTGCGCCAATTCTTTTCATGAGGGTCGACCATGTAAGAATGCATCCACACAGCAAATATTTTTGTTCTGAAACTAATACTTTTGAGAATAGCTCTCATGGCGTAAAAGTCATGCATGTGAAAAAGATCGAATCGCTGATGTTTTTATAGTTCGGCCTCAAGTCATGAATTTTTATGCAATTGCGCCAATTCTTTTCATGAGGGTCGACCATGTAAGAATGCATCCACACACCAAATATTTTTGTTCTGAAACTTATACTTTTGAGAATAGCTCTCATGGCGTAAAAGTCATGCATGTGAAAAAGATCGAATCGCTGATGTCTTTATAGTTCGGCCTCAAGTCATGAATTTTTATGCAATTGCGCCAATTCTTTTCCTGAGGGTCGACCATGTAAGAATGCATCCACACAGCAAATATTTTTGTTCTGAAAAAAAAACTTTTGAGAATAGCTCTCATGGCGTAAAAGTCATGCATATGAAAAAGATCGAATCGCTAATGTTTTTATAGTTCGGCCTCAAGTCATGAATTTGTTATGCAATTGCGCCAATTCTTTTCCTGAGGGTCGACCATGTAAGAATGCATCCACACAGCAAATATTTTTGTTCTGAAAACTAATACTTTTGAGAATAGCTCTCATGGCGTAAAGTCATGCATGTGAAAAAGATCGAATCGCTGATGTTTTTATAGTTCGGCCTCAAGTCATGAATTTTTATGCAATTGCGCCAATTCTTTTCATGAGGGTCGACCATGTAAGAATGCATCCACACAGCAAATATTTTTGTTCTGAAACTTATACTTTTGAGAATAGCTCTCATGGCGTAAAAGTCATGCATGTGAAAAAGATCGAATCGCTGATGTCTTTATAGTTCGGCCTCAAGTCATGAATTTTTATGCAATTGCGCCAATTCTTTTCCTGAGGGTCGACCATGTAAGAATGCATTCACACAGCAAATATTTTTGTTCTGAAACTAATACTTTTGAGAATAGCTCTCATGGCGTAAAAGTCATGCATGTGAAAAAGATCGAATCGCTGATGTCTTTATAGTTCGGCCTCAAGTCATGAATTTTTATGCAATTGCGCCAATTCTTTTCATGAGGGTCGACCATGTAAGAATGCATCCACACACCAAATATTTTTGTTCTGAAACTAATACTTTTGAGAATAGCTCTCATGGCGTAAAAGTCATGCATGTGAAAAAGATCGAATCGCTGATGTCTTTATAGTTCGGCCTCAAGTCATGAATTTTTATGCAATTGCGCCAATTCTTTTCATGAGGGTCGACCATGTAAGAATGCATCCACACACCAAATATTTTTGTTCTGAAACTAATACTTTTGAGAATAGCTCTCATGGCGTAAAAGTCATGCATGTGAAAAAGATCGAATCGATGATGTTTTTTATAGTTCGGCCTCAAGTCATGAATTTTTATGCAATTGCGCCAATTCTTTTCATGAGGGTCGACCATGTAAGAATGCATCCACACAGCAAATATTTTTGTTCTGAAACTAATACTTTTGAGAATAGCTCTCATGGCGTAAAAGTCATGCATGTGAAAAAGATCGAATCGCTGATGTCTTTTATAGTTCGGCCTCAAGTCATGAATTTTTATGCAATTGCGCCAATTCTTTTCATGAGGGGTCGACCATGTAAGAATGCATCCACACAGCAAATATTTTTGTTCTGAAACTTATACTTTTGAGAATAGCTCTCATGGCGTAAAAGTCATTGCATGTGAAAAAGATCGAATCGCTGATGTTTTTATAGTTCGGCCTCAAGTCATGAATTTTTATGCAATTGCGCCAATTCTTTTCATGAGGGTCGACCATGTAAGAATGCATCCACACACCAAATATTTTTGTTCTGAAACTTATACTTTTGAGAATAGCTCTCATGGCGTAAAAGTCATGCATGTGAAAAAGATCGAATCGCTGATGTCTTTATAGTTCGGCCTCAAGTCATGAATTTTTATGCAATTGCGCCAATTCTTTTCATGAGGGTCGACCATGTAAGAATGCATCCACACAGCAAATATTTTTGTTCTGAAACTTATACTTTTGAGAATAGCTCTCATGGCGTAAAAGTCATGCATGTGAAAAAGATCGAATCGCTGATGTCTTTATAGTTCGGCCTCAAGTCATGAATTTTTATGCAATTGCGCCAATTCTTTTCATGAGGGTCGACCATGTAAGAATGCATCCACACAGCAAATATTTTTGTTCTGAAACTAATACTTTTGAGAATAGCTCTCATGGCGTAAAAGTCATGCATGTGAAAAAGATCGAATCGCTGATGTCTTTATAGTTCGGCCTCAAGTCATGAATTTTTATGCAATTGCGCCAATTCTTTTCATGAGGGTCGACCATGTAAGAATGCATCCACACAGCAAATATTTTTGTTCTGAAACTAATACTTTTGAGAATAGCTCTCATGGCGTAAAAGTCATGCATGTGAAAAAGATCGAATCGCTGATGTTTTTATAGTTCGGCCTCAAGTCATGAATTTTTATGCAATTGCGCCAATTCTTTTCATGAGGGGTCGACCATGTAAGAATGCATCCACACACCAAATATTTTTGTTCTGAAACTTATACTTTTGAGAATAGCTCTCATGGCGTAAAAGTCATGCATGTGAAAAAGATCGAATCGCTGATGTCTTTATAGTTCGGCCTCAAGTCATGAATTTTTATGCAATTGCGCCAATTCTTTTCATGAGGGTCGACCATGTAAGAATGCATCCACACACCAAATATTTTTGTTCTGAAACTTATACTTTTGAGAATAGCTCTCATGGCGTAGAAGTCATGCATGTGAAAAAGATCGAATCGCTGATGTCTTTATAGTTCGGCCTCAAGTCATGAATTTTTATGCAATTGCGCCAATTCTTTTCATGAGGGTCGACCATGTAAGAATGCATCCACACAGCAAATATTTTTGTTCTGAAACTAATACTTTTGAGAATAGCTCTCATGGCGTAAAAGTCATGCATGTGAAAAAGATCGAATCGCTGATGTCTTTATAGTTCGGCCTCAAGTCATGAATTTTTATGCAATTGCGCCAATTCTTTTCCTGAGGGTCGACCATGTAAGAATGCATCCACACACCAAATATTTTTGTTCTGAAACTAATACTTTTGAGAATAGCTCTCATGGCGTAAAAGTCATGCATGTGAAAAAGATCGAATCGCTGATGTCTTTATAGTTCGGCCTCAAGTCATGAATTTTTATGCAATTGCGCCAATTCTTTTCATGAGGGTCGATCATGTAAGAATGCATCCACACAGCAAATATTTTTTCTTCTGAAACTAATACTTTTGAGAATAGCTCTCATGGCGTAAAAGTCATGCATGTGAAAAAGATCGAATCGCTGATGTCTTTATAGTTCGGCCTCAAGTCATGAATTTTTATGCAATTGCGCCAATTCTTTTCATGAGGGTCGACCATGTAAGAATGCATCCACACACCACATATTTTTGTTCTGAAACTTATACTTTTGAGAATAGCTCTCATGGCGTAAAAGTCATGCATGTGAAAAAGATCGAATCGCTGATGTCTTTATAGTTCGGCCTCAAGTCATGAATTTTTATGCAATTGCGCCAATTCTTTTCCTGAGGGTCGACCATGTAAGAATGCATCCACACACCAAATATTTTTGTTCTGAAACTAATACTTTTGAGAATAGCCCTCATGGCGTAAAAGTCATGCATGTGAAAAAGATCGAATCGCTGATGTCTTTATAGTTCGGCCTCAAGTCATGAATTTTTATGCAATTGCGCCAATTCTTTTCATGAGGGTCGACCATGTAAGAATGCATCCACACAGCAAATATTTTTGTTCTGAAACTAATACTTTTGAGAATAGCTCTCATGGCGTAAAAGTCATGCATGTGAAAAAGATCGAATCGCTGATGTCTTTATAGTTCGGCCTCAAGTCATGAATTTTTATGCAATTGCGCCAATTCTTTTCCTGAGGGTCGACCATGTAAGAATGCATCCACACACCAAATATTTTTGTTCTGAAACTAATACTTTTGAGAATAGCTCTCATGGCGTAAAAGTCATGCATGTGAAAAAGATCGAATCGCTGAAATCTTTATAGTTCGGCCTCAAGTCATGAATTTTTATGCAATTGCGCCAATTCTTTTCATGAGGGTCGACCATGTAAGAATGCATCCACACACCAAATATTTTTGTTCTGAAACTTATACTTTTGAGAATAGCTCTCATGGCGTAAAAGTCATGCATGTGAAAAAGATCGAATCGCTGATGTCTTTATAGTTCGGCCTCAAGTCATGAATTTTTATGCAATTGCGCCAATTCTTTTCATGAGGGTCGACCATGTAAGAATGCATCCACACACCAAATATTTTTGTTCTGAAACTTATACTTTTGAGAATAGCTCTCATGGCGTAAAAGTCATGCATGTGAAAAAGATCGAATCGCTGATGTCTTTATAGTTCGGCCTCAAGTCATGAATTTTTATGCAATTGCGCCAATTCTTTTCATGAGGGTCGACCATGTAAGAATGCATCCACACAGCAAATATTTTTGTTCTGAAACTTATACTTTTGAGAATAGCTCTCATGGCGTAAAAGTCATGCATGTGAAAAAGATCGAATCGCTGATGTCTTTATAGTTCGGCCTCAAGTCATGAATTTTTATGCAATTGCGCCAATTCTTTTCCTGAGGGTCGACCATGTAAGAATGCATCCACACAGCAAATATTTTTGTTCTGAAACTAATACTTTTGAGAATAGCTCTCATGGCGTAAAAGTCATGCATGTGAAAAAGATCGAATCGCTGATGTCTTTATAGTTCGGCCTCAAGTCATGAATTTTTATGCAATTGCGCCAATTCTTTTCCTGAGGGTCGACCATGTAAGAATGCATCCACACAGCAAATATTTTTGTTCTGAAACTAATACTTTGAGAATAGCTCTCATGGCGTAAAAGTCATGCATGTGAAAAAGATCGAATCGCTGATGTCTTTATAGTTCGGCCTCAAGTCATGAATTTTTATGCAATTGCGCCAATTCTTTTCCTGAGGGTCGACCATGTAAGAATGCATCCACACAGCAAATATTTTTGTTCTGAAACTTATACTTTTGAGAATAGCTCTCATGGCGTAAAAGTCATGCATGTGAAAAAGATCGAATCGCTGATGTCTTTATAGTTCGGCCTCAAGTCATGAATTTTTATGCAATTGCGCCAATTCTTTTCCTGAGGGTCGACCATGTAAGAATGCATCCACACAGCAAATATTTTTGTTCTGAAACTAATACTTTTGAGAATAGCTCTCATGGCGTAAAAGTCATGCATGTGAAAAAGATCGAATCGCTGATGTCTTTATAGTTCGGCCTCAAGTCATGAATTTTTATGCAATTGCGCCAATTCTTTTCCTGAGGGTCGACCATGTAAGAATGCATCCACACAGCAAATATTTTTGTTCTGAAACTAATACTTTTGAGAATAGCTCTCATGGCGTAAAAGTCATGCATGTGAAAAAGATCGAATCGCTGATGTCTTTATAGTTCGGCCTCAAGTCATGAATTTTTATGCAATTGCGCCAATTCTTTTCCTGAGGGTCGACCATGTAAGAATGCATCCACACAGCAAATATTTTTGTTCTGAAACTTATACTTTTGAGAATAGCTCTCATGGCGTAAAAGTCATGCATGTGAAAAAGATCGAATCGCTGATGTCTTTATAGTTCGGCCTCAAGTCATGAATTTTTATGCAATTGCGCCAATTCTTTTCATGAGGGTCGACCATGTAAGAATGCATTCACACAGCAAATATTTTTGTTCTGAAACTTATACTTTTGAGAATAGCTCTCATGGCGTAAAAGTCATGCATGTGAAAAAGATCGAATCGCTGATGTCTTTATAGTTCGGCCTCAAGTCATGAATTTTTATGCAATTGCGCCAATTCTTTTCATGAGGGTCGACCATGTAAGAATGCATCCACACAGCAAATATTTTTGTTCTGAAACTAATACTTTTGAGAATAGCTCTCATGGCGTAAAAGTCATGCATGTGAAAAAGATCGAATCGCTGATGTTTTTATAGTTCGGCCTCAAGTCATGAATTTTTATGCAATTGCGCCAATTCTTTTCATGAGGGTCGACCATGTAAGAATGCATCCACACAGCCAAATATTTTTGTTCTGAAACTTATACTTTTGAGAATAGCTCTCATGGCGTAAAAGTCATGCATGTGAAAAAGATCGAATCGCTGATGTTTTTATAGTTCGGCCTCAAGTCATGAATTTTTATGCAATTGCGCCAATTCTTTCATGAGGGTCGACCATGTAAGAATGCATCCACACAGCCAAATATTTTTGTTCTGAAACTTATACTTTTGAGAATAGCTCTCATGGCGTAAAAGTCATGCATGTGAAAAAGATCGAATCGCTGATGTCTTTTATAGTTCGGCCTCAAGTCATGAATTTTTATGCAATTGCGCCAATTCTTTTCATGAGGGTCGACCATGTAAGAATGCATCCACACACCAAATATTTTTGTTCTGAAACTTATACTTTTGAGAATAGCTCTCATGGCGTAAAAGTCATGCATGTGAAAAAGATCGAATCGCTGATGTCTTTATAGTTCGGCCTCAAGTCATGAATTTTTATGCAATTGCGCCAATTCTTTTCATGAGGGTCGACCATGTAAGAATGCATCCACACACCAAATATTTTTGTTCTGAAACTTATACTTTTGAGAATAGCTCTCATGGCGTAAAAGTCATGCATGTGAAAAAGATCGAATCGCTGATGTCTTTATAGTTCGGCCTCAAGTCATGAATTTTTATGCAATTGCGCCAATTCTTTTCATGAGGGTCGACCATGTAAGAATGCATCCACACAGCAAATATTTTTGTTCTGAAACTTATACTTTTGAGAATAGCTCTCATGGCGTAAAAGTCATGCATGTGAAAAAGATCGAATCGCTGATGTCTTTATAGTTCGGCCTCAAGTCATGAATTTTTATGCAATTGCGCCAATTCTTTTCCTGAGGGTCGACCATGTAAGAATGCATCCACACACCAAATATTTTTGTTCTGAAACTAATACTTTTGAGAATAGCTCTCATGGCGTAAAAGTCATGCATGTGAAAAAGATCGAATCGCTGATGTCTTTATAGTTCGGCCTCAAGTCATGAATTTTTATGCAATTGCGCCAATTCTTTTCATGAGGGTCGACCATGTAAGAATGCATCCACACACCAAATATTTTTGTTCTGAAACTAATACTTTTGAGAATAGCTCTCATGGCGTAAAAGTCATGCATGTGAAAAAGATCGAATCGCTGATGTCTTTATAGTTCGGCCTCAAGTCATGAATTTTTATGCAATTGCGCCAATTCTTTTCATGAGGGTCGACCATGTAAGAATGCATCCACACACCAAATATTTTTGTTCTGAAACTTATACTTTTGAGAATAGCTCTCATGGCGTAAAAGTCATGCATGTGAAAAAGATCGAATCGCTGATGTCTTTATAGTTCGGCCTCAAGTCATGAATTTTTATGCAATTGCGCCAATTCTTTTCATGAGGGTCGACCATGTAAGAATGCATCCACACAGCAAATATTTTTGTTCTGAAACTTATACTTTTGAGAATAGCTCTCATGGCGTAAAAGTCATGCATGTGAAAAAGATCGAATCGCTGATGTCTTTATAGTTCGGCCTCAAGTCATGAATTTTTATGCAATTGCGCCAATTCTTTTCCTGAGGGTCGACCATGTAAGAATGCATCCACACAGCAAATATTTTTTGTTCTGAAACTTATACTTTTGAGAATAGCTCTCATGGCGTAAAAGTCATGCATGTGAAAAAGATCGAATCGCTGATGTCTTTATAGTTCGGCCTCAAGTCATGAATTTTTATGCAATTGCGCCAATTCTTTTCATGAGGGTCGACCATGTAAGAATGCATCCACACAGCAAATATTTTTGTTCTGAAACTTATACTTTTGAGAATAGCTCTCATGGCGTAAAAGTCATGCATGTGAAAAAGATCGAATCGCTGATGTCTTTATAGTTCGGCCTCAAGTCATGAATTTTTATGCAATTGCGCCAATTCTTTTCATGAGGGTCGACCATGTAAGAATGCATTCCACACAGCCAAATATTTTTGTTCTGAAACTTATACTTTTGAGAATAGCTCTCATGGCGTAAAAGTCATGCATGTGAAAAAGATCGAATCGCTGATGTCTTTATAGTTCGGCCTCAAGTCATGAATTTTTATGCAATTGCGCCAATTCTTTTCATGAGGGTCGACCATGTAAGAATGCATTCACACAGCAAATATTTTTGTTCTGAAACTTATACTTTTGAGAATAGCTCTCATGGCGTAAAAGTCATGCATGTGAAAAAGATCGAATCGCTGATGTCTTTATAGTTCGGCCTCAAGTCATGAATTTTTATGCAATTGCGCCAATTCTTTTCATGAGGGTCGACCATGTAAGAATGCATTCCACACAGCAAATATTTTTGTTCTGAAACTAATACTTTTGAGAATAGCTCTCATGGCGTAAAAGTCATGCATGTGAAAAAGATCGAATCGCTGATGTTTTTATAGTTCGGCCTCAAGTCATGAATTTTTATGCAATTGCGCCAATTCTTTTCCTGAGGGTCGACCATGTAAGAATGCATCCACACAGCCAAATATTTTTGTTCTGAAACTTATACTTTTGAGAATAGCTCTCATGGCGTAAAAGTCATGCATGTGAAAAAGATCGAATCGCTGATGTTTTTATAGTTCGGCCTCAAGTCATGAATTTTTATGCAATTGCGCCAATTCTTTTCATGAGGGTCGACCATGTAAGAATGCATCCACACAGCAAATATTTTTGTTCTGAAACTAATACTTTTGAGAATAGCTCTCATGGCGTAAAAGTCATGCATGTGAAAAAGATCGAATCGCTGATGTCTTTATAGTTCGGCCTCAAGTCATGAATTTTTATGCAATTGCGCCAATTCTTTTCATGAGGGTCGACCATGTAAGAATGCATCCACACAGCAAATATTTTTGTTCTGAAACTTATACTTTTGAGAATAGCTCTCATGGCGTAAAAGTCATGCATGTGAAAAAGATCGAATCGCTGATGTCTTTATAGTTCGGCCTCAAGTCATGAATTTTTATGCAATTGCGCCAATTCTTTTCATGAGGGTCGACCATGTAAGAATGCATCCACACAGCAAATATTTTTGTTCTGAAACTTATACTTTTGAGAATAGCTCTCATGGCGTAAAAGTCATGCATGTGAAAAAGATCGAATCGCTGATGTCTTTATAGTTCGGCCTCAAGTCATGAATTTTTATGCAATTGCGCCAATTCTTTTCATGAGGGTCGACCATGTAAGAATGCATCCACACAGCAAATATTTTTGTTCTGAAACTTATACTTTTGAGAATAGCTCTCATGGCGTAAAAGTCATGCATGTGAAAAAGATCGAATCGCTGATGTCTTTATAGTTCGGCCTCAAGTCATGAATTTTTATGCAATTGCGCCAATTCTTTTCCTGAGGGTCGACCATGTAAGAATGCATCCACACAGCAAATATTTTTGTTCTGAAACTAATACTTTTGAGAATAGCTCTCATGGCGTAAAAGTCATGCATGTGAAAAAGATCGAATCGCTGATGTCTTTATAGTTCGGCCTCAAGTCATGAATTTTTATGCAATTGCGCCAATTCTTTTCCTGAGGGTCGACCATGTAAGAATGCATCCACACAGCAAATATTTTTGTTCTGAAACTAATACTTTTGAGAATAGCTCTCATGGCGTAAAAGTCATGCATGTGAAAAAGATCGAATCGCTGATGTCTTTATAGTTCGGCCTCAAGTCATGAATTTTTATGCAATTGCGCCAATTCTTTTCCTGAGGGTCGACCATGTAAGAATGCATCCACACAGCCAAATATTTTTGTTCTGAAACTTATACTTTTGAGAATAGCTCTCATGGCGTAAAAGTCATGCATGTGAAAAAGATCGAATCGCTGATGTCTTTATAGTTCGGCCTCAAGTCATGAATTTTTATGCAATTGCGCCAATTCTTTTCCTGAGGGTCGACCATGTAAGAATGCATCCACACAGCAAATATTTTTGTTCTGAAACTAATACTTTTGAGAATAGCTCTCATGGCGTAAAAGTCATGCATGTGAAAAAGATCGAATCGCTGATGTCTTTATAGTTCGGCCTCAAGTCATGAATTTTTATGCAATTGCGCCAATTCTTTTCCTGAGGGTCGACCATGTAAGAATGCATCCACACAGCAAATATTTTTGTTCTGAAACTAATACTTTTGAGAATAGCTCTCATGGCGTAAAAGTCATGCATGTGAAAAAGATCGAATCGCTGATGTCTTTATAGTTCGGCCTCAAGTCATGAATTTTTATGCAATTGCGCCAATTCTTTTCCTGAGGGTCGACCATGTAAGAATGCATCCACACAGCCAAATATTTTTGTTCTGAAACTTATACTTTTGAGAATAGCTCTCATGGCGTAAAAGTCATGCATGTGAAAAAGATCGAATCGCTGATGTCTTTATAGTTCGGCCTCAAGTCATGAATTTTTATGCAATTGCGCCAATTCTTTTCATGAGGGTCGACCATGTAAGAATGCATTCACACAGCAAATATTTTTGTTCTGAAACTTATACTTTTGAGAATAGCTCTCATGGCGTAAAAGTCATGCATGTGAAAAAGATCGAATCGCTGATGTCTTTATAGTTCGGCCTCAAGTCATGAATTTTTATGCAATTGCGCCAATTCTTTTCATGAGGGTCGACCATGTAAGAATGCATTCACACAGCAAATATTTTTGTTCTGAAACTAATACTTTTGAGAATAGCTCTCATGGCGTAAAAGTCATGCATGTGAAAAAGATCGAATCGCTGATGTTTTTATAGTTCGGCCTCAAGTCATGAATTTTTATGCAATTGCGCCAATTCTTTTCCTGAGGGTCGACCATGTAAGAATGCATCCACACACCAAATATTTTTGTTCTGAAACTTATACTTTTGAGAATAGCTCTCATGGCGTAAAAGTCATGCATGTGAAAAAGATCGAATCGCTGATGTTTTTATAGTTCGGCCTCAAGTCATGAATTTTTATGCAATTGCGCCAATTCTTTTCCTGAGGGTCGACCATGTAAGAATGCATCCACACACGCAAATATTTTTGTTCTGAAACTAATACTTTTGAGAATAGCTCTCATGGCGTAAAAGTCATGCATGTGAAAAAGATCGAATCGCTGATGTTTTATAGTTCGGCCTCAAGTCATGAATTTTTATGCAATTGCGCCAATTCTTTTCATGAGGGTCGACCATGTAAGAATGCATCCACACACCAAATATTTTTGTTCTGAAACTTATACTTTTGAGAATAGCTCTCATGGCGTAAAAGTCATGCATGTGAAAAAGATCGAATCGCTGATGTCTTTATAGTTCGGCCTCAAGTCATGAATTTTTATGCAATTGCGCCAATTCTTTTCATGAGGGTCGACCATGTAAGAATGCATCCACACACCAAATATTTTTGTTCTGAAACTTATACTTTTGAGAATAGCTCTCATGGCGTAAAAGTCATGCATGTGAAAAAGATCGAATCGCTGATGTCTTTATAGTTCGGCCTCAAGTCATGAATTTTTATGCAATTGCGCCAATTCTTTTCATGAGGGTCGACCATGTAAGAATGCATCCACACAGCAAATATTTTTGTTCTGAAACTTATACTTTTGAGAATAGCTCTCATGGCGTAAAAGTCATGCATGTGAAAAAGATCGAATCGCTGATGTCTTTATAGTTCGGCCCTCAAGTCATGAATTTTTATGCAATTGCGCCAATTCTTTTCCTGAGGGTCGACCATGTAAGAATGCATCCACACAGCAAATATTTTTGTTCTGAAACTAATACTTTTGAGAATAGCTCTCATGGCGTAAAAGTCATGCATGTGAAAAAGATCGAATCGCTGATGTCTTTATAGTTCGGCCCTCAAGTCATGAATTTTTATGCAATTGCGCCAATTCTTTTCCTGAGGGTCGACCATGTAAGAATGCATCCACACACCAAATATTTTTGTTCTGAAACTAATACTTTTGAGAATAGCTCTCATGGCGTAAAAGTCATGCATGTGAAAAAGATCGAATCGCTGATGTCTTTATAGTTCGGCCTCAAGTCATGAATTTTTATGCAATTGCGCCAATTCTTTTCATGAGGGTCGACCATGTAAGAATGCATCCACACACCAAATATTTTTGTTCTGAAACTAATACTTTTGAGAATAGCTCTCATGGCGTAAAAGTCATGCATGTGAAAAAGATCGAATCGCTGATGTCTTTATAGTTCGGCCTCAAGTCATGAATTTTTATGCAATTGCGCCAATTCTTTTCATGAGGGTCGACCATGTAAGAATGCATCCACACACCAAATATTTTTGTTCTGAAACTAATACTTTTGAGAATAGCTCTCATGGCGTAAAAGTCATGCATGTGAAAAAGATCGAATCGCTGATGTCTTTATAGTTCGGCCTCAAGTCATGAATTTTTATGCAATTGCGCCAATTCTTTTCATGAGGGTCGACCATGTAAGAATGCATCCACACACCAAATATTTTTGTTCTGAAACTAATACTTTTGAGAATAGCTCTCATGGCGTAAAAGTCATGCATGTGAAAAAGATCGAATCGCTGATGTTTTTATAGTTCGGCCTCAAGTCATGAATTTTTATGCAATTGCGCCAATTCTTTTCATGAGGGTCGACCATGTAAGAATGCATCCACACACCAAATATTTTTGTTCTGAAACTTATACTTTTGAGAATAGCTCTCATGGCGTAAAAGTCATGCATGTGAAAAAGATCGAATCGCTGATGTCTTTATAGTTCGGCCTCAAGTCATGAATTTTTATGCAATTGCGCCAATTCTTTTCATGAGGGTCGACCATGTAAGAATGCATCCACACACCAAATATTTTTGTTCTGAAACTTATACTTTTGAGAATAGCTCTCATGGCGTAAAAGTCATGCATGTGAAAAAGATCGAATCGCTGATGTCTTTATAGTTCGGCCTCAAGTCATGAATTTTTATGCAATTGCGCCAATTCTTTTCATGAGGGTCGACCATGTAAGAATGCATCCACACAGACCAAATATTTTTGTTCTGAAACTTATACTTTTGAGAATAGCTCTCATGGCGTAAAAGTCATGCATGTGAAAAAGATCGAATCGCTGATGTCTTTATAGTTCGGCCTCAAGTCATGAATTTTTATGCAATTGCGCCAATTCTTTTTCCTGAGGGTCGACCATGTAAGAATGCATCCACACAGCAAATATTTTTGTTCTGAAACTAATACTTTTGAGAATAGCTCTCATGGCGTAAAAGTCATGCATGTGAAAAAGATCGAATCGCTGATGTCTTTATAGTTCGGCCTCAAGTCATGAATTTTTATGCAATTGCGCCAATTCTTTTCCTGAGGGTCGACCATGTAAGAATGCATCCACACACCAAATATTTTTGTTCTGAAACTTATACTTTTGAGAATAGCTCTCATGGCGTAAAAGTCATGCATGTGAAAAAGATCGAATCGCTGATGTCTTTATAGTTCGGCCTCAAGTCATGAATTTTTATGCAATTGCGCCAATCTTTTCATGAGGGTCGACCCATGTAAGAATGCATTCACACAGCAAATATTTTTGTTCTGAAACTTATACTTTTGAGAATAGCTCTCATGGCGTAAAAGTCATGCATGTGAAAAAGATCGAATCGCTGATGTCTTTATAGTTCGGCCTCAAGTCATGAATTTTTATGCAATTGCGCCAATTCTTTTCATGAGGGTCGACCATGTAAGAATGCATTCACACAGCAAATATTTTTGTTCTGAAACTAATACTTTTGAGAATAGCTCTCATGGCGTAAAAGTCATGCATGTGAAAAAGATCGAATCGCTGATGTTTTTATAGTTCGGCCTCAAGTCATGAATTTTTATGCAATTGCGCCAATTCTTTTCCTGAGGGTCGACCATGTAAGAATGCATCCACACACCAAATATTTTTGTTCTGAAACTTATACTTTTGAGAATAGCTCTCATGGCGTAAAAGTCATGCATGTGAAAAAGATCGAATCGCTGATGTTTTTATAGTTCGGCCTCAAGTCATGAATTTTTATGCAATTGCGCCAATTCTTTTCATGAGGGTCGACCATGTAAGAATGCATCCACACAGCAAATATTTTTGTTCTGAAACTAATACTTTTGAGAATAGCTCTCATGGCGTAAAAGTCATGCATGTGAAAAAGATCGAATCGCTGATGTTTTTATAGTTCGGCCTCAAGTCATGAATTTTTATGCAATTGCGCCAATTCTTTTCATGAGGGTCGACCATGTAAGAATGCGATCCACACACCAAATATTTTTGTTCTGAAACTTATACTTTTGAGAATAGCTCTCATGGCGTAAAAGTCATGCATGTGAAAAAGATCGAATCGCTGATGTCTTTATAGTTCGGCCTCAAGTCATGAATTTTTTATGCAATTGCGCCAATTCTTTTCATGAGGGTCGACCATGTAAGAATGCATCCACACACCAAATATTTTTGTTCTGAAACTTATACTTTTGAGAATAGCTCTCATGGCGTAAAAGTCATGCATGTGAAAAAGATCGAATCGCTGATGTCTTTATAGTTCGGCCTCAAGTCATGAATTTTTATGCAATTGCGCCAATTCTTTTCATGAGGGTCGACCATGTAAGAATGCATCCACACAGCAAATATTTTTGTTCTGAAACTTATACTTTTGAGAATAGCTCTCATGGCGTAAAAGTCATGCATGTGAAAAAGATCGAATCGCTGATGTCTTTATAGTTCGGCCTCAAGTCATGAATTTTTATGCAATTGCGCCAATTCTTTTCCTGAGGGTCGACCATGTAAGAATGCATCCACACAGCAAATATTTTTGTTCTGAAACTAATACTTTTGAGAATAGCTCTCATGGCGTAAAAGTCATGCATGTGAAAAAGATCGAATCGCTGATGTCTTTATAGTTCGGCCTCAAGTCATGAATTTTTATGCAATTGCGCCAATTCTTTTCCTGAGGGTCGACCATGTAAGAATGCATCCACACAGCAAATATTTTTGTTCTGAAACTAATACTTTTGAGAATAGCTCTCATGGCGTAAAAGTCATGCATGTGAAAAGATCGAATCGCTGATGTCTTTATAGTTCGGCCTCAAGTCATGAATTTTTATGCAATTGCGCCAATTCTTTTCCTGAGGGTCGACCATGTAAGAATGCATCCACACAGCAAATATTTTTGTTCTGAAACTTATACTTTTGAGAATAGCTCTCATGGCGTAAAAGTCATGCATGTGAAAAAGATCGAATCGCTGATGTCTTTATAGTTCGGCCTCAAGTTCATGAATTTTTATGCAATTGCGCCAATTCTTTTCCTGAGGGTCGACCATGTAAGAATGCATTCACACAGCAAATATTTTTTGTTCTGAAAACTAATACTTTTGAGAATAGCTCTCATGGCGTAAAAGTCATGCATGTGAAAAAGATCGAATCGCTGATGTCTTTATAGTTCGGCCTCAAGTCATGAATTTTTATGCAATTGCGCCAATTCTTTTCCTGAGGGTCGACCAATGTAAGAATGCATCCACACAGCAAATATTTTTGTTCTGAAACTAATACTTTTGAGAATAGCTCTCATGGCGTAAAAGTCATGCATGTGAAAAAGATCGAATCGCTGATGTCTTTATAGTTCGGCCTCAAGTCATGAATTTTTATGCAATTGCGCCAATTCTTTTCCTGAGGGTCCGACCCATGTAAGAATGCATCCACACAGCCAAATATTTTTGTTCTGAAACTTATACTTTGAGAATAGCTCTCATGGCGTAAAAGTCATGCATGTGAAAAAGATCGAATCGCTGATGTCTTTATAGTTCGGCCTCAAGTCATGAATTTTTTATGCAATTGCGCCAATTCTTTTCATGAGGGTCGACCATGTAAGAATGCATTCACACAGCAAATATTTTTGTTCTGAAACTTATACATTTGAGAATAGCTCTCATGGCGTAAAAGTCATGCATGTGAAAAAGATCGAATCGCTGATGTCTTTTATAGTTCGGCCTCAAGTCATGAATTTTTATGCAATTGCGCCAATTCTTTTCCTGAGGGTCGACCATGTAAGAATGCATTCACACAGCAAATATTTTTGTTCTGAAACTAATACTTTTGAGAATAGCTCTCATGGCGTAAAAGTCATGCATGTGAAAAAGATCGAATCGCTGATGTTTTTATAGTTCGGCCTCAAGTCATGAATTTTTATGCAATTGCGCCAATTCTTTTCCTGAGGGTCGACCATGTAAGAATGCATCCACACAGCCAAATATTTTTGTTCTGAAACTTATACTTTTGAGAATAGCTCTCATGGCGTAAAAGTCATGCATGTGAAAAAGATCGAATCGCTGATGTTTTTATAGTTCGGCCTCAAGTCATGAATTTTTATGCAATTGCGCCAATTCTTTTCATGAGGGTCGACCATGTAAGAATGCATCCACACAGCAAATATTTTTGTTCTGAAAACTATACTTTTGAGAATAGCTCTCAGGCGTAAAAGTCATGCATGTGAAAAAGATCGAATCGCTGATGTCTTTATAGTTCGGCCTCAAGTTCATGAATTTTTATGCAATTGCGCCAATTCTTTTCATGAGGGTCGACCATGTAAGAATGCATCCACACACCAAATATTTTTGTTCTGAAACTTATACTTTTGAGAATAGCTCTCATGGCGTAAAAGTCATGCATGTGAAAAAGATCGAATCGCTGATGTCTTTATAGTTCGGCCTCAAGTCATGAATTTTTATGCAATTGCGCCAATTCTTTTCATGAGGGTCGACCATGTAAGAATGCATCCACACAGCAAATATTTTTGTTCTGAAACTTATACTTTTGAGAATAGCTCTCATGGCGTAAAAGTCATGCATGTGAAAAAGATCGAATCGCTGATGTCTTTATAGTTCGGCCTCAAGTCATGAATTTTTATGCAATTGCGCCAATTCTTTTCCTGAGGGTCGACCATGTAAGAATGCATCCACACAGCAAATATTTTTGTTCTGAAACTAATACTTTTGAGAATAGCTCTCATGGCGTAAAAGTCATGCATGTGAAAAAGATCGAATCGCTGATGTCTTTATAGTTCGGCCTCAAGTCATGAATTTTTATGCAATTGCGCCAATTCTTTTCCTGAGGGTCGACCATGTAAGAATGCATCCACACACCAAATATTTTTGTTCTGAAACTAATACTTTGAGAATAGCTCTCATGGCGTAAAAGTCATGCATGTGAAAAAGATCGAATCGCTGATGTCTTTATAGTTCGGCCTCAAGTCATGAATTTTTATGCAATTGCGCCAATTCTTTTCATGAGGGTCGACCATGTAAGAATGCATCCACACACCAAATATTTTTGTTCTGAAACTTATACTTTTGAGAATAGCTCTCATGGCGTAAAAGTCATGCATGTGAAAAAGATCGAATCGCTGATGTCTTTATAGTTCGGCCTCAAGTCATGAATTTTTATGCAATTGCGCCAATTCTTTTCATGAGGGTCGACCATGTAAGAATGCATCCACACACCAAATATTTTTGTTCTGAAACTTATACTTTTGAGAATAGCTCTCCATGGCGTAAAAGTCATGCATGTGAAAAGATCGAATCGCTGATGTCTTTATAGTTCGGCCTCAAGTCATGAATTTTTATGCAATTGCGCCAATTCTTTTCATGAGGGTCGACCATGTAAGAATGCATCCACACAGCAAATATTTTTGTTCTGAAACTTATACTTTTGAGAATAGCTCTCATGGCGTAAAAGTCATGCATGTGAAAAAGATCGAATCGCTGATGTCTTTATAGTTCGGCCTCAAGTCATGAATTTTTATGCAATTGCGCCAATTCTTTTCATGAGGGTCGACCATGTAAGAATGCATCCACACAGCAAATATTTTTGTTCTGAAACTAATACTTTTGAGAATAGCTCTCATGGCGTAAAAGTCATGCATGTGAAAAAGATCGAATCGCTGATGTCTTTATAGTTCGGCCTCAAGTCATGGATTTTTATGCAATTGCGCCAATTCTTTTCATGAGGGTCGACCATGTAAGAATGCTTCCACACACCAAATATTTTTGTTCTGAAACTAATACTTTTGAGAATAGCTCTCATGGCGTAAAAGTCATGCATGTGAAAAAGATCGAATCGCTGATGTCTTTATAGTTCGACCTCAAGTCATGAATTTTTATGCAATTGCGCCAATTCTTTTCATGAGGGTCGACCATGTAAGAATGCATCCACACAGCAAATATTTTTGTTCTGAAACTAATACTTTTGAGAATAGCTCTCATGGCGTAAAAGTCATGCATGTGAAAAAGATCGAATCGCTGATGTCTTTATAGTTCGGCCTCAAGTCATGGATTTTTATGCAATTGCGCCAATTCTTTTCATGAGGGTCGACCATGTAAGAATGCTTCCACACACCAAACATTTTTGTTCTGAAACTAATACTTTTGAGAATAGCTCTCATGGCGTAAAAGTCATGCATGTGAAAAAGATCGAATCGCTGATGTCTTTATAGTTCGACCTCAAGTCATGAATTTTTATGCAATTGCGCCAATTCTTTTCATGAGGGTCGACCATGTAAGAATGCATCCACACAGCAAATATTTTTGTTCTGAAACTAATACTTTTGAGAATAGCTCTCATGGCGTAAAAGTCATGCATGTGAAAAAGATCGAATCGCTGATGTCTTTATAGTTCGGCCTCAAGTCATGAATTTTTATGCAATTGCGCCAATTCTTTTCATGAGGGTCGACCATGTAAGAATGCATCCACACACCAAACATTTTTGTTCTGAAACTAATACTTTTGAGAATAGCTCTCATGGCGTAAAAGTCATGCATGTGAAAAAGATCGAATCGCTGATGTCTTTATAGTTCGGCCTCAAGTCATGAATTTTTATGCAATTGCGCCAATTCTTTTCATGAGGGTCGACCATGTAAGAATGCATCCACACAGCAAATATTTTTGTTCTGAAACTTATACTTTTGAGAATAGCTCTCATGGCGTAAAAGTCATGCATGTGAAAAAGATCGAATCGCTGATGTCTTTATAGTTCGGCCTCAAGTCATGAATTTTTATGCAATTGCGCCAATTCTTTTCATGAGGGTCGACCATGTAAGAATGCATCCACACAGCAAATATTTTTGTTCTGAAACTAATACTTTTGAGAATAGCTCTCATGGCGTAAAAGTCATGCATGTGAAAAAGATCGAATCGCTGATGTCTTTATAGTTCGGCCTCAAGTCATGGATTTTTATGCAATTGCGCCAATTCTTTTCATGAGGGTCGACCATGTAAGAATGCTTCCACACACCAAATATTTTTGTTCTGAAACTAATACTTTTGAGAATAGCTCTCATGGCGTAAAAGTCATGCATGTGAAAAAGATCGAATCGCTGATGTCTTTATAGTTCGACCTCAAGTCATGAATTTTTATGCAATTGCGCCAATTCTTTTCATGAGGGTCGACCATGTAAGAATGCATCCACACAGCAAATATTTTTGTTCTGAAACTAATACTTTTGAGAATAGCTCTCATGGCGTAAAAGTCATGCATGTGAAAAAGATCGAATCGCTGATGTCTTTATAGTTCGGCCTCAAGTCATGGATTTTTATGCAATTGCGCCAATTCTTTTCATGAGGGTCGACCATGTAAGAATGCTTCCACACACCAAACATTTTTGTTCTGAAACTAATACTTTTGAGAATAGCTCTCATGGCGTAAAAGTCATGCATGTGAAAAAGATCGAATCGCTGATGTCTTTATAGTTCGACCTCAAGTCATGAATTTTTATGCAATTGCGCCAATTCTTTTCATGAGGGTCGACCATGTAAGAATGCATCCACACACCAAATATTTTTGTTCTGAAACTAATACTTTTGAGAATAGCTCTCATGGCGTAAAAGTCATGCATGTGAAAAAGATCGAATCGCTGATGTCTTTATAGTTCGGCCTCAAGTCATGAATTTTTATGCAATTGCGCCAATTCTTTTCATGAGGGTCGACCATGTAAGAATGCATCCACACAGCAAATATTTTTGTTCTGAAACTAATACTTTTGAGAATAGCTCTCATGGCGTAAAAGTCATGCATGTGAAAAAGATCGAATCGCTGATGTCTTTATAGTTCGGCCTCAAGTCATGAATTTTTATGCAATTGCGCCAATTCTTTTCATGAGGGTCGACCATGTAAGAATGCATCCACACAGCAAATATTTTTGTTCTGAAACTTATACTTTTGAGAATAGCTCTCATGGCGTAAAAGTCATGCATGTGAAAAAGATCGAATCGCTGATGTCTTTATAGTTCGGCCTCAAGTCATGAATTTTTATGCAATTGCGCCAATTCTTTTCATGAGGGTCGACCATGTAAGAATGCATCCACACACCAAACATTTTTGTTCTGAAACTAATACTTTTGAGAATAGCTCTCATGGCGTAAAAGTCATGCATGTGAAAAAGATCGAATCGCTGATGTCTTTATAGTTCGGCCTCAAGTCATGAATTTTTATGCAATTGCGCCAATTCTTTTCATGAGGGTCGACCATGTAAGAATGCATCCACACAGCAAATATTTTTGTTCTGAAACTTATACTTTTGAGAATAGCTCTCATGGCGTAAAAGTCATGCATGTGAAAAAGATCGAATCGCTGATGTCTTTATAGTTCGGCCTCAAGTCATGAATTTTTATGCAATTGCGCCAATTCTTTTCATGAGGGTCGACCATGTAAGAATGCATCCACACACCAAATATTTTTGTTCTGAAACTAATACTTTTGAGAATAGCTCTCATGGCGTAAAAGTCATGCATGTGAAAAAGATCGAATCGCTGATGTCTTTATAGTTCGACCTCAAGTCATGAATTTTTATGCAATTGCGCCAATTCTTTTCATGAGGGTCGACCATGTAAGAATGCATCCACACACCAAATATTTTTGTTCTGAAACTTATACTTTTGAGAATAGCTCTCATGGCGTAAAAGTCATGCATGTGAAAAAGATCGAATCGCTGATGTCTTTATAGTTCGGCCTCAAGTCATGGATTTTTATGCAATTGCGCCAATTCTTTTCATGAGGGTCGACCATGTAAGAATGCATCCACACAGCAAATATTTTTGTTCTGAAACTAATACTTTTGAGAATAGCTCTCATGGCGTAAAAGTCATGCATGTGAAAAAGATCGAATCGCTGATGTCTTTATAGTTCGACCTCAAGTCATGAATTTTTATGCAATTGCGCCAATTCTTTTCATGAGGGTCGACCATGTAAGAATGCATCCACACACCAAATATTTTTGTTCTGAAACTAATACTTTTGAGAATAGCTCTCATGGCGTAAAAGTCATGCATGTGAAAAAGATCGAATCGCTGATGTCTTTATAGTTCGGCCTCAAGTCATGAATTTTTATGCAATTGCGCCAATTCTTTTCATGAGGGTCGACCATGTAAGAATGCATCCACACACCAAATATTTTTGTTCTGAAACTAATACTTTTGAGAATAGCTCTCATGGCGTAAAAGTCATGCATGTGAAAAAGATCGAATCGCTGATGTCTTTATAGTTCGGCCTCAAGTCATGGATTTTTATGCAATTGCGCCAATTCTTTTCATGAGGGTCGACCATGTAAGAATGCATCCACACAGCAAATATTTTTGTTCTGAAACTTATACTTTTGAGAATAGCTCTCATGGCGTAAAAGTCATGCATGTGAAAAAGATCGAATCGCTGATGTCTTTATAGTTCGGCCTCAAGTCATGAATTTTTATGCAATTGCGCCAATTCTTTTCATGAGGGTCGACCATGTAAGAATGCATCCACACACCAAATATTTTTGTTCTGAAACTTATACTTTTGAGAATAGCTCTCATGGCGTAAAAGTCATGCATGTGAAAAAGATCGAATCGCTGATGTCTTTATAGTTCGGCCTCAAGTCATGGATTTTTATGCAATTGCGCCAATTCTTTTCATGAGGGTCGACCATGTAAGAATGCTTCCACACACCAAACATTTTTGTTCTGAAACTAATACTTTTGAGAATAGCTCTCATGGCGTAAAAGTCATGCATGTGAAAAAGATCGAATCGCTGATGTCTTTATAGTTCGACCTCAAGTCATGAATTTTTATGCAATTGCGCCAATTCTTTTCATGAGGGTCGACCATGTAAGAATGCATCCACACAGCAAATATTTTTGTTCTGAAACTAATACTTTTGAGAATAGCTCTCATGGCGTAAAAGTCATGCATGTGAAAAAGATCGAATCGCTGATGTCTTTATAGTTCGACCTCAAGTCATGAATTTTTATGCAATTGCGCCAATTCTTTTCATGAGGGTCGACCATGTAAGAATGCATCCACACACCAAATATTTTTGTTCTGAAACTAATACTTTTGAGATTAGCTCTCATGGCGTAAAAGTCATGCATGTGAAAAAGATCGAATCGCTGATGTCTTTATAGTTCGGCCTCAAGTCATGAATTTTTATGCAATTGCGCCAACTCTTTTCATGAGGGTCGACCATGTAAGAATGCATCCACACACCAAATATTTTTGTTCTGAAACTAATACTTTTGAGAATAGCTCTCATGGCGTAAAAGTCATGCATGTGAAAAAGATCGAATCGCTGATGTCTTTATAGTTCGGCCTCAAGTCATGGATTTTTATGCAATTGCGCCAATTCTTTTCATGAGGGTCGACCATGTAAGAATGCATCCACACAGCAAATATTTTTGTTCTGAAACTTATACTTTTGAGAATAGCTCTCATGGCGTAAAAGTCATGCATGTGAAAAAGATCGAATCGCTGATGTCTTTATAGTTCGGCCTCAAGTCATGAATTTTTATGCAATTGCGCCAATTCTTTTCATGAGGGTCGACCATGTAAGAATGCATCCACACACCAAATATTTTTGTTCTGAAACTAATACTTTTGAGAATAGCTCTCATGGCGTAAAAGTCATGCATGTGAAAAAGATCGAATCGCTGATGTCTTTATAGTTCGACCTCAAGTCATGAATTTTTATGCAATTGCGCCAATTCTTTTCATGAGGGTCGACCATGTAAGAATGCATCCACACACCAAATATTTTTGTTCTGAAACTTATACTTTTGAGAATAGCTCTCATGGCGTAAAAGTCATGCATGTGAAAAAGATCGAATCGCTGATGTCTTTATAGTTCGGCCTCAAGTCATGGATTTTTATGCAATTGCGCCAATTCTTTTCATGAGGGTCGACCATGTAAGAATGCATCCACACAGCAAATATTTTTGTTCTGAAACTAATACTTTTGAGAATAGCTCTCATGGCGTAAAAGTCATGCATGTGAAAAAGATCGAATCGCTGATGTCTTTATAGTTCGACCTCAAGTCATGAATTTTTATGCAATTGCGCCAATTCTTTTCATGAGGGTCGACCATGTAAGAATGCATCCACACACCAAATATTTTTGTTCTGAAACTAATACTTTTGAGAATAGCTCTCATGGCGTAAAAGTCATGCATGTGAAAAAGATCGAATCGCTGATGTCTTTATAGTTCGGCCTCAAGTCATGAATTTTTATGCAATTGCGCCAATTCTTTTCATGAGGGTCGACCATGTAAGAATGCATCCACACACCAAATATTTTTGTTCTGAAACTAATACTTTTGAGAATAGCTCTCATGGCGTAAAAGTCATGCATGTGAAAAAGATCGAATCGCTGATGTCTTTATAGTTCGGCCTCAAGTCATGGATTTTTATGCAATTGCGCCAATTCTTTTCATGAGGGTCGACCATGTAAGAATGCATCCACACAGCAAATATTTTTGTTCTGAAACTTATACTTTTGAGAATAGCTCTCATGGCGTAAAAGTCATGCATGTGAAAAAGATCGAATCGCTGATGTCTTTATAGTTCGGCCTCAAGTCATGAATTTTTATGCAATTGCGCCAATTCTTTTCATGAGGGTCGACCATGTAAGAATGCACCCACACAGCAAATATTTTTGTTCTGAAACTTATACTTTTGAGAATAGCTCTCATGGCGTAAAAGTCATGCATGTGAAAAAGATCGAATCGCTGATGTCTTTATAGTTCGGCCTCAAGTCATGGATTTTTATGCAATTGCGCCAATTCTTTTCATGAGGGTCGACCATGTAAGAATGCTTCCACACACCAAACATTTTTGTTCTGAAACTAATACTTTTGAGAATAGCTCTCATGGCGTAAAAGTCATGCATGTGAAAAAGATCGAATCGCTGATGTCTTTATAGTTCGACCTCAAGTCATGAATTTTTATGCAATTGCGCCAATTCTTTTCATGAGGGTCGACCATGTAAGAATGCATCCACACAGCAAATATTTTTGTTCTGAAACTAATACTTTTGAGAATAGCTCTCATGGCGTAAAAGTCATGCATGTGAAAAAGATCGAATCGCTGATGTCTTTATAGTTCGACCTCAAGTCATGAATTTTTATGCAATTGCGCCAATTCTTTTCATGAGGGTCGACCATGTAAGAATGCATCCACACACCAAATATTTTTGTTCTGAAACTAATACTTTTGAGATTAGCTCTCATGGCGTAAAAGTCATGCATGTGAAAAAGATCGAATCGCTGATGTCTTTATAGTTCGGCCTCAAGTCATGAATTTTTATGCAATTGCGCCAATTCTTTTCATGAGGGTCGACCATGTAAGAATGCATCCACACACCAAATATTTTTGTTCTGAAACTAATACTTTTGAGAATAGCTCTCATGGCGTAAAAGTCATGCATGTGAAAAAGATCGAATCGCTGATGTCTTTATAGTTCGGCCTCAAGTCATGGATTTTTATGCAATTGCGCCAATTCTTTTCATGAGGGTCGACCATGTAAGAATGCATCCACACAGCAAATATTTTTGTTCTGAAACTTATACTTTTGAGAATAGCTCTCATGGCGTAAAAGTCATGCATGTGAAAAAGATCGAATCGCTGATGTCTTTATAGTTCGGCCTCAAGTCATGAATTTTTATGCAATTGCGCCAATTCTTTTCATGAGGGTCGACCATGTAAGAATGCACCCACACAGCAAATATTTTTGTTCTGAAACTTATACTTTTGAGAATAGCTCTCATGGCGTAAAAGTCATGCATGTGAAAAAGATCGAATCGCTGATGTCTTTATAGTTCGGCCTCAAGTCATGAATTTTTATGCAATTGCGCCAATTCTTTTCATGAGGGTCGACCATGTAAGAATGCATCCACACAGCAAATATTTTTGTTCTGAAACTAATACTTTTGAGAATAGCTCTCATGGCGTAAAAGTCATGCATGTGAAAAAGATCGAATCGCTGATGTCTTTATAGTTCGGCCTCAAGTCATGGATTTTTATGCAATTGCGCCAATTCTTTTCATGAGGGTCGACCATGTAAGAATGCTTCCACACACCAAACATTTTTGTTCTGAAACTAATACTTTTGAGAATAGCTCTCATGGCGTAAAAGTCATGCATGTGAAAAAGATCGAATCGCTGATGTCTTTATAGTTCGACCTCAAGTCATGAATTTTTATGCAATTGCGCCAATTCTTTTCATGAGGGTCGACCATGTAAGAATGCATCCACACACCAAATATTTTTGTTCTGAAACTTATCCTTTTGAGAATAGCTCTCATGGCGTAAAAGTCATGCATGTGAAAAAGATCGAATCGCTGATGTCTTTATAGTTCGGCCTCAAGTCATGAATTTTATGCAATTGCGCCAATTCTTTTCATGAGGGTCGACCATGTAAGAATGCATCCACACAGCAAATATTTTTGTTCTGAAACTTATACTTTTGAGAATAGCTCTCATGGCGTAAAAGTCATGCATGTGAAAAAGATCGAATCGCTGATGTCTTTATAGTTCGGCCTCAAGTCATGAATTTTTATGCAATTGCGCCAATTCTTTTCATGAGGGTCGACCATGTAAGAATGCATCCACACACCAAATATTTTTGTTCTGAAACTTATACTTTTGAGAATAGCTCTCATGGCGTAAAAGTCATGCATGTGAAAAAGATCGAATCGCTGATGTCTTTATAGTTCGGCCTCAAGTCATGAATTTTATGCAATTGCGCCAATTCTTTTCATGAGGGTCGACCATGTAAGAATGCATCCACACAGCAAATATTTTTGTTCTGAAACTTATACTTTTGAGAATAGCTCTCATGGCGTAAAAGTCATGCATGTGAAAAAGATCGAATCGCTGATGTCTTTATAGTTCGGCCTCAAGTCATGAATTTTTATGCAATTGCGCCAATTCTTTTCATGAGGGTCGACCATGTAAGAAGGCATCCACACACCAAACATTTTTGTTCTGAAACTAATACTTTTGAGAATAGCTCTCATGGCGTAAAAGTCATGCATGTGAAAAAGATCGAATCGCTGATGTCTTTATAGTTCGGCCTCAAGTCATGAATTTTTATGCAATTGCGCCAATTCTTTTCATGAGGGTCGACCATGTAAGAATGCATCCACACACCAAATATTTTTGTTCTGAAACTTATACTTTTGAGAATAGCTCTCATGGCGTAAAAGTCATGCATGTGAAAAAGATCGAATCGCTGATGTCTTTATAGTTCGGCCTCAAGTCATGAATTTTTATGCAATTGCGCCAATTCTTTTCATGAGGGTCGACCATGTAAGAATGCATCCACACAGCAAATATTTTTGTTCTGAAACTAATACTTTTGAGAATAGCTCTCATGGCGTAAAAGTCATGCATGTGAAAAAGATCGAATCGCTGATGTCTTTATAGTTCGGCCTCAAGTCATGAATTTTTATGCAATTGCGCCAATTCTTTTCATGAGGGTCGACCATGTAAGAATGCTTCCACACACCAAATATTTTTGTTCTGAAACTAATACTTTTGAGAATAGCTCTCATGGCGTAAAAGTCATGCATGTGAAAAAGATCGAATCGCTGATGTCTTTATAGTTCGACCTCAAGTCATGAATTTTTATGCAATTGCGCCAATTCTTTTCATGAGGGTCGACCATGTAAGAATGCATCCACACACCAAATATTTTTGTTCTGAAACTTATACTTTTGAGAATAGCTCTCATGGCGTAAAAGTCATGCATGTGAAAAAGATCGAATCGCTGATGTCTTTATAGTTCGGCCTCAAGTCATGAATTTTTATGCAATTGCGCCAATTCTTTTCATGAGGGTCGACCATGTAAGAATGCATCCACACAGCAAATATTTTTGTTCTGAAACTTATACTTTTGAGAATAGCTCTCATGGCGTAAAAGTCATGCATGTGAAAAAGATCGAATCGCTGATGTCTTTATAGTTCGGCCTCAAGTCATGGATTTTTATGCAATTGCGCCAATTCTTTTCATGAGGGTCGACCATGTAAGAATGCTTCCACACACCAAACATTTTTGTTCTGAAACTAATACTTTTGAGAATAGCTCTCATGGCGTAAAAGTCATGCATGTGAAAAAGATCGAATCGCTGATGTCTTTATAGTTCGACCTCAAGTCATGAATTTTTATGCAATTGCGCCAATTCTTTTCATGAGGGTCGACCATGTAAGAATGCATCCACACACCAAATATTTTTGTTCTGAAACTAATACTTTTGAGAATAGCTCTCATGGCGTAAAAGTCATGCATGTGAAAAAGATCGAATCGCTGATGTCTTTATAGTTCGGCCTCAAGTCATGAATTTTTATGCAATTGCGCCAATTCTTTTCATGAGGGTCGACCATGTAAGAATGCATCCACACACCAAATATTTTTGTTCTGAAACTAATACTTTTGAGAATAGCTCTCATGGCGTAAAAGTCATGCATGTGAAAAAGATCGAATCGCTGATGTCTTTATAGTTCGGCCTCAAGTCATGAATTTTTATGCAATTGCGCCAATTCTTTTCATGAGGGTCGACCATGTAAGAATGCATCCACACAGCAAATATTTTTGTTCTGAAACTTATACTTTTGAGAATAGCTCTCATGGCGTAAAAGTCATGCATGTGAAAAAGATCGAATCGCTGATGTCTTTATAGTTCGGCCTCAAGTCATGAATTTTTATGCAATTGCGCCAATTCTTTTCATGAGGGTCGACCATGTAAGAATGCATCCACACAGCAAATATTTTTGTTCTGAAACTAATACTTTTGAGAATAGCTCTCATGGCGTAAAAGTCATGCATGTGAAAAAGATCGAATCGCTGATGTCTTTATAGTTCGGCCTCAAGTCATGGATTTTTATGCAATTGCGCCAATTCTTTTCATGAGGGTCGACCATGTAAGAATGCTTCCACACACCAAATATTTTTGTTCTGAAACTAATACTTTTGAGAATAGCTCTCATGGCGTAAAAGTCATGCATGTGAAAAAGATCGAATCGCTGATGTCTTTATAGTTCGACCTCAAGTCATGAATTTTTATGCAATTGCGCCAATTCTTTTCATGAGGGTCGACCATGTAAGAATGCATCCACACACCAAATATTTTTGTTCTGAAACTTATCCTTTTGAGAATAGCTCTCATGGCGTAAAAGTCATGCATGTGAAAAAGATCGAATCGCTGATGTCTTTATAGTTCGGCCTCAAGTCATGAATTTTATGCAATTGCGCCAATTCTTTTCATGAGGGTCGACCATGTAAGAATGCATCCACACAGCAAATATTTTTGTTCTGAAACTTATACTTTTGAGAATAGCTCTCATGGCGTAAAAGTCATGCATGTGAAAAAGATCGAATCGCTGATGTCTTTATAGTTCGGCCTCAAGTCATGAATTTTTATGCAATTGCGCCAATTCTTTTCATGAGGGTCGACCATGTAAGAATGCATCCACACACCAAATATTTTTGTTCTGAAACTTATACTTTTGAGAATAGCTCTCATGGCGTAAAAGTCATGCATGTGAAAAAGATCGAATCGCTGATGTCTTTATAGTTCGGCCTCAAGTCATGAATTTTATGCAATTGCGCCAATTCTTTTCATGAGGGTCGACCATGTAAGAATGCATCCACACAGCAAATATTTTTGTTCTGAAACTTATACTTTTGAGAATAGCTCTCATGGCGTAAAAGTCATGCATGTGAAAAAGATCGAATCGCTGATGTCTTTATAGTTCGGCCTCAAGTCATGAATTTTTATGCAATTGCGCCAATTCTTTTCATGAGGGTCGACCATGTAAGAAGGCATCCACACACCAAACATTTTTGTTCTGAAACTAATACTTTTGAGAATAGCTCTCATGGCGTAAAAGTCATGCATGTGAAAAAGATCGAATCGCTGATGTCTTTATAGTTCGGCCTCAAGTCATGAATTTTTATGCAATTGCGCCAATTCTTTTCATGAGGGTCGACCATGTAAGAATGCATCCACACACCAAATATTTTTGTTCTGAAACTTATACTTTTGAGAATAGCTCTCATGGCGTAAAAGTCATGCATGTGAAAAAGATCGAATCGCTGATGTCTTTATAGTTCGGCCTCAAGTCATGAATTTTTATGCAATTGCGCCAATTCTTTTCATGAGGGTCGACCATGTAAGAATGCATCCACACAGCAAATATTTTTGTTCTGAAACTAATACTTTTGAGAATAGCTCTCATGGCGTAAAAGTCATGCATGTGAAAAAGATCGAATCGCTGATGTCTTTATAGTTCGGCCTCAAGTCATGAATTTTTATGCAATTGCGCCAATTCTTTTCATGAGGGTCGACCATGTAAGAATGCTTCCACACACCAAATATTTTTGTTCTGAAACTAATACTTTTGAGAATAGCTCTCATGGCGTAAAAGTCATGCATGTGAAAAAGATCGAATCGCTGATGTCTTTATAGTTCGACCTCAAGTCATGAATTTTTATGCAATTGCGCCAATTCTTTTCATGAGGGTCGACCATGTAAGAATGCATCCACACACCAAATATTTTTGTTCTGAAACTTATACTTTTGAGAATAGCTCTCATGGCGTAAAAGTCATGCATGTGAAAAAGATCGAATCGCTGATGTCTTTATAGTTCGGCCTCAAGTCATGAATTTTTATGCAATTGCGCCAATTCTTTTCATGAGGGTCGACCATGTAAGAATGCATCCACACAGCAAATATTTTTGTTCTGAAACTTATACTTTTGAGAATAGCTCTCATGGCGTAAAAGTCATGCATGTGAAAAAGATCGAATCGCTGATGTCTTTATAGTTCGGCCTCAAGTCATGGATTTTTATGCAATTGCGCCAATTCTTTTCATGAGGGTCGACCATGTAAGAATGCTTCCACACACCAAACATTTTTGTTCTGAAACTAATACTTTTGAGAATAGCTCTCATGGCGTAAAAGTCATGCATGTGAAAAAGATCGAATCGCTGATGTCTTTATAGTTCGACCTCAAGTCATGAATTTTTATGCAATTGCGCCAATTCTTTTCATGAGGGTCGACCATGTAAGAATGCATCCACACACCAAATATTTTTGTTCTGAAACTAATACTTTTGAGAATAGCTCTCATGGCGTAAAAGTCATGCATGTGAAAAAGATCGAATCGCTGATGTCTTTATAGTTCGGCCTCAAGTCATGAATTTTTATGCAATTGCGCCAATTCTTTTCATGAGGGTCGACCATGTAAGAATGCATCCACACACCAAATATTTTTGTTCTGAAACTAATACTTTTGAGAATAGCTCTCATGGCGTAAAAGTCATGCATGTGAAAAAGATCGAATCGCTGATGTCTTTATAGTTCGGCCTCAAGTCATGAATTTTTATGCAATTGCGCCAATTCTTTTCATGAGGGTCGACCATGTAAGAATGCATCCACACAGCAAATATTTTTGTTCTGAAACTTATACTTTTGAGAATAGCTCTCATGGCGTAAAAGTCATGCATGTGAAAAAGATCGAATCGCTGATGTCTTTATAGTTCGGCCTCAAGTCATGAATTTTTATGCAATTGCGCCAATTCTTTTCATGAGGGTCGACCATGTAAGAATGCATCCACACAGCAAACATTTTTGTTCTGAAACTAATACTTTTGAGAATAGCTCTCATGGCGTAAAAGTCATGCATGTGAAAAAGATCGAATCGCTGATGTCTTTATAGTTCGGCCTCAAGTCATGAATTTTTATGCAATTGCGCCAATTCTTTTCATGAGGGTCGACCATGTAAGAATGCATCCACACAGCAAATATTTTTGTTCTGAAACTTATACTTTTGAGAATAGCTCTCATGGCGTAAAAGTCATGCATGTGAAAAAGATCGAATCGCTGATGTCTTTATAGTTCGGCCTCAAGTCATGAATTTTTATGCAATTGCGCCAATTCTTTTCATGAGGGTCGACCATGTAAGAATGCATCCACACACCAAATATTTTTGTTCTGAAACTAATACTTTTGAGAATAGCTCTCATGGCGTAAAAGTCATGCATGTGAAAAAGATCGAATCGCTGATGTCTTTATAGTTCGACCTCAAGTCATGAATTTTTATGCAATTGCGCCAATTCTTTTCATGAGGGTCGACCATGTAAGAATGCATCCACACACCAAATATTTTTGTTCTGAAACTTATACTTTTGAGAATAGCTCTCATGGCGTAAAAGTCATGCATGTGAAAAAGATCGAATCGCTGATGTCTTTATAGTTCGGCCTCAAGTCATGGATTTTTATGCAATTGCGCCAATTCTTTTCATGAGGGTCGACCATGTAAGAATGCATCCACACACCAAATATTTTTGTTCTGAAACTAATACTTTTGAGAATAGCTCTCATGGCGTAAAAGTCATGCATGTGAAAAAGATCGAATCGCTGATGTCTTTATAGTTCGACCTCAAGTCATGAATTTTTATGCAATTGCGCCAATTCTTTTCATGAGGGTCGACCATGTAAGAATGCATCCACACACCAAATATTTTTGTTCTGAAACTAATACTTTTGAGAATAGCTCTCATGGCGTAAAAGTCATGCATGTGAAAAAGATCGAATCGCTGATGTCTTTATAGTTCGGCCTCAAGTCATGAATTTTTATGCAATTGCGCCAATTCTTTTCATGAGGGTCGACCATGTAAGAATGCATCCACACACCAAATATTTTTGTTCTGAAACTAATACTTTTGAGAATAGCTCTCATGGCGTAAAAGTCATGCATGTGAAAAAGATCGAATCGCTGATGTCTTTATAGTTCGGCCTCAAGTCATGAATTTTTATGCAATTGCGCCAATTCTTTTCATGAGGGTCGACCATGTAAGAATGCATCCACACACCAAATATTTTTGTTCTGAAACTTATACTTTTGAGAATAGCTCTCATGGCGTAAAAGTCATGCATGTGAAAAAGATCGAATCGCTGATGTCTTTATAGTTCGGCCTCAAGTCATGAATTTTTATGCAATTGCGCCAATTCTTTTCATGAGGGTCGACCATGTAAGAATGCATCCACACACCAATCATTTTTGTTCTGAAACTAATACTTTTGAGAATAGCTCTCATGGCGTAAAAGTCATGCATGTGAAAAAGATCGAATCGCTGATGTCTTTATAGTTCGGCCTCAAGTCATGAATTTTTATGCAATTGCGCCAATTCTTTTCATGAGGGTCGACCATGTAAGAATGCATCCACACACCAAACATTTTTGTTCTGAAACTAATACTTTTGAGAATAGCTCTCATGGCGTAAAAGTCATGCATGTGAAAAAGATCGAATCGCTGATGTCTTTATAGTTCGGCCTCAAGTCATGAATTTTTATGCAATTGCGCCAATTCTTTTCATGAGGGTCGACCATGTAAGAATGCATCCACACACCAAATATTTTTGTTCTGAAACTAATACTTTTGAGAATAGCTCTCATGGCGTAAAAGTCATGCATGTGAAAAAGATCGAATCGCTGATGTCTTTATAGTTCGGCCTCAAGTCATGGATTTTTATGCAATTGCGCCAATTCTTTTCATGAGGGTCGACCATGTAAGAATGCATCCACACAGCAAATATTTTTGTTCTGAAACTAATACTTTTGAGAATAGCTCTCATGGCGTAAAAGTCATGCATGTGAAAAAGATCGAATCGCTGATGTCTTTATAGTTCGGCCTCAAGTCATGAATTTTTATGCAATTGCGCCAATTCTTTTCATGAGGGTCGACCATGTAAGACTGCATCCAGACACCAATATTTTTGGTTGTGAAACTTATACTTTTGAGAATAGCTCTCATGGCGTAAATGTCATGCATGTGAAAAAGTTCCAATCGCTGATGTATTTATAGTTCAGCCTCTAGTCATGAATTTTTATGCAATTGCGCCAATTCTTTTCATGAGGGTCGACCAGGTAAGACTGCATCCACACACTAATTATTTTTGTTCTGAAACTTATACCTTTGAGAACAGCTCTCATGGCGTAAAAGTCATGCATGTGAAAAAGATCGAATCGCTGATGTCTTTATAGTTCGGCCTCAAGTCATGAATTTTTATGCAATTGCGCCAATTCTTTTCATGAGGGTCGACCATGTAAGAATGCATCCACACAGCAAATATTTTTGTTCTGAAACTTATACTTTTGAGAATAGCTCTCATGGCGTAAAAGTCATGCATGTGAAAAAGATCGAATCGCTGATGTCTTTATAGTTCGGCCTCAAGTCATGAATTTTTATGCAATTGCGCCAATTCTTTTCATGAGGGTCCACCAGGTAAGAATGCATCCACACACCAAATATTTTTGTTCTGAAACTTATACTTTTGAGAATAGCTCTCATGGCGTAAAAGTCATGCATGTGAAAAAGATCGAATCGCTGATGTCTTTAGAGTTCGGTCTCAAGTCATGAATTTTTATGCAATTGCGCCAATTCTTTTCATGAGGGTCGACCAGGTAAGAATGCATCCACACACCAATTATTTTTGTTCTGAAACTAATACTTTTGAGAATAGCTCTCATGGCGTAAATGTCATGCATGTGAAAAAGATCGAATCGCTGATGTCTTTATAGTTTGGCACAATTGCATAAAAATCCATGACTTGAGGCCGATTTTTTTCATGAGGGTCGACCATGTAAGATTGCATCCACACACCAAATATTTTTGTTCTGAAACTAATACTTTTGAGAATAGCTCTCATGGCGTAAAAGTCATGCATGTGAAAAAGATCGAATCGCTGATGTCTTTATAGTTCGGCCTCAAGTCATGAATTTTTATGCAATTGCGCCAATTCTTTTCATGAGGGTCGACCATGTAAGAATGCATCCACACACCAATTATTTTTGTTCTGAAACTAATACTTTAGAGAATAGCTCTCATGGCGTAAATGTCGTGCATGTGAAAAAGTTCCAATCGCTGATGTATTTATAGTTCGGCCTCAAGTCATGAATTTTTATGCAATTGCGCCAATTTTTTTCATGAGGGTCGACCAGGTAAGACTGCATCCACACACCAATTATTTTTGTTCTGAACCTTATACCTTTGAGAATAGCTCTCATGGCGTAAAAGTCATGCATGTGAAAAAGATCGAATCATTGTTGTATTTATAGTTCGGCCTCAAGTCATGAATTTTTATGCAATTGCGCCAATTTTTTTCATGAGGGTCCACCATGTAAGAATGCATCCACACAGCAAATATTTTTGTTCTGAAACTAATACTTTTGAGAATAGCTCTCATGGTGTAAAAGTCGTGCATGTGAAAAAGATCGAATCGCTGATGTCTTTATACTTCGGCCTCAAGTCATGAATTTTTATGCAATTGCGCCAATTTTATTCATGAGGGTCCACCATGTAAGAATGCATCCACACAGCAAATATTTTTGTTCTGAAACTTATACTTTTGAGAATAGCTCTCATAGCGTAAAAGTCATGCATGTGAAAAAGATCGAATCATTGTTGTATTTATAGTTCGGCCTCAAGTCATGAATTTTTATGCAATTGCGCCAATTCTTTTCATGAGGGTCGACCATGTAAGAATGCATCCACACACCAAACATTTTTGTTCTGAAACTAATACTTTTGAGAATAGCTCTCATAGCGTAAAAGTCATGCATGTGAAAAAGATCGAATCGCTGATGTCTTTATAGTTCGGCCTCAAGTCATGAATTTTTATGCAATTGCGCCAATTCTTTTCATGAGGGTCGACCATGTAAGAATGCATCCACACACCAAATATTTTTGTTCTGAAACTAATACTTTTGAGAATAGCTCTCATGGCGTACACTACTGCCTAGAAGTTCATTCCCCTTACACGCATGGGCAACGCGTTACGCAACCCGTGTGCACCCCGTTGGTCACCCGTGTGGAACCCGTACGCCACGCGTGTGATACCCGTGTGCAACGCGTGTCACACTCATTAGAGGGGGAACAAACTTTTGACCAAAGGAGGACCCATGGGCATGTCTACCTGAACCTGGACGTGGTAACAAGGAGATGACTTTTTGATTTCCTGACGAAAAATGTTAATACACATTTTATTATATGTACTTGCTGATGTTTCATTTTTAGATGTGATTACATGGTGTCTTGCGATGGTGTTAAGAGAATACATGATCCTGTTACATGTTATTGCTATTCAAATGCTTTTTTGTGATTTGACATTAAGCGTCTGTAGTACGACTTTCAGTGATCATGTTTATGAGGTTTGGTGGGGCATTGTTTTTATTGGACCCTAATTACTTTATGATGGTTGGGCCTCTTCGTCTCAGCTCCATAGCCGTGACGCTGGGAAAGGGCAGCATTTAATTAATGAGAGTAGAATATATCCTAGAGGATACACTTGAGGGATAGGGCTATACTAATTACCGTACCACAGGAAGAGACCTGTAGACGTGAGCACGGGGTTGTGTGTAAGATGGCCGCCAGGAGTGGTAAACATTGAGCTAAAGCACTGTTGTTTTCACGGGCCTGTTGAATAAATTTCCAGCGCTGCTGTCCATATATCTTCTACTTGATCCTGGATACATCATTTTGGCATTTACATTATAATACACAGTTTGTTGACAAATAATACTGAAAGCAGTTTGTGGACAAATAATACTGAAAGCAGTTTGTTGACAAATAATACTGAAAGCAGTTTGTTGACAAATAATACTGAAAGCAGTTTGTTGACAAATAATACTGAAAGCAGCAATTAAGTGTGTTCCCATTTTACATATTTAGCATTGTGCGGAATACACATTTGAAATAGAATTCACTGCGTGTGGTCTTCCATGATGCCAGGCGTGTGTATGTGAGGTTCCAACTGTATGTGTGTGAAAGACAATTTTGTATGCACGACTGTATAGACTTTTAATGAACACCTGGTGTCATATTTGTAAGGTACAATCATTCACATTGTAGGGTTAGGGATTTGTCTCTTCAATTGTTTTGTTCCTTTTATTGCGATAGAGATGAAGCAGGATACCCTAAGTCATTAATTGCATATTCCAATCTGGGACAGAAAGGGTTGATCGTTGAAACAAACGGACCTCAAACATTTTGAAGTTACAACTATGTCACAATGCTACATGGATATGACCGTAAAATCATTGTGACGTCACAGGTGTGAGCGGAAAACAGCAGTATCCTGATCACATTCCACATTCCGTAGCGGTTGAAGGTACAATCTGATTCCATCCTTGGATAAAATCAATCAGTCTGTTCACTCATTCATTTATTCATATACTATCACCACTTTTTTGCCTTTGACGCCCAATGGGATGTGTTTCGGCAGATGTTCAGACTGATATTCTTTGGCGTTGGTGTTTTATATTTGGTTATACATGTATTTGGTTATTATCGTTTGTCAGTGTAGACTCGGTCAAAGGTATTTACAAAAATAAACATGCTGTTTTCATGGGAACATACTAAAGAAGAAAAAATGAAAAAAGAAATGTTCAAAAACTCAATATTTACACTATGGCAAAGATTGGCCCATGGGCAAGCCCATGTGCGAGAATATCTTCCTTTAATCAAAACTCATGTTTTTGTTTCGCAAATACATAAATGTATTTTTTTCAAGAAGCATGACACAAAATTTAACTCATTTTAACTTACTTCAACGATTTTATAGCGATATTGAAATATTTCGCCCATGGGCGAGAAAAGGGTTTGGCCCATGGGCAATCCCATGGACGAGAATATTTTCCTTTACTCAAAACTCATGTTTTTGTTTCGCAAATACATAAATGTATTTTTTTCAAGAAGCATGACACAAAATTTAACTCATTTTAACTTACTTCAACGATTTTATAGAGATATTGAAATATTTCGCCCATGAGCGAGAAAAGGGTTTGGCCCATGGGCGAGTATGTCTTCCTTTACTCAAAACTCATGTTTTTGTTTCGCAAATACATAAATGTATTTCTTTCAAGTATCATGACACAAAATTTAACTCATTTTAACTTAATTCAACGATTTTATAGCGATATTGAAATATTTCGCCGATGGGCGAGAAAAGGGTTGGGCCCATGGGCGAGTATATCTTCCTTTACTCAAAACTCATGTTTTTGTTTCGCATATAAATAAATGTATTTCTTTCATGTATCATGACACAGAATTTAACTCATTTTAACTTAATTCAATGATTTTATAGCAATATTGAAATATTTTGCCCATGGGCGAGAAAAAGGTTTGGCCCATGGGCAATCCCATGGGCGAGTATATCTTCCTTTACTCAAAACTCATGTTTTTGTTTCGCAAATACATAAATGCATTTCTTTCATGTATCATGACACACAATTTAACTCATTTTAACTTAATTCAACTATTTTATAGAGATATTGAAATATTTCGCCCATCAGCGAGAATATTTTCCTTTACTCAAAACTCATGTTTTAGTGTCGCAAATACATAAAGGTGTTCTTAGAAGTTTCATGTCATATAAGACCTGAAACGAAGTAGGTCTTGGACGTTATCCTAGAAACATAATCAGGGCGAGTTGGGATTCCAACCCAGGCAATGATCATAGGTATGTTCTCAGCGAATTGAGGCGTCTTAGACAAGTAGATGACTCGTGCGCTTCTGGTATTGTGACTTTATAAGAGTCACACAACACACTGGGGTCAACTATTTATTTACCTTTACTGTCTGCGACCTTTCTATCGCACTTAGAACAACTTATTACCAACAGTCTACTTGAATAATGCGGTGCACAGTGCATGAGACATAACATATGTATAGTCGCCTTTTAAGAGGGTTGCTGAAGACAACACTACCAGAAGTTGCAAAGTCATGCTATGAACTGATATCATGTGGATGCAAGAAGGGATGCAGTGGGAAATGCATATGCAAGAAGTCAGCCCTCAAATGCACCGGACTGTGTGCCTGTGAGGGCGAATGTAACACTTAATCAGTATCAGTTACTGTTGAACATGTGTGAATGCTACACATCCATGATCACTCAATAATCTTCCCTTTTGAGTAATGTTAGATAGTATTGTAAACATCATTAAATTTTTCTTTTGTACTGCTAAGACTAGGAGATGTGGTAACGTGTTTCTAGACGTTTTTTCAGTGCCGCCATTTTGAAATTCAATATGGCGGCAGTTGTAGGCACTTGTAACTGACACTATTGGATTCCTTGACCCCCAAAATGTAGAATTAGGCACCAAGAAGAAGTTTATAGTAGACAAAGATCCAGAAATATTGACAATAATAGATTTTTGATGACCGCCATTTTGAAATTCAAAATGGCGTCTCACGCATATTGAATTTCAAGTGGCTCCATATCCAAAAATGTTTGCAACATATTAAAGTAACTGTGTGCCAAATTTGGTGCTTGTATCACAAAACGCACAATTGGCTTGCTATGCCGCTGCACTATAGGCAAATAGTTACATAAATAATATGAGAATGTAAACATGTTATACATGGCCAAGTGTAAATAACACATTTACAAAAATCACGTGTGTGCATTCACAATTTTATGCACAGAGCTTGGCGTGACCAGCCGATTGATAGAATCGGGCCAAATCTATCACCCGTCTTGGTGAAGTTAGGGTCGAAGTGGTGTGTTGGGCAAATGGAACACTGGTTCCTGGTTCCAGTGCCCTCAACCACCAGACTCCCTTCCTCCACCGACACAGGGGCGCAACCCACGGCAAACAGGTTGCCCAATTCGGTCGCCTTTTACGACCAGCAATTGGGTGCTGTGGACACATTCTGCCCCGGTTCCCCACTGGGGGAGAGCTATTAGCGTAACCCAGCACTCACCACGGGGAGGTTGCTCTTCACGAGTGCCTACATCACTGTACGTGGCATAAGTAACAACACTATTTTGCTGTATGAAGGAAAGCAATTTGGTCTATTGAGCTTTACATTTGTGTTTAAAAGTGAAAACCACTCTCCATTGCAGCCAGGGACCCCACGGAGGAGGTTTTAAACATAAGTGTGTGTCTTCATGCCTCCTCAGGGGGCACGGGAGGGCCAGTTGTCAAAGGCGCCCCAATAAGCTGTACAGTTGTAAACATATGAGACCTGCATCAATTCGTGTTTTTCTCCCACATTAAGCTGACACGCCATGATATAACTGGAATACTGTTTAAAGCGGCGTCAAACCAAACTAATTCACATGTTCACTCTCTCACTCTTACCACCTTAGTACTGTTTATTAAGTTGACCATTTTATAATATACATGTCTCCACTAGATGAGTAACTCAAACCCATCATAATATTGCAGACCTTAAGCTAACATAGATATATATAATATTCTTACATGTACTTTTGTGTTAAACTTTCCAGCTTATTTTCAACTTGGCACTTGAACAGGTTTTATCTTCCCCGAGCACAACCTGTATCAACAGAGAGACAGTTATAAGATATATTTAAACCTTGTTGGCAACATATGTTAAGTTAAGAGGAATTCATAAAACATAGTGCGATAACACTGTATGGTCCTGGGATCCCCCGGTCACACGCTTGGTCGATTCCTACCAGTGTCTGTGTGATAAAGGCTCTACATACAATAAGACTTATTATGTCTTATGTTCGATCCCATATGGTCAGTCTGACCTCGCTACGCCATCACTTCCTCAACTATACTTGGGATACGTACGTGGCATAGCGAGTGAGTGAGTTATAATTTTACATCGCCCTACGTGGCATAGTGAGTGAGTGAGTTATAATTTTAAATCGCCTTACATGGCAAAGGGAGTGTGTTACAATTTTACATCGCCGTACGTGGAATAAAGAGTGATTGAGTTACAATTTTACATCGCCGTATGTGGCACAGTGAGTGAGTGAGTTATAATTTTACATCGACTTACGTGGCAAAGTGAGTGAGTGAGTTACAATTTTACATCGCTTTACATGGTATAGTGAGTGAGTGAGTTATTATTTTACATCGCCGTACGTGGAATAGTGAGTGAGTGAGTTATAATTTTACATTGCCGTACGTGGCATAGTGAGTTGAGTTATAATTTTACATCGCCGTACGTGGCATAGTGAGTTGAGTTATAATTTTACATCGCCGTACGTGGCATAGTGAGTGAGTTATAATTTTACATCGCCTAACGTGGCAAAGTGAGTGAGTCATAATTTTACATCGCTTTACATGGTATAGTGAGTGAGTTATAATTTTACATCACCCTACGTGGCATAGTGAGTGAGTGAGTTATAATTTTACATCCCCTTACGTGACAAAGTGATTGAGTTACAATTTTACATCGCTGTACGTGGAATAATGAGTGAGTGAGTTACAATTTTACATTGCCGTACGTGGCATAGTGAGTTGAGTTATAATTTTACATCGCCGTACGTGGCATAGTGAGTGAGTTATAATTTTACATTGCCGTACGTGGTAAAGTGAGTGAGTGAGTTATAATTTTACATCGCCGTATGTGGCACAGTGAGTGAGTGAGTTATAATTTTACATCGCCGTACGTGGCAAAGTGAGTGAGTTAGTTATAATTTTACATCGACTTACGTGGCAAAGTGAGTGAGTGAGTTATAATTTTACATCACCCTACGTGGCATAGTGAGTGAGTGAGTTATAATTTTACATCCCCTTACGTGGCAAAGTGAGTGAGTTACAATTTTACATCGCCGTATGTGGCACAGTGAGTGAGTGAGTTATAATTTTACATCGACTTACGTGGCATAGTGAGTGAGTGAGTTACAATTTTACATCGCTTTACATGGTATAGTGAGTGAGTGAGTTATTATTTTACATCGCCGTACGTGGAATAGTGAGTGAGTGAGTTATAATTTTACATTGCCGTACGTGGCATAGTGAGTGAGTGAGTTATAATTTTACATCGCTGTACATGTCATAGTGAGTTGAGTTATAATTTTACATCGCCGTACGTGGCATAGTGAGTGAGTTATAATTTTACATCGCTTTACATGGTATAGTGAGTTATAATTTTACATCGCCGTACGTGGCATAGTGAGTAACAATTTTACATTGCCGTACGTGGTATAGTGAGTGAGTGAGTTATAATTTTACATCGCCGTATGTGGCACAGTGAGTGAGTGAGTTATAATTTTACATCGCCGTATGTGGCATAGTGAGTGAGTGAGTTATAATTTTACATCGACTTACGTGGCAAAGTGAGTGAGTTACAATTTTACATCGCTTTACATGGTATAGTGAGTGAGTGAGTTATTATTTTACATCGCCGTACGTGGAATAGTGAGTGAGTGAGTTATAATTTTACATCGCCGTACGTGGTATAGTGAGTGAGTGAGTTATAATTTTACATCGACTTACGTGGCAAAGTGAGTGAGTGAGTTATAATTTTACATCGCCGTACGTGGCATAGTGAGTGTGTGAGTTACAATTTTACATCGCCCTACGTGGTATAGTGAGTGAGTGAGTTATAATTTAACATCGCCGTATGTGGCACAGTGAGTGAGTGAGTTATAATTTTACATCGCCGTACATGGCATAGTGAGTGAGTGAGTTACAATTTTACATCGACTTACGTGGCAAAGTGAGTGAGTTAGTTATAATTTTACATCACCCTACGTGGCATAGTGAGTGAGTGAGTTATAATTTTACATCCCCTTACGTGGCAAAGTGAGTGAGTTACAATTTTACATCGCCGTATGTGGCACAGTGAGTGAGTGAGTTACAATTTTACATCGACTTATGTGGCAAAGTGAGTGAGTGAGTTACAATTTTACATCGCTTTACATGGTATAGTGAGTGAGTGAGTTATTATTTTACATCGCCGTACGTGGAATAGTGAGTGAGTGAGTTATAATTTTACATTGCCGTACGTGGCATAGTGAGTGAGTGAGTTATAATTTTACATCGCTGTACATGTCATAGTGAGTTGAGTTATAATTTTACATCGCCGTACGTGGCATAGTGAGTTATAATTTTACATCGCTTGACATGGTATAGTGAGTTATAATTTTACATCGCCGTACGTGGCATAGTGAGTGAGTGAGTTATAAATTTACATCGCCGTACGTGGCATAGTGAGTGAGTTATAATTTTACATCGCCTAACGTGGCAAAGTGAGTGAGTTATAATTTTACATCGCTTTACATGGTATAGTGAGTGAGTTATAATTTTACATCACCCTACGTGGCATAGTGAGTGAGTGAGTTATAATTTTACATCCCCTTACGTGGCAAAGTGATTGAGTTACAATTTTACATCGCTGTACGTGGAATAATGAGTGAGTGAGTTACAATTTTACATTGCCGTACGTGGCATAGTGAGTTGAGTTATAATTTTACATCGCCGTACGTGGTATAGTGAGTGAGTGAGTTATAATTTTACATCGACTTACGTGGCAAAGTGAGTGAGTTATAATTTTACATCGCCGTACGTGGCATAGTGAGTGTGTGAGTTACAATTTTACATCGCCCTACGTGGTATAGTGAGTGAGTGAGTTATAATTTAACATCGCCGTATGTGGCACAGTGAGTGAGTGAGTTATAATTTTACATCGCCGTACATGGCATAGTGAGTGAGTGAGTTACAATTTTACATCGACTTACGTGGCAAAGTGAGTGAGTTAGTTATAATTTTACATCACCCTACGTGGCATAGTGAGTGAGTGAGTTATAATTTTACATCCCCTTACGTGGCAAAGTGAGTGAGTTACAATTTTACATCGCCGTATGTGGCACAGTGAGTGAGTGAGTTACAATTTTACATCGACTTATGTGGCAAAGTGAGTGAGTGAGTTACAATTTTACATCGCTTTACATGGTATAGTGAGTGAGTGAGTTATTATTTTACATCGCCGTACGTGGAATAGTGAGTGAGTGAGTTATAATTTTACATTGCCGTACGTGGCATAGTGAGTGAGTGAGTTATAATTTTACATCGCTGTACATGTCATAGTGAGTTGAGTTATAATTTTACATCGCCGTACGTGGCATAGTGAGTTATAATTTTACATCGCTTTACATGGTATAGTGAGTTATAATTTTACATCGCCATACGTGGCATAGTGAGTAACAATTTTACATCGCCGTATGTGGCACAGTGAGTGAGTGAGTTACAATTTTACATCGCCGTATGTGGCACAGTGAGTGAGTGAGTTATAATTTTACATCGACTTACGTGGCATAGTGAGTGAGTGAGTTACAATTTTACATCGCTTTACATGGTATAGTGAGTGAGTGAGTTATTATTTTACATTGCCGTACGTGGCATAGTGAGTGAGTGAGTTATAATTTTACATCGCTGTACATGTCATAGTGAGTTGAGTTATAATTTTACATCGCCGTACGTGGCATAGTGAGTGAGTTATAATTTTACATCGCTTTACATGGTATAGTGAGTTATAATTTTACATCGCCGTACGTGGCATAGTGAGTAACAATTTTACATTGCCGTACGTGGTATAGTGAGTGAGTGAGTTATAATTTTACATCGCCGTATGTGGCACAGTGAGTGAGTGAGTTATAATTTTACATCGACTTACGTGGCATAGTGAGTGAGTGAGTTACAATTTTACATCGCTTTACATGGTATAGTGAGTGAGTGAGTTATTATTTTACATTGCCGTACGTGGCATAGTGAGTGAGTGAGTTATAATTTTACATCGCTGTACATGTCATAGTGAGTTGAGTTATAATTTTACATCGCCGTACGTGGCATAGTGAGTGAGTTATAATTTTACATCGCTTTACATGGTATAGTGAGTTATAATTTTACATCGCCGTACGTGGCATAGTGAGTAACAATTTTACATTGCCGTACGTGGTATAGTGAGTGAGTGAGTTATAATTTTACATCGCCGTATGTGGCACAGTGAGTGAGTGAGTTATAATTTTACATCGCCGTATGTGGCATAGTGAGTGAGTGAGTTATAATTTTACATCGACTTACGTGGCAAAGTGAGTGAGTGAGTTACAATTTTACATCGCTTTACATGGTATAGTGAGTGAGTGAGTTATTATTTTACATCGCCGTACGTGGAATAGTGAGTGAGTGAGTTATGATTTTACATTGCCGTACGTGGCATAGTGAGTGAGTGAGTTATAATTTTACATCGCTGTACATGTCATAGTGAGTTGAGTTATAATTTTACATCGCCGTACGTGGCATAGTGAGTGAGTTATAATTTTACATCGCTTGACATGGTATAGTGAGTTATAATTTTACATCGCCGTACGTGGCATAGTGAGTGAGTGAGTTATAAATTTACATCGCCGTACGTGGCATAGTGAGTGAGTTATAATTTTACATCGCCTAACGTGGCAAAGTGAGTGAGTTATAATTTTACATCGCTTTACATGGTATAGTGAGTGAGTTATAATTTTACATCACCCTACGTGGCATAGTGAGTGAGTGAGTTATAATTTTACATCCCCTTACGTGGCAAAGTGATTGAGTTACAATTTTACATCGCTGTACGTGGAATAATGAGTGAGTGAGTTACAATTTTACATTGCCGTACGTGGCATAGTGAGTTGAGTTATAATTTTACATCGCCGTACGTGGTATAGTGAGTGAGTGAGTTATAATTTTACATCGACTTACGTGGCAAAGTGAGTGAGTTATAATTTTACATCGCCGTACGTGGCATAGTGAGTGTGTGAGTTACAATTTTACATCGCCCTACGTGGTATAGTGAGTGAGTGAGTTATAATTTAACATCGCCGTATGTGGCACAGTGAGTGAGTGAGTTATAATTTTACATCGCCGTACATGGCATAGTGAGTGAGTGAGTTACAATTTTACATCGACTTACGTGGCAAAGTGAGTGAGTTAGTTATAATTTTACATCACCCTACGTGGCATAGTGAGTGAGTGAGTTATAATTTTACATCCCCTTACGTGGCAAAGTGAGTGAGTTACAATTTTACATCGCCGTATGTGGCACACTGAGTGAGTGAGTTACAATTTTACATCGACTTACGTGGCAAAGTGAGTGAGTGAGTTACAATTTTACATCGCTTTACATGGTATAGTGAGTGAGTGAGTTATTATTTTACATCGCCGTACGTGGAATAGTGAGTGAGTGAGTTATAATTTTACATTGCCGTACGTGGCATAGTGAGTGAGTGAGTTATAATTTTACATCGCTGTACATGTCATAGTGAGTTGAGTTATAATTTTACATCGCCGTACGTGGCATAGTGAGTTATAATTTTACATCGCTTTACATGGTATAGTGAGTTATAATTTTACATCGCCATACGTGGCATAGTGAGTAACAATTTTACATCGCCGTATGTGGCACAGTGAGTGAGTGAGTTACAATTTTACATCGCCCTACGTGGCATAGTGAGTAACAATTTTACATCGCCGTATGTGGCACAGTGAGTGAGTGAGTTATAATGTTACATCGACTTACGTGGCAAAGTGAGTGAGTGAGTTACAATTTTACATCGCTTTACATGGTATAGTGAGTGAGTGAGTTATTATTTTACATCGCCGTACGTGGAATAGAGTGTGTGAGTTATAATTTTTACATTGCCGTACGTGGCATAGTGAGTGAGTGAGTTATAATTTTACATCACCCTACGTGGCATAGTGAGTGAGTGAGTTATAATTTTACATCCCCTTTGGTGGCAAAGTGAGTGAGTTACAATTTTACATCGCCGTATGTGGCACACTGAGTGAGTGAGTTACAATTTTACATCGACTTACGTGGCAAAGTGAGTGAGTGAGTTACAATTTTACATCGCTTTACATGGTATAGTGAGTGAGTGAGTTATTATTTTACATCGCCGTACGTGGAATAGTGAGTGAGTGAGTTATAATTTTACATTGCCGTACGTGGCATAGTGAGTGAGTGAGTTATAATTTTACATCGCTGTACATGTCATAGTGAGTTGAGTTATAATTTTACATCGCCGTACGTGGCATAGTGAGTTATAATTTTACATCGCTTTACATGGTATAGTGAGTTATAATTTTACATCGCCATACGTGGCATAGTGAGTAACAATTTTACATCGCCGTATGTGGCACAGTGAGTGAGTGAGTTACAATTTTACATCGCCCTACGTGGCATAGTGAGTAACAATTTTACATCGCCGTATGTGGCACAGTGAGTGAGTGAGTTATAATTTTACATCGACTTACGTGGCAAAGTGAGTGAGTGAGTTACAATTTTACATCGCTTTACATGGTATAGTGAGTGAGTGAGTTATTATTTTACATCGCCGTACGTGGAATAGAGTGTGTGAGTTATAATTTTTACATTGCCGTACGTGGCATAGTGAGTGAGTGAGTTATAATTTTACATCGCTGTACATGTCATAGTGAGTTGAGTTATAATTTTACATCGCCGTACGTGGCATAGTGAGTGAGTTATAATTTTACATCGCTTTACATGGTATAGTGAGTTATAATTTTACATCGCCGTACGTGGCATAGTGAGTAACAATTTTACATTGCCGTACGTGGTATAGTGAGTGAGTGAGTTATAATTTTACATCGCCGTATGTGGCACAGTGAGTGAGTTATAATTTTACATCGCCGTACGTGGCATAGTGAGTGAGTGAGTTATAATTTTACATCGACTTACGTGGCAAAGTGAGTGAGTGAGTTACAATTTTACATCGCTTTACATGGTATAGTGAGTGAGTGAGTTATTATTTTACATCGCCGTACGTGAAATAGTGAGTGAGTGAGTTATAATTTTACATCGCTGTACATGTCATAGTGAGTTGAGTTATAATTTTACATCCCCGTACGTGGTATAGTGAGTGAGTTATAATTTTACATCGCTTTACATGGTATAGTGAGTTATAATTTTACATCGCCGTACGTGGCATAGTGAGTAACAATTTTACATTGCCGTACGTGGTATAGTGAGTGTGTGAGTTATAATTTTACATCGCCGTATGTGGCACAGTGAGTGAGTGAGTTATAATTTTACATCGCCGTACGTGGCATAGTGAGTGAGTGAGTTATAATTTTACATCGACTTACGTGGCAAAGTGAGTGAGTTACAATTTTACATCGCCGCACGTGGCACAGTGAGTGAGTGAGTTACAAGTTTACATCACCGTACGTAGAATAAATGCTTTAACCACTAGGCTACCCGACCGCCCCCGTGGCATAAGTAACAATACTATTTTGCTGTATAAAGGAAAGGTTGTATTGATCTTTTCATTTGTTTTTAAAAGTGAAAACCACTCTCCATTGCAGTCAAAGACCCCCTGGAGAAAGTATCAACTTCATGTGGGAGGAAAGGAAAGTGATACAGGTACAGGTTCATCACTGGTGAAACCAGTCAGCACAAACGTGGTTCCTACAAGCCAGGTGACAAGTTGACAACATGATAAAGCTTATTGTTATAAAAATTTATTCAAAACAAATTTACAAACGTTATGAGGAAAAGCACCAAGTAATCGTTTTAACAACTATTTATTCTCAAGTTCTCCGATGATAAGGGGTGTCATTAAACAAGAAAAAGTAATAATGAAAATATGGTAATAGGTTCACAGGTTCATTACTGACAACTAATTCTACCAATAGACGACAATCAAAATGATCAAATGAGCCAAATCTGCACTGACAAAGATCTGATTAATTAAATCAGAGCAAATGCACAAGCGGCTGAGCTAAGCAACTGTATTACAGTAATAAAATGAGAGCAGCTAAAACAACACTTAGGAAATACACGATTCATCCAAAATAGTTTTGATAAAAGACAACATTTATATCATCCTCCTGGTTGAAATCATGTCTCTAAAACTCTCTCTGATACATACTGGACATCTTGGAAAGTGGATATTTCAAATTCAAGTAAATGCTCCTAATATCATATTTTTAAAATCGCCTATAAACTTGAAACATATTTAATAAACATCCCTCCCCAAATATATAATTCAAATTGCTATTCTTGTCTGCCAATAGAAACCGGAAGATGGAAAAACACTCCGTTGACTAAACATTTATGCAAGTTGTGTGATTGTGTTGACATTGGAGATGAATTCCAGTATATCTTCAAATGTAAATATCCCGATGAACAAAGGGACAAGTACATCCCAAAACACTATTCGAAATGACCAAATATCTTACAACTCCAACAATTATTTAACTGCCATAAGATATCTGTCCAAAAGAAACAATGTAAATTTGTTAACATACAATAAAAATTGTAAAAGTTCCGGTTAACCTCTGTCCACCGCAGTGTAAAATACTGTTTGTACCTCATATGCCGAGGGAAACAAAGTGCTGTTCTGTTCTAACAAGATACCGACCAGATGCATAGACAGCCATTTAAGTCGGCTGCAACCAGTTAACAGTTAATTAACTCAACACTCTGTGTTTATTTCCCAGTATTTAACCTGGCAGAGGTTATTCACTCATCAGAGGGCATATCCCTAAAATAAGTCACTTTGACAATAAAATAGTGGAGAACATCATAATATCAAACTAGTCTAATAGACTAAAGATTCAGTCACTTTGACCGAGCAAGGAAATACTAAAATTCCCCAAAAGCTAGACAATCTCGGGAAGGTTGGTTATCCACAGATTACTAGAAAAACTTGAGTATTGGAAACCCTAGTGACATGTACTAAGTTTAGCTCAATACAACCGAGTCAGTCCTCGTACGAGATCCCGTAGCAAACCGACCCTTAAAACGGCCTAACGAATCCTGGGGGATAAACATACAAGATCTTGAAAATGTTTATACATACAGGGTGCAGACCTCAGAGAGGTCAGTCTCTCATGGACTGCTGGGGAATACAATAGTCTGAGTCGCTTAACCAACGTGTGTGTCTAAACATGGGGAAAACACAAATAACAAACTACTATATCCATACTGATGATGAAATCATAAAAATAAAACACTGAACATAAGCTATCCAAACGGTATCATCAAAGATTACAAGAAGCTACGTACAATTATCGGGGAGGCAAAAACGATCATAAATACATGAGAAATATCTGAATGTACATAAATGTGTAGTTTGTTTGTTGGTATACGCCGCACTCAGCAATATTCCAGCTATATGACGGTGGTATGTAAATTGTCGAGTCTGGACCACCCAATCCAGCGATTGACATCATGATCATCAATCCACACAGCAAGCCTGATCAACCGATCCCGTTAGCCGCTCTTACGACAAGCATTGTCACCTTTTACGGCAAACATAGGTTGCTGAATACCTATTCTACCCTGTGCCATTAGATCACAAGAGAATGAAATAGTTGGGTCACTAATTCTCTAACACAGAATGCAATGAACATTTCTGAGCGGTGTCTGAAATATAGCCAGGGAGCGGTGCAGTCACTAGACCTTGACAAGGGTAGATTTAATGACCCGGTGGCAAATAGTGAGGTGAAATGGTGTTTAACGTCGGGACCAAGATTATTGCACTTATATAGCGACTGCATGTACGTGTGTGTGTTTGTGTGGCTGCATGTACTTGTTCGGACTGATGCCGATTTATAGTGCTAGCTCATTGAGATACCATGCTGCAGTTTAACATGAATACCCTACTCAGACACAGTATACTGACTCCGAGCCGACCAGTCCTTGTTTTAGCCCCTTAATGCCGAGTGCCAGACACGGTAACAACAAATGCCATCTTTTAATGTCTTTTGGTATGACACAGCTGGGGTTCGAACCCCGGACCTTCCGCTCTCCGGGCGGAAGCTCTACCACTAGACTACGGAGGCGGTCTCGGTGACAAATGATAGTATACAATCACTCAGACAATGAAGGCAATATATGACACATGACAAGAACTATTAAAATATTTATCATGGGCTTGTGGATTTTGACTGCTTTCAGCACTATTCAAGAATATCAGGTCAGCATAGTGACATGTGAGAAGGTGAGGTGGAATGGGGTTCAAGATTATTGCACTTATACAGCGATGTGCATGTACGTGTTTGTGAGCTTGTACTCATCTGGACTAATGCCGATTTTATAGTGCTAACCCACTTGAGATACCATACCGCAGTTTAACATGAAAATCTCACTCAGACACAGTATACCTACTCCGAGCCAACCAGTCCTTGTTTTAGCCCCTTTTTGGTCTTTTGGTGTGTCGCAACCAAGGATCGAACCCCGACCATCCGCTCTGCGGAGAGAGACACTCTGTCCACTAAACCACAGAGGCAGGGACATGAGGAATGGAACCCAACCTAGCAAACCCAGGTTGGTTGGTTTGTTTGTTGTTAAACGCCGCACTCACCAATATTCCAGCTAAATGATGGCGGTCTGTAACTAATCGAGTCTAGACCAGACAATCCAGTGATTGATATCGTGAGCATCGATCCACGCAATTGGGTAACCTCAAGGTAAAAACTGTTATACTTATTGAATACTTAATGCATGTGTGAATGTATGGCTATCGATATGAAATACATTGGTATTGTCATTACTGTCACTGGAATTTGCAAAGACAGAGGCAAAATGTGACCCAGATATGTCGAACGATTTAAACTCCGTGACTGTCTATACTCATACTTTGAAGAATGCTAGGCTTGTTTTAGAAGTATCAAATGAATACATCCAGAGCAGCATGGCTCAACCACATCTGTATGTATCCATTCTCGTGACAGGCCCAAATAGATTTTCAAATTTAATATGACAAATGCAGACTGAATTTGAAACATGGCAGAAATCTATGTGTACCCTCACAGCTAGAAACACTAAACTTTTATCATTGTGGCTTTGAATTCCCAAATTATACTAAAATTCCAAAACATTAACACTTGATCTATGTACACTTTATAAAAATAGTTGAGAAGTAGTAAGTGAGTTGTATTTTACGCCGCTTTTTTGCAATTTTCAGCAATATCATGGCGGGGGACACCAGAAATCGGCTTCACACATTGTATCCATGTGGGGAATCCAACCAGCGTCTTTGGCGTGACAAGCGAATGCTTTAACGTCCAGTCTATCCCACAGGCACCTCAGTCTTGGAGTATACCATAACACAACATGGGAGATGCATTTTCCAAAGCAGAGTTGGGTTGCTATGTGGTGATGGTGATTGGAGGCCCATTTAACCCACTCATGTTGAGGTCAGTCTCTCCTGGACTGCCGGCCGCGGGGAATACAATAGTCTGAGGCACTTAACCAATGGACCCGTGAAGATTCCGGGGTAGAATAGGTCTTCAGCAACCCATACTTGCCTTTTACGACAAGCATAGTCGCTTTTTATGGCGACTAACGGGATCGGGTGGTCAGACTCGCTGACTTGGTTGATACATGTCATCGATCCCAATTGCGTGGTTCGATGCTCATGTTGTTAATCACTGGATTGTCTGGCCCTGACTCAATTATTTTACAGACCGCCGTCATATAGCTGGAATATTGCTGAGTGCGGCGTTAAACAACAAATCAAAACCAAAAACTTAACCAAAGCGTGTTTCAAAACCTGGGGAAAACACGAATCAGAAACTACCATATTTATACTGATGATGAAAGTATCAAAATAAAGCACTGAACATAAGCTATTCAGCGGTATCATTAAAGATTACAACAAGCTGTGTACAATTATTGGGGAGGCAACAATGATCATAAATACATGAGAAATATCTGAATGTACATATAAATTCCCCTAATGTTTGAAAATCATAGTTACAAAAACATTTTCAATATATGGCTAAGGTAGCGAACATACAGGAGCTGACTTTGCAAGAACATAACAACTGATCAAGGAAGAGGGATTTGAATTGAAGACTTAGTTACCAAGGGTAATGACGACATTGATATGAAGTGATACAGTTAACTACAAGGTGCTGACTATAATTATACTGATTGTCATGTTGGAGTCTTCAGTGTGACAATCACACAGGTGGGAGCAGCATGGCTATTGGGACACTTCAGTCCATCGTGGATGAAAGAATCGGAGTCCAAAACTAGTCCATTGATATTCGGAGGAAATGCCTGTTGGAGAGAAAGATACATTTGTTCTATATTAATCCAGAGATGGGACGGTTAAACGTACATGTATATAGTCATGTCTTTATTATCTTCACCAAAACATTTAACAGATTATTGGAGCAGAACTGAATACATGTTTTTCAATATTTTCTGGAGAACCTACTTGTCATAAACAATGGATGACGTCATTAATTATATGCAAACAATACGTTGATATGATATGGCATTGCTATGGGATGCTTCACAAATAATAAAAACAATGGGATAATGGAATTACAAAACATCATAATTGCTTATCCATGCTGACTGGCTCAGTGAGAATTAATGTAAATGTTTGTTCCAATATCCTTGCCCCAATGGATAATTTGCTACATTACGATGTTGATATAATTACTTGCCTACTGTTATATGATGGTACAGTGCACCATAGCGGCGTCCTAGAGGTCTGTAATCTTCATCGTGTGTGCTGCTGCAGTGGCTGAGTGTGCAGAACCTCCCCCTGACAAGCGCGGAGACAGGTGCAGTGTGCTGCCACGGCAAGTGTACCTGTAAACATACAGATTGTGATCAAATGGCATTGCATGCACACAGTAACAATTAATTAGGTGCGGTGAAATGGGGTTTAATGTCGCGTTCAAGACTTTTGCACTTATATAGCGACATGCATGCACGTGTGTGCGCCTGCTTGTACAAGTCTGGACTAATGCTGATTTTGAAGTGCTAGCCCACTGAGATACCATGCCACAGGTTTTTAACATGAATACCCCACTCTCAGACACAGTATACTGACTCCGAGCCCACCAGTTCTTGTTTTAGCCCCTTAATGATGAGTTGCAGGCAGGGTAACAACAAATACAATCTTTTAACGTCTTTTGGTATAACACAGCTGGGGTTCGAACCCCGGACCTTCCGCTCTCCAGTCAGACGCTCTGTCCACTAGACCATGGAGGCAGTTGAACAAATAACTAGAATTGAATTGACTCAAGGAGTGTTCTGTAAAGGAAAAGACAGATAGGAGGTCTTGTAGTTCTCAAGACAGTTGTTTGGAAGAGTCTGTCTACAAATGAGTCTCATACCTTTCAACCATCAAATAAGTGCAGTCTGAAACTCACCTTGTCACTTAGTTCTGTTCAACAGCCATCTCAGTGGTTGCCTCATACTGCCAACATCCTACCACAGCACCGCACGTGATTAGGAAAATCCATCTTTAACTTGAGTATCAAGAAAAGTAACTGAAATATTTTGACCATAAGTTGACCATTCAACCGAATGTGATATATTTCTTCAGACATACCAGTGAGATCTGACACACTTTTTTCAACGAGTGAGAATTTCTTGTTTCAAAATCATTCAATCAATTCCTGACAAGAGACGTTCTCCAAACACAAGTAACCGAGAACATCAGCCTAAACATGTCAGACTCGGTTATCAAAGTAGTCCGATTTATTAAGACAACACAAGTCTCAGTAACCAGTCGCCACACAGTTAACAGGCCATTGGTCTCACAGTCAACAGGCCATTGGTCTCACCGTCAACAGTCCAGCATAGAAAGAGAACTTCCTGCTTCACCGTTTGGGACCAGGTCAACCTGGTGTTACCTCTCAACATGCAGTAAGTACAACTGAAGATATAAACAAATCATTAACACTATACTGACTATAGGAATAAATTTTTATGTATAATATGTATTGTTTCTACTCTATATCTCACTTGAACAGCTGTCATGTTGGTGCCTACATTTCAATTTTATTCGTCCGTCCACTACCCAACAAAACTTCAAAGAGGGTTACACAAACATGTGAATTGATCGGCATTTAATGGAAGTTATTGAATAAATTCTTAAATTAACAAAATACTGTCTATACTCCTACTTTGAAGAATGCTAGGATTGTTTTAGAAGTATCAAATGAATACATCCAGAGCAGCATGGCTCAACCACATCTGTATATATCCATTCTCGTGACAGGCCAAAATAGATTTTCAAAATTAATATGACAAATGCAGACTGAATTTGAACATGGCAGAAATCTATGTGTACCCTCACAGCTAGAAACACTAAACTTTTATCATTGTGGCTTTGAATTCCCAAACTATACTAAAATTCCAAACCATTATGCTTGATCTATGTAGGCTTTATATATATTTAAATAAACTTCTCATGTTGGAATCCAGAAGAGTTTAGAATTCTAGGAGTCAAATTTGGCACAAATCTGAAAAAAATGGTTCAGTTGAACTTTAAAGACAAATTAAAACAGATTATGAATAGGTGGATGAAATGGATAGTTACACCAATTGGTAGGGTGGCAATCATTAAATCCTTGTTGATTTCAAAACTCAATTATCTATTGTTATCACTGCCTGATCCCCCAAATGATTTTCTTGTCACTTTAAATGCTATGCTTTTTAAATTTCTTTGGAGTGATAAATGAGACAAAGTAAAGAGGATTAAAGTTTGTCAACCTGTTAAGCAAGGGGGCTTAGGTATGGTGAATATCTTTTCATATGTAACATCTCTTAAGGCCACATGGATAAGGAGACTTGTGTCCTCAGGTGATCAAAAATGGAAGCACCTATTTAAATCTACATATCCTTATTTGTGTAAACTTGGTGAGTTTGGTGTGACGTTTTTTGAAAGAAAATTATCTTTGATAAGTAATGAGTTTTGGAAAAGTTGTTTTCAGTCATTTATAGTGCTTGATAAGAAAATCAAGCCAGAATCTTTCAGTAGTTTTTTAACCAATTTTTTATAACCCTAATATTAAAATTAATAGGAAATCATTTTTCTTGAAATGCTGGTTTGAGAAGGGCATCTCCCAAATTATAGACTTGGTCAAGGCCAATAAGGAGTTTCTGTCATATGAGGAATTTAATGATATGTATGGTATTTGTTCATCCTATTTGGAGTTTTATGGTGTTGTTAGCAGCGTTAAACAATACCTTGGAGCTCTAAATTTAGTTAGAGTTCCAACAGATTCTGTGGAGGATCAGCTCTGTGTGGTAAAAACTATTTGTTGTTCCAAGTCCGGTTCAAAACATATTTATTTTTCATTGGTTTCTACAGAAGTAAAAACTAAAGGGCAGGAAAAGTGGGAATTACAATTTGAAAACTTAAATTGGAACAATATTTATAATAAAATTTTCAGTACAACACAGGATGTCAAACTGCGATGGTTTCAATACAAAATTACCCACAGAATTCTCACCACTAATACTTTTCTGTATTTACTCAATTATGCTCAGAATGATTTGTGCTCCTTCTGTCACAATGAAAAGGAAACAATTACTCACTTGTTTTGGGAATGTGATGTAATAAAACAATTTTGGGATGAAGTGTCATTGTGGATCGACCAGTGCTTTCATGTTTATAATATGACATTTTGTGCAGAATTGATACTTTTTGGAGTTAAAGAGAACATAAAAACAGATAAAGAGTTTGATTTACTTTTACTAATTGCAAAATACTATACTTATAGATGCAAATTCCAAAATACAAAACCTTATTTTCATGTTTATAAAAAGGAAGCTTTTTCACGATACAACATTGAAAAAGATATTGCTTTCAAGACAGGTAATCAACAGAAATTCTATGGTGCTTGGATGCTGTATCATCAACTTTTCGAAAATGAGGAGCAGCTTTCAATTTAATTTTAGTTTTGTACTTAAGATTTTAATGTTTGAGACCATGTACTTTCCTAAACTGCAATATGATATATAAACAAGAGTGAATGTGTGAGTGAGAAGTATGTTATTTTCTGTAAAAAAACAACAAAGTAAGATGTACTGATAAGTTGTGCTTTATGTCATGGGCTTTCTGCTACCCTGGGCGGAAGCCCATTTATGTAACAGGTGCGTCTTTCTAAAAACAATAAAAGAAAAAAAAACAACAGAAAAAACAAACTTCTCATGCCGGTTTAGAAGTAGTAAGTGAGTTGTATTTTATGCCGCTTTTTAGCAATTTTCAGCAATTTTTAGCGAGGGACACCAGAAATGGGCTTCACATATTGTACCCATGTGGGGAATCGAACCCGCATCTTCGGTGTGACAAGCCAACACTTTAACCACCAGGCTATCCCACCAGCCCCTTGGTTTTGGAGTAGACCATAATCGAGTCTAGACCAGACAATCCAGTGATTGACATCATGATCATCGATCCACACAGCAAGCCTGATCACCCGATCCCGTTAGTCGCTCTTACGACAAGCATAGTCACCTTCCACGGCAAGCATGGGTTGCTGAAGACCTATTCTACCTCGGAGAGTGTGCCATTAGATCAGTAGAGAATGAAATAGTTGGGTCACTCATTCTCTAACACATAATGCAATGACACTGAACGACGACTGCTGGACTTTGCCCAGGGGTGTCGGAAATAAAGCAGGGAAGCTGACTTTGCAAGGACATTACAACTGATCAAGGAAGAGGGATTTGAATTGAAGACTTAGTTACGAAGGACAATGACGACATTGATATGAAGTGATACAGTTAACTACAACGTGCTGACTATAATTATACTGATTGTCGTGTTTGAGACTTCACTGTGACAATCACACAGAGGTGGGAGCAGCATGGCTACTGGGCAGACTCCAGTCCTTCAGTTCAAATACATCGCGGATCAAAGAAGCAGAGTCCAAAACTTGTCCATTGAAAATTTGACCAGGTCTGATGAGAGCACCCCGCTTGAAACTGGCCACTTAGATTGCTCTTGGGTTTTAGCCCCAAACTCTCTATCTTCATCACATCTCTCTAACACCCAAGAGTAATGGCTGAAATTACTCTGTCTTCCTACCTCAGCAGCCTAGAACGCCGCTCTATTTCTACGGTGGTTCAGGTAGAACCATCTAGTAAAAGGAAGAGGGTTGAATTTGGGACCACAGAATCCAAATCAACCGATAACATCGCAAAAGCGGTGGATTTACCCGACAATCTAGTCGGCCCATATAAAACATATAGGAATCTCACGAGCAAAATCGCTCGTAACAATATGCAACTGGAATTTACAATTGCATGCAAAGAGAAGAGTCTAATTCCAAGGTCATTTAGACCATTTATTCAACAACACCAGACCAATTACAACCCAGAATTGGCCAGCATCAGAAGTGAGGCAGCAAAAACCTGCGCCTTAAAACTTATGGAAACACATATTTCCCAATTACAAGTCAACATATGTGAGCTTAGAGACCTAGCCACTATGGAGAAGAACAAACTCCAAAAGAATGCTGACAAAACATCACTGGATACTATACTTGCTGCGTGCCAAACAATATCCACTCGAGAATCCACCAACTGGCACACCAAACTGGATAAACGTTTTAACAAACTCAAAATGAGTTCAACGATAGGAATCAATACGATCCCAAACTGTTCATGGAACCTACCACCACCCCATGTAACCCCACAGGGAGACCTCGCCGCCAAGAGCCCAGAAACTCCAGGCCTCTCAACTGGTTCAACAATAGATCTAGACAGACCTTCAAAAGGAAGACTCAGAACCAGTCAGGAAATCTCCAACTGGAAAGAGTCCTTAGGCAGCTCGCCAATGCCCTCAATGTGAGCGACAATAACAATACACACATTAGCAATGAATTTTCACATTTGAATTTGAACAATAATAGTTCAAACAAGTGCAAAAGTGAGCGTGGCTCACTAATACCCCCGACCTGCCTAGTGTGTCAGTAGTTACAAATTAAATAGCTAGGATAGGGTTAGGCAGGGTTCCCCCTAGACTCCAATATCTGAGAGTCACCTTGACTCAGCCTATGAATTTTTGGGAGTCAAAAATATTTTTTGAGAGTCAAATGTTTTATTGTATGATTAATGAAATTTAAAGTGTTCACTTTAATGTTACACTTAAAGCTAAGTATCTTTTAAATATTATATGTCTTTAGTTTAAGTTAACAAGTGCTAATTAATGTTCTCAGCTGATTGTTTTTCATTCATATATCCTTTATTTCTCTGTAGTACAAAGTTTGTTGGTTATATTTTTTCACAATCTTTAATTACTTCACAGCTCATGAAACAATTTACAGTGACACTAATACAGGATGAATAAATAACATCAGTCTCAACTGTGAGACATAATTTTTAATCATGGATGGATATTAAAATACATTTCATGTCAGATTATAATTTAAGACCACTAACCAATTTACATGTTTTATCTAGTCTATTATCTATCAACAGTGAAGTTGAACTGAAGAATTGTGAACACTCGTAATATACAGTTTATTAGCAACAACAAACATGCCCAAAGCTTTACATTTCGTATATACCATATTTATTCGTGTATAATACACACTCGTGTATAATACGCATCCCTAATTATGGGCAATTAAATCCTGATAAAAATATCTCTCATGTATAATACGCAGAGACTTTTCTTCAGTCTCATTTCAGGCTGTCATGATCCGTCATCGGAAATAGCATAACAAATCCGAATTGAATTACGCAAGTTAATCCTGTTGTTACACTATCTGGTAATAAAAATGTGTTCTCTGTATGTCTGACCTTACGTTTGTCATCTATTTTATTAATTTCATTTAAAATTTCATTTAATAATGTTTACCTAAATTTCGGCAAAAACATGTGTCCCTCTGATACTTACAACTTCAGTTTACCCCGTTCCATAGGTTCCATTTAACCACATACTGTGACCGCGCCAAATCACATTATTCTCTGCAACAATGATAATATTTTCTTCTGTTTCATATTTTACGAGTCTACACATCTAGATAAACATATGTCATGGTTAACTTTTAGTGAGAAAATATGCCGAAACGTGAAAAACCTTGTCCATTTGCAGAGTTTTCCTTTGTTTACATCACGTGCTGTCATCGAAGCCACACGGAGTGTGAGAGTTATGCTCACTTTGATGAATAAATATATTTTGTCCTGTACCTAACAGTCGCACAGTTTTAGTAGCATATCTATATAATTATGCAAAACAATGTGTAAAGCCCCCGGCTGTTCTGATTTGAGCGTTTGTTTTAAAACGAGAGAAAAGTCTGGTCATGTGACAGGCTATGCAAATTAGCCCGTGGCAGTGGTGTTATGCGAAGTTATGTTACTTCTAAAAACGACGATTAATTAAAAACTAGACGTAAATTTTAAGATGTTTGCATATATTGTCTTCAGAAAATGTTTATAAATTAAGTTCAGGTGAGTAGTTGTAATATTTTCATTCCAAAGCTGGTAAACAACAACATAGATATTTTGAAATTGCGTCAGTCATGACGCAGTCTTTATTTCTGGACGTATTTTTCCTTAATTGAGAGTCATATACGCAAGAATTCTGCGTCAGGGGAAACCCTGGTAGGGGTTTTAAAAATTCATAAAAAAAGGGAAAATTAATAAAAACAATTTTTGTTGTTTTGACTGCACCCCTCCATATGACACAGATTATATGTACTAAGTTTGAGATCCACTGATCTGCGGACAAAGTTTTCGGACGGACGTTAGGGTTTGAAAAATTCTTAAAAAAAAGGAAAATTAATGAAAACAATTTTTTTCTTTTGACTGCACCCCTCCATATGACACAGATTATATGTACTAAGTTTGAGATGAATCCACTGAAAAGTTTAAGAGAAATCGCGAGGACAAAGTTTTCGGACAGACGTTAGGGTTTGAAAAATTCATAATAAAATGGAAAATTATTAAAACATCTTTTGTTGTTTTGACTGCACCCCTCCATATGACACAGATTGTATGTACTAGGTTTGAGATGAATCCACTGAATAGTTTAAGAGAAATCGCGCGGACAAAGTTTTCGGACGGACGTTAGGGTTTAAAAAATTCATAAAAAAATGGAAAATTAATGAAAACAATTTTTTTCTTTTGACTGCACCCCTCCATATGACACAGATTATATGTACTAAGTTTGAGATGAATCCACTGAAAAGTTTAAGAGAAATCACGTGGACAAAGTTTTCGGACGGACGGACGGACGGAATCTTGGTATAACTATATACCCCCGACATTTTGTCGGGGGTATAATAAAAATCCTGAACCTTACAAAAACGCCTTCATTGCCAATCTGTCTGATTATCAACTTAATGAGACAGAACTTAGTGTTCTTAGCAATGGCCTTACTTTTAGCCCGACACCGTTAGATATGGATCTTAGCAAAATATATACAGATCTTAAAGCCTTTTTCCGGAGAATGAGAATCTCTCATTTCTTTCATGAGACAAACAAATCAGATACAGTTGATAATTTCAACGATCTAAAGCGTAAATTTGGCCCACGAAGCACATGAACCCCAATTCCGGGCATAGACCCGACGCTTGATGCTTTTATCAAATCAGTCAAACACCAATTTCTCAAAATGAACACCATCCCGTTCATACGCAACAACCTCACACGTGCACAGAGAACAGCCATCAACAGTCTCAAAAACAACTCAGAAATCATGATAAAAAAAGTAGATAAAGGATCAGCAGTCGTTAATCTAAACACTACTGACTACATACAAGAGGCCACACGTCAACTCACTGACACCAACTTTTATCTCAAAATAGACCATGACCCCATCATGGAATTTGCTAATGAAATCACACAACTTCTCAACAAATTCTTCACCAAAGAAGAGATCACTTACAAAATATTCAATGGACTGTTACCCAAACACCCCAAACCCGGCCAGTTTTACCTCCTGCCCAAAATTCATAAAAACCTAACACCGGGTAAAGTACCGGGCCGCCCTATCATAAGGGGGAACGGTACGGCCACTGAACTGATTAGCAGCTTCGTTGACGAACACATAAAAGAGTTCGTCAAACATTATCCCAGTTACATCAGGGACACCACCCACTTTATCCAGACCGTAGGCACTTTCAACCTCCCACCCAATAGCGACATCATTCTTGTCACTATGGATGTCACATCACGTTACAGCAATATACCAAACACGGAAGGCCTCCGTTCAGTAGCTCAGGCCATTAGGCGCTTCAAACCTGACTGGTCAGTTAGCCCCACAAGCTTACTTTCTTTACTTAGACTTGTGCTATACAAATACAATTGTTATTAACAAAATAGAAGAAAAACTTCTAAAAAACCCCACCGACAGTCCAAACCGGAGGAACAGCCATGGGTACCAAACTAGCCCCATCATACACAAACATTTTCATGGGAGAACTAGAAGAAAAACTTCTAAAAAAACCCACTGATAGTCCAAACTTATACATCAGATTTATAGACCACATTTTCCTCATTTGGACTCTGGGTTACACTAGGTTAGAATCTTTCATCGAAGAAATGGACCGATCACATCCCACCATTAAATTCACGGCCAAATTTTCAAGGGAAAAAGTGGCTTTCTCAGATACATGGGTCATATTTAACCAAGCTACCAACAAACTGGACTTTAACCTATACTGTAAACCCACAGATACACACTCTTATCTGCTATATACCTCCTGCCACCCGCGTCACATCAAAGTCAAAGGACCATACAGCCAATTCCTCCGACTCAAAAAGATATACAGCTCGCAGTCACAATATGAGTTCCATAGCAACAATCTAGTAAAATACTACCTCAGGAGAGGTTACCCCAAGAAAATTCTCTTGGACAACGAAACGAAAGCTAACGCTAAAGAGAGAATGTCCCTCTTATTACAAAAACAGACACCCTCAGAAGACACTAAACCAGTGATCTTTATCACAGATTACAACCCCACTGCACTCAAGGTTAGCTCTATGATAAAAAAGTCCTGGCACCTACTTCAAGGTACAGACATCTGCAAAGACCTTCCGAGTCCCGCACATCACGGCATATAGGAAGAACCGCACACTCAGAGATATCCTCATGAGAGCGGCAATCACATATCCACCACCTAAACCACAAATCAGTGGCCGCACTGTACCAAACCTAGATGACAGCTGTCACAAACAATCATGCAAAATCTGCATAAATATGAAGCCAGTTAACACCTTCACCAGCCACACAACAGGCAAGACATATAAATGCCATTCGCATTTCACTTGCAAAAGCAGAAACATAATCTACTTGCTAAGCTGCACTAAATGTGGTAAACAATACATAGGCGAAACCAAACGCCACCTCGGCACCAGACTCAAAGAACATTCTGCGGACACAAACCATCAGAGGGACAAACCTGTTGCTTAACACTTCAAGTCTGTAGGTCACTCAACCAGAGACCTACACTATCAAATCATACAACAGCTCAAAACAGACCCTGAGTCAGCTCAGAGCATGGCTAGACGCCGATCCATTGAACTCAAATGGATATTCGATCTGAAAACCATCCACCCGCAAGGCATGAACGACAAGATCTAATCCTGGAATTCCCAACCCACTTACCTTTTTTGTTTTAGATGTTGGTTCGATGAGGACAATGATACTGACCTCTGTGGTGAAGCAGTTGAACCTTCTGAAGACGCCAGATAATATCATGCTCACGACAGTTCATGGAGGACCTTTCAACTGCCAAGGTCACAGCGTGAACCTTCTGATCTCATCCAGAGAGACCCGATGTTAGATTCCCGATTTTCAACGCTTTCACCTCAGAGCAGCTATCCTTGTCAGAGTACTTGTATCCAGTGGAAGCCCTCAAGACGCACTACCTTCATTTGAGAAATACACCTTTGCCAATGATCGACAAAGCTATCACTACTATCCTCATGGGTTCTGATCATGCAGATTTCATACTGCCAACCCAACCAAATGATCCGGAACAAGCTCCAGTTGCAGTGCATACCAAGCTGGACTGGGCCCTCCAGGGACCAAGTCAGCTATTCATGAATCCCAAAGACATGCAATGCCATTTCACGGCAGTTTCCAGTCCAGATCAGGTGATGAACAATGTTGAAAAACTATGGCAAGTTGACATTTTGCCTTTCAATGAGCGAAAAGTAACTCTTTCCAAACAGGATCAAGAAGTTATATCCAAACTTAGCGATGGTAAGCACTATGCAACACCACTCCTGTGAAAATCGGACCATATTAAGTTACAGGCAGGAAAGGAAGCTGTGATGTCGAACCTGAGACGAACTGAGAAACACCATCAGAATCACCAAGAGCTTGCAAAGATCCACAATGATCAGATTCAGAGACTAGTTGATGCAGGTTTTGTGCTAATCATAAGTGACGAACAGGCAAGATTAACCGATGAATCATGGTTTATCCCCCATCACCTTGTTCAACACAATGGGGAACATCTTTTTGTCTTCAATTGCTCTTACGAGTACAAGGGCCAAGATCTCAATAGCCAGCATCTACTGGGTCCTACCCTTGGATCCTCCCTCCTAGGCATGTTCTTGAGATTTCGACAATACCCAGTTAGAATATCAGGTGATATATAGGGTATGTTCCACCAGATTCAACTCTTACCTGAAGACAAACCCATCCTCAGATTCCTGTGGCGCAATTTGAACAATAATGTGGATCCAGATGTATACGAATGGCAGGTACTGACCTTCGGGACTACTTGCAGTCAATGTTGTGTGACCATTGCCCTACTGAAGCAATTGACGATCAGCGGCGGAACCCTGAAGTTATGAAGTGTGTTGGTAAGGCTTTCTACGTAGACAACTGCCTGGATAGTCTGATGAATCCTGACCAAGCAAAGAAATAAGTTACAAATCTGAGAAAGGTGCTTGCTGAAGGTGGCTTTGACATCTGTCAGTGGGCTTGCAATGTACCTGAGATACTAGAAGACTTGCCTGCAGAGGCAAAGTCAGATACCTTCGAGCTGTGGGCAAGTCTTGGACATGATGATAAGCAAGAACCTGCTCTTGTATTGCACTGGAAATGTAATACTGACGAACTTAGCTTCCAGTATCGACCAGTTATGATAAACTGACAATCAAAGTTTTGTATAAGATCCTTGCCACATAGTATGATCCTATTGGCTACTTGACACTGTTCACGTCAAGAGCCAGAAATTTGGTACAGGACCTTACTGGTGCAGTTAGCCAATACGCTTCACAAAGCATCGAATTTGATGATCCAAGATACCATATTGTGGAGTGACTCAACAAATGTCAGTCAGTGTCCTGTCAGTACAAGGCGTTTGTTGAGAATCGGGTCTCTGAGATACAATCCCTGACTCCTGCAGACAGCTGGCGTTATGTGAACACATGGATAACCCAGCCGATGATGTCACAAGAGGTTTAACCTTGCAGGAACTCTGTGTTGCCTCCCAATGGAGGAACCTCCTTTCCTTCTAGAATCCTCTGAGAAAAGGCCGACACTCATAGACAAATGTGATATTCCTGATGCTGCTGAGGTAGCAGATGAACTGAAGAAAAGTTTCTGTGGCAATATCTCAGCTGTGAACCTTCCTGATTGTTCTCAGTACAACAACTGGGAATCACTTGTCAAGGCTACCATGGAGTGCCTTGACAGGGCGGCCATAAGTGATCAATTTGATGAAGTTGAACTCATAGAGAAAGTGGAAACACTGTTGTTTCAACAAATTCAGCTGGAATGCTTTCCTGATGGAATTGCATCATTAAGAGAAGGCAAAGCAATAACCCGTACAAGCAAACTTATAGAACTCAATCCAAAATATGACCCATCTGATGGCATGGTAGGAGTTGGTGTAGACTCAGACAGGCTTAGGGACTCCAAGACAATGTCAAACACCCTAAAGTCCTTGACCCTAAACATCCCATAACAAGACTTAACATCAAGGACTTTGATGAAATCTTGCACCATTATGGACCAGAATGCTACTTCGCAGAAGTTCAATGAAAGTTATGGATACTGAGGGGATGGGAAGCATTCAGATGCCATCAGAGACTTTGTACAGCATGACAGAGATCATGTGCATCTCCTCAGATACCCCAGAGGGCAGATCTCCCCCCATCATGCCTTCAACTGTACAAACCCGCATTCTACTCGACTGGCGTGGATTGTTTTGGACCAATGTGGGTCAAGATTGGCTGCAGAAGAGAAATGCGATGGGGAATAGTCTTCAAGTGTCTCACAACCAGGGCAGTTCACCTTGATCTGCTCGAGAGTATGGACAGTGATGCTTTCCTCATGTCTTTGAGATGTTTCATAGCCTGCAGAGGGTAACCCTATGAAATACTTTCAGACTGTGGTACCAATTTCAAGGATGGTGACCTTGAGTTGACTGAAGCATTTACCTCATGATCAATGAGCCCTGAGATCGCCCAGCAGTTGACCAAGCAGAAGATACGCTTCAAGTATAATCCACCTTATGCACCTCACTTTGGTGGCTGCTGGGAGAGTGAAATAAAGTCTATTATACATGGCCTTAGAGTTGTCCTCGGAGATCAGTCAGTGGCTGAGCCAGTCCTGTGAACTGTTCTTATAGAAGTTGAAGCCATAATGAACACAAAACCTCTAGGTTATGTCCCGACCGATGTGAGTGACCTTGATCCTGTGACACCAAACACCCTCCTTTTTGGGAGGCTTGACCCCGCAGGTAGTGTACCCAGATGAGGGGCTTTTGGGAAGGAAGCACTGGCGGCACAGTCAGGTGATTGCCGATCAGTTCTGGAAGAGATATGTGAGGTACTATTTGCCCACTCTTCAAATTCGACAATAATGGAGAACCAGAAGAAGTGACTTGTGTGGTGATGATGTGGTGCTAATCATTGACCCTCAGCAGAGTCGGGCTCAACAGTTGGTTGGTCGTGTAGTTGAGACCTGTGTGAGCGCGGATGGTAGAGTTCGAACTGCAAAAGTTCGGGTTGATAATAAGGAATACACCAGACCCGTGTCAAGACTAGTCAAACTTCCAAACCTTGACAACAATTGATTGTTTATGTTTACTGATGTATCGCGCAATAGACAATGTCAAGTGACTTTGCACCTCAAAATTTTCTCACAGCCGCCCCCAAATTTTGTTACAGTGTTTGAAGCGCCTTGATTCCTATTCCGTTTTGTGATTACCTGATTCCTGTTGATTCTAAGTTTTTGTAAATCCCATTTTTAGACGAATAAATGGCAACTTCCATGAGGCGTGTGATTCCTTTTGATACCTATTTGACCCTACTTTACAGAAGGTATAAACGAATCATTAACACTCTAGGAATAAATTTTTATGTACAAAACTTCAAAGAGGGTGGCACACACATGTGAATTGATCCGCATTTAATGGAAGTTATTGAATAAATTCTTAAATTAACAAAATACTGTCTATACTCCTACTTTGAAGAATGCTAGGCTTGTTTTAGAAGTATCAAATGAATACATCCAGAGCAGCATGGCTCAACCACATCTGTATGTATCCATTCTCCAGACTGAATTTGAAACATGGCAGAAGCCTATGTGTACCCTCACAGCTATAAACACTAAACTTTTATCAGTGTGGCTTTGAATTCCCAAACTATACTAAAATTCCAAACCATTATGCTTGATCTATGTAGGCTTTATATATATTTAAATAAATTTCTTATGCTGGTTTAGAAGTAGTAAGTGAGTTGTATTTTATGCCGCTTTTAAGCAATTTTCAGCAATTTCACGGCGGGGGACACCAGAAATGGGCTTCACACATTGTACCCATGTGGGGAATCGAATCCGCATCTTCGGTGTGACAAGCCAACACTTTAACCACCAGGCTATCCCACCAGCCCCTTGGTTTTGGAGTAGACCATAATCGAGTCTAGACCAGACAATCCAGTGATTGACATCATGATCATCGATCCACACAGCAAGCCTGATCACCCGATCCCGTTAGTCGCTCTTACAGCAAACATGGGTTGCTGAAAACCTATTCTACCCCGGAGAGTGTGCCATTAGATCAGTAGAGAATGAAATAGTTGGGTCACTCATTCTCTAACACATAATGCAATGACACTGAACGACGACTGCTGGACTTTGTACAGATATCCTTGCCCCAATTGATAATTTGCTATATTACTATGTTGATATAATTACTTGCCTATGGATATATGATGGTGTTGTGCACCATAGCAGAGGTCTGTAATCTTCATCGTGTATGCTGCTGCAGTGGCCGAGCGTGCAGACACTCACCCTGACAAGCGCGGAGACAGATGCAGTGTGCATCACAGCAAGGGTACCTGCCCAGCTAACACATAACATTTTCAAAACATTTACAGAAGGTTTCATTATAGTTTTGCAAAAACATTTTCGTCAAAACATTTTATTAACGTTTTAGAAATGTTTTACAACTATTCAAAATGTTATTGAAATGTTTTCAAAATGTTATTCAAGAACATCATGATAACATAGGCGAAACTATTTCATAGCATGTTATTACATGTTTTCAATACATTGCAGAAATGTTTTGCCAGAACATATTTTATGAAATGTTATCATCATGATTTAAATACATTGTGTACACATATGTACAATCATACGAATAAGGTGTAAATGTTCAATAATTATTAAAAATGTTATTGAAATGTTTTTAAAATGTAATTCAAGAACATCATATCAGAACATAGGCGAAACTATTTCATAACATTTTATTTCAATGTTTTCAACACGTTGTAGAAATGTTATGCCAGAAAGTATATCATGAAATGTTATTTCAATACTTTTAAAATGTAATTCAAGAACATCATGCTATAACATAGGTGATACTATTTCATAACATTTTATTTCAATGTTTTCAACACATTGCAGAAATGTTACGCCAGAACATTTTTTATGAAAAGTTACCACCATGTATTAAAGTGAGTACCTATTACGACTCCAACAGCCTATAGTTGAACACAAGTTCCCCAGCCAGCACACTACGTTTTCATAATGCTGTGGATTGGTAACGCAGTAATATAACATTTTCACAACAGTTACAGTTTTATCTGTAGACTAAATGTCTAAAGTAAATATAGCAGACATGAGTAAGACAAAACTTCACATGATTTGTTTGTTGCCGATCACAGATATTGTCACAGGCACATTTAGTAGCGCATATTTTGCGGGGGGGTGAGAGAGACCGTTGATAAGTGAATAAATATAGATCTACGGTAAAAGACATTCTCTCACATTTAACCATTTTTCATGATTAGTTATTAAAAAAACGTTTTTTGAAAATTTATGACAAATATAAATGTTTTTTTGATGTTCTTAAAACGTTTGTAAAAACTGATATCACACAAACGTTTCTAAAACATTTGTAAAATGTTGTGACATAATGCCTCGTTGTCGCAGGAAATGACGTTGGAATGATGTCACACTATTTCGTCATATTTTGCACCCGCCATCATTAGTTCAAGTTTACTCTGCATCTGAGTGACGTGCAGCAAGCGGAACCGGATCATCGAACTGTGATTTCTTAGAAGGTAAGTTCATTTTCAAAAGTAGTATCCGCTTGTTGTTATATTTATGTACATTATGATATTTACATGATTAATGAATCGCGTTACTCAGAAGTCGCGGGGGGGTAGAAACTTGTACTTTGCCGGTCACTAGGCCTGCCTTGTGGGCTTTCGGTTATCTATCATAAGTGTAGGGCCTACCAGCCATTTCGTCCGTGTTATTTATGAAATGTATTATTTAGAGCTTACTGTACTACTAACTTTGATTCTTTTTAAACTATCAGCAATTTCGCACGTTTCAGTCCGTGGGAAAGGTTGAGTTGATTTCTGTTATACTGCGAAGAGGAGCAGTCAAAACAAAGGAAATACTTTCCGGTCGACTGTAGTTATTGTCAACGTCTAAAGCGTAATATTAGGTTAATAAACCCGTATTTTCTTGTGAATTGGCACTGACTGAACTAAGTGTCGATCATCTGGTTGTGTTTATTTTTTATTTATTTATGCATTCGAACGTGAGTCACGGTAACGGTATAGTCGGTAATTGAGCTGTTGGTTGCAGGTGAAGCTGCGTCCTGTAAACTGCATTGTTGCAGTTACATTGAAGCAAGGTGCTTACACTGTGTATTTATAATATTCCCAAAAAATAATCAATTTATCATTTTTGGATCAAAATGTTTCAATTCCAATTAAAACGAATCAGGCGCAGTAACGTGCACGCTATAACGGGGTTTTGTTCCTCAGCGACAACATACTGGCCGTTCGCTTGTCAGTTGTCAAAAGGTATCACACTATATTTTCAGTGAGTTGGTTATCGTTTGTTGATTATTAACATGAAAATATTGATCGTAAATGCTTTTGTTACAAGGATAATGGTGTAGACAATTTTGGCTTATGACGCCAATGATTCATTAAAATTGATTGCGTCAGTATTCGTTTGGTTTTCGATCACCATGTTTTGTCACGATAGATCTACAGAATTATATTGAACTTGATTTAGCTCTGTTCAGTAAATGTTGGACGAAATAAAGTCCATATACTTGATTCACTGTTTTTGACAATGAGAGGAAAAAAGATATGAAAGACTGAACGAATCTGGTTACCAGCTGGTTATAATGCTACGAATTTGCTCTCAAGATCTACCTGTACCGCGATGACAGCGTGATTCGTAGCTAGGTTACAATGCGTGTTTAATATACATCTATTCCCGTTTGGATTTCGGTTAAGAATAAGTCTCCAGACCCTAATCCATGTTTATCGTAAGGGGTGACAAAATGGCTTGGTTGATTGTAGGTCTTGGTGCCTCGAGTTCATGGGACGTTTCTCACTGTCAGTCACTGGTTTGCCTCGTCCAGGCTCGATTATTTACGGGACGACTTGGAGTATGATGTGGAAAATATATGTTAGATTATTTCTTAATTATAGTAATTGCTTTATACATTACTTATCTGTAGGTTGATGTACATGTATTATTTTTTCGACCTTATGTATGTGGATATTAAATGTGCACAAACAATTTTCCCCAGTAATGTTATGAACCTATATAATACATTTCATCTTTCGATTACCAATATAATGCTTATTGAATATAGTTCAAGTTATAACCTTGTTATAATGTGGGACATTGTTGATTTCGCTGCAGCCAGGAAAAGGAGACTCCTGCATTCCAGGAGATACAAACGGAAATGTTGAACGTATTGAGGAATACACCAAATACACCAGGGGCTGTGAATGATGCAAACGTAAGCGCAGAAACTGTTGTTAAATACCATGAGCTACTAGATCAAGCATCTTTTGATGGTTTTGTGGCTTTAAATGAATGCTAAGAATTGGATTAATATCTGCACTAAGCCACTGACCATTAAGTGGGTTGGGGTGTACCACCTTTTGTATTCAATGTGATGCATGATACCATAATACTATTATAAATTTAGTTACTGCAAGCAATTATCTGTTTTTGAATGTATATTAAAATATGTTTCCAAACACCTACAAATATATTATTGTTAGAATACTGATAAATCGTTATCCTAAATTGAATAATGTCTCTTCAGTAAAATGTATCTATACTATATATTTTTAATACCTGCTTTAGATTTATTTAGAATTTGTTTTATGTTTCAGAAAAGTGGATCAAGGCAAAACCCCAAAGAAAGTAGATTCTGACAATCAATGATTTCGAAAGATGTAATTGTTTTCCAAAAAATATTAAAATCTCCACAGAACAGAGTCTTGAAGTTCTTTGTTGACTGAATGTTGAAGACATGGCATGGATTACCATGTCGGTCATTGGTATTGTGTTTTCTGCAGTACATGCCTGAAGGGCGTACAGTCCCTGACCATTTGTCATAATCATTTGTATCTTGTTAAGTCTTGTTAGTTGGTGTTGTACATTTTGAACATTGGCATCAAAACACTAAGCTTTTCCGACACCCTGGTTCGTTTTCAAAACATTTTGGAAACGTTATAACCAAATGTTCACAGAAAACGTTGCTAAAATGCTTTTAAAAGCATTTCCCTGAATATTTCACAAAAACATTTTAGAAACGTTATGACCAAATGTTTCTGGAAAATGTTTCTAAAACGTTTCTGGAACCATACAAAATCACGTGAATAAAACATTTTTTAAAAGCATTTCCCTGAATATTTCACAAAAACATTTTAGAAACGTTATGACCAAATGTTTCTGGAAAATGTTTCTAAAACGTTTATGGAACCATACAAAATCACGTGAATAAAACATTTTTTTAAAGCATTTCTGCAATATTTTACAAAAACATTTTAGAAACGTTATGACCAAATGTTTCTGGAAAATGTTTCTAGGACGTTTCTGGAACCATACCAAATCACGTGAATAAAACATTTTTTTAAAACATTTCCGGAACATTTCGTGAAATGTTTTAGGGATGTTTTTATAACATTTTCGTGTTAGCTGGGTGTACACATACAGATGAAATGTTTTAGGGATGTTTTTATAACATTTTCGTGTTAGCTGGGTGTACACATACAGATGAAATGTTTTAGGGATGTTTTTATAACATTTTCGTGTTAGCTGGGTGTACACATACAGATTGCATGCACACTGGAACAATTAATTAGGTGCAGTGAGGTGAAATCCAAGAGCAAGACCAGGTCTGATGAGAGCACCCCGCTCGAAACTAGTCACTTAGATTGCTCTTGGGTTGCTCTTCATCACATCTCTCTAACACCCAAGAGTAATGGCTGAAATTACTCTGTCTTCCTCCTTCAGCAGCCTAGAAAGCCGCTCTATTACTACGGTGGTTGAATTTGGAACCACAGAATCCAAATCAACCGATAACATCACAAAAGTGGTGGATTTACCCGACAATCTAGTCGGCCCATATAAAACATATAGGAATCTCACGAGCAAAATCGCCCGGAACAATATGCAACTGGAATTTACAATTGCATGCAAAGAGAAGAGTCTAATTCCAAGGTCATTTAGACCATTTATTCAACAACATCAGACCAATTACAACCCAGAATTGGCCAGAATCAGAAGTGAGGCAGCAAAAACATGCGCCTTAAAACTTATGGAAACACATATTTCCCAATTACAAGTCAACATACGTGAGCTTAGAGACCTAGCCACTATGGAGAAGAACAAACTTCAAAAGGATGCTGACAAAACATCACTGGTAACTATACTTGCTGCGTGCCAAACAATATCCACTCGAGAATCCACCAACTGGCACACCAAACTGGATAAACGTTTTAACGAACTCAAAATAGAGTTCAACGATAGGAATCCATATGATCTCAAACTGTTCATGGAACCTACCTCCATCCCCCGTAACCCCACAGGGAGACCTCACCGCCAAGAGCCTAGAAACTCCAGGCCTCTCAACTGGTTCAACAATAGATCTACACAGACCTTCAAAAAGAAGACTCGGAACCAGTCACGAAATCTCCAACTGGAAAAAGTCCTTAGGCAGCTCGCCAATGCCCTCAATGTGAGCGGCAATAACAATACATAGCAATGAATTTTCACATTTGAATCTGAACAATAATAGTTCAAATAAAAAGATGAATAGAAAGATGGCGGACGTGAATGGTCATGGTAATTTGAGCACTCGCTTTGAGTTCGAATTTATGCAAGATAATGACAGTATTCAGGATATGAGTTACACAGAACTAAGAAATGTGGATCCTAGGACTCTAATGAGAGAAAGTTTGAACCAGAATCGTGGATTTGAAGACACATATGGTGAATTTAACTCGTCTCAGGCTCGACATGGAGACGAGTGTAGTGACATCCAATATGGCGACACAACCGATGAGTTGAACTGTACTAACAACAGAGATGATTATGACTTTATATCTGCATTCACTGCCCAGGAATCACCTGACTGTCCAAAGGATATATTTATAACTACCACACTAGATCTTTTGAATGGGGATATAAGTGACCTGGAATCTACACGACTTAAACTTCTGAAGAAAGCGAAAAGTCAAGATGGATTTCCATTTGAAAAGTGTGTACTGAAGAGGAGACTTGAACGCAGAGGCAAATCAAGTGAGTCTTTACAAGTAAAACTTGCAAGAGACTGTTATCATTTATTCAGGGCATGCTATGGAGAGTTTTCTAATGACCTAAATGATATACTGTGCGTTACAGAAGATATGAGATCAGAAGATCCTACTCTTAAACCAAGCGACGATTTTACATTAACTCAGTTGACTAATTTAAAAAGCATTGTCGTAAGATTGGACAGGGACATGATCTTATTGGGGAAAGAGCATGCTCAAGATGTTGACATTTTCACCAAGCAAATTAGTGAACTGAGGTCAATAGTCGAAACACAAGCCATGCGTATTGACAAACTCAATCAGGAACTGAATGAAACACGACCAGAGACTGAGGTTACCCACGAATCAACCCAGACACATTGTGAAGTTGATGTAATCCAATCAGGATTGTAGCCGGATAGCAACTTGCAATCATCAAGCGACACTGCACCCTGTGATAACAGAGAGCTGGAGCGTACTAATGTCGCTACAGTGGAAGCTGAGGTGTATAGTGAAGGCCATGAGCCGCACGTGCAGAGGGATACAACCACTTGTCAGCAGGGGTCCGGAAAATTTAAAATCCCAATCGGACATTTGCATTTAGGCCACGCCCCCTTCAAATAGCGTATTTTAGTACGACTTTTCACACACATTACAAGTTTACGTATTCATAATATGATGAATTATGAATTGTTTCAATTTAAATTGTTTAATTCAACGGACAATTAATAACAAATAATATCATTTTAGATTTACATGGAAAACATACGTTTGTTTCTGTTATAATAACGATCTGTTAACGTAGTGAACGGTCTAATTAATATTCATGAGTTATATTCATGAGTCTGCTCAAGTGTACGCGTTGTAACATTTGGATCGAGACTATTATCCCATATTTGGTTATCACGTGACCTCACGGGAAATCTTTTTTTTAAACTAAAGATTTTTTAAAAACAAGACAGATAATTTAATCACAAATACTAAAATATCGTTGATAGCAATAGTTATTTGAATACTTTTTTCATCTGTACTTATTTATTGACCATAAAAAAAATTGGATATCGATCGTCCGAGAAAGCAAAATGGCGGTCAATCAAGATTCAATATACGACTAGCTACTGAAAACAATAAAATCTGCAAATCCTCATTGTATGTCAACCAAGTGAAAGTCGTTAGCCACGACTTACAAAATGATCGTCTAGAATTTGAGGGTTTGGCAGATCCGCTCGACTGATCTGCATCGGTCGACTGGCTGTCGTCACGCTTTCGCTTCTTGTCTGAGGTTACGTATCGTAGCATTGTGAGGATAATGAGGTACATCGATGATGCAAGGTATTAATGTACAGTTGTAAACACCTTTCACTCAAATTAACAAGATGTTCTCAGTAATTAATCCTCGATTAATCAGTGTCAACTCAGTTTATTGTCTATTACAGTGATTGACTGATTGGACTATCATGTAGGTACGATGTATTTATAGCAATCAAAACAAACAAAGCTTGTCAGTGTAGTTAATCTTCATTGTGTTGCAACTGCAGACAGAAACTGCTCAGTCCTAACTGTTGATCATGTCCGGTCAAAATTTAAGAATGTCCGGAAAATACTTTTTAAAATGTCCGGTAAGCAATATTTTAAAACGGACATTTGAGATTCCCAATCGGACATGTCCGGCGCATATGACGGTTTCCGGACCCCTGCTTGTCAGGTTATCTAATGATCGGGCTTGCACTAAAAGAGACTGTAGGGAACAAGTGTGTAACGGTAGTAACTCTTACATCAGAGAACTCAGTGAATCACTTGGATTACCCTTACCTGTCTGTGACACTGCTACTTTGAACAAAGTTGAATCTCAATTCCAGTCCGTTGATGTGGATAATATCAATAGAGAAGATGAGAGAATAGGCGCTGATACACAACCCCTTATGCGTAAAGCGGCAATGTCGGACCTTAAGATAACATTAAATGCAGGTAAGGGGTCGACACGGAAAGTAGAATCTCGTAAACCTGTGGGATTGGGTAGCTTTAGAGCCGTGTTACCTAGGCAACGTGTTGCTCATTTCTTCATTGGACGTATTCATGCAGACGTGAGTGAAACCGATATAAGAGACCATCTTGCTAGTCATGATATTAATGTGACCTTTATCAGACTGATCAACAATCGCAGTAGATATACAGTGTCAGCTCAAATTAATGTCCAATCATCACAAAGACATTTAGTTGAAGATCCAAGTTTCTGGCCAGCAGGAATAGCGGTACGAAAATGGATACCAAGATCACAACTTCAGTCTAACCAACTATGATTGATAAACTAAGACTGATGAGCTGGAATTGCAGAGGCATATCCTCTAGTGGACCATACCTTCGTGGTTGCTTGTCTGTTAACGATATAGATATATGTGGACTCAGTGAACACCAGTTAGGCCACCATAACCTGCAGTTGTTGAACCAAATTGCTGAACCATTCACAGTGTTTGCAAGGTGTTTTGGAGACGGAGCTCCGCTGAATGAAGGCATATTCGCATCCCGAGGGGGAGTTGCCCTACTGATATCAAAGAGACTAAGTTCTTTCTGTCATGAAATTGACACGGATTATGACTTTCTGATTGGGGTGGAGTTACATGTTCCAGGTTGCAAGCCGATGTATGTCTTCAGTGTATATCTCCCAGCAGTAACGAGATCAAATGAACTTTTCTTCTGGTGCCTGGACGTTTTGGACGATCTCTACGCTTCATATTCCGATCTAGGCAAGGTGATAATAATGGGTGATATGAATACCAAGATAAGGAGTTCTAGATCCATGTTCAAGGAAGATACCCGCTCAAGGCGCATTCATGAGTGACCTTTTGAAAAGGACAGGTCTTACATCAGTGAATACCCTTGAATCATGTGCTGGTCCACAATGGACATTTTGCTCACATCAAGGCGGACCAAAAACCATGATCGATCATATCTTGATCCCAGAATCTTAATGTGTGACGTCATCTCTCCAATCGTACTTGATGACGCATGCTTCAATGTATCTGACCATAACCCTGTTCTCTGCACCAGAGTTAGCAGCACCCATGCCAGGGTGGAATGTGCAGACTCAGCCACCTGTCTCCTGGGAAAAAGCGAGAAAGCAAGGGAAGATAACTGACTATACCTATGCTGTGTCACATCTTCTTTTGGCTGTTCGACCTCCGACAACAATTGAGAATATCGTCATTGTAGAAGAGTACTACACACAAATAGTTGACGCTATATTGCGCGCAAGCAAGAACACCCTGCAAATAAAATCATTCAAATCATACCTGAAGCCATACTGGAATGATGTACTGGATGATCTTCACACCGCAATGTCAATTTAGCGCTATCTATGGCTAGAAGCAGGTCGACCAAGAGGTAATGATCATCCAACATATAGAGAATATAAAGCTTCAAAATCAGAGTTCCGGGCACAGATGCGAATAGCTAGTAAACAGCACGTAACACAGACATTCCATGACCTGGAACAGTCTCATGAAATGAATATAAAAACATTCTGGAACAGAGTGCGATCATCAACGAGTACATCAAAATCAAAACTCAGCCCCATTATATCTAACAGATATGTACAATGTGAACCTGAATCAATACTAGACGCTTGGGCAAATCACTTTGAACACGTATACTCTTCTGTTGGCAACGAAAACTACAACGCATCATTCTGTGAGAAAATAGAGTCTATTGTGAATGAGGTCAGGAATCAGTGTAAAACAGAATTCGAGATATCGCCACCAACGATAACCTTATCAGAAGTTACAACGTGCTGTGCGAAGTTGAAGAACAATAAAGCCGGTGGAGCCGACTCTATTGTGTACGAACATATCAAATATGGTGGGAAGACCCTGATGTTTCATTTATCATCCTTGTTCAACATCATCCTAGAAACTGGATATATCCCTGCAGCCTGGCGGAAAAGCATAATCGTCCCTCTGTTCAAAGGTGGGAATAAATCAAAGAAGGATCCGAACTCCTATCGGGGTATATCCCTGTCGCCTGTACTGAGCAAGGTCTTTGAAATGCTGCTATTACCAAGGTTGAAAGGGTTAGATCAATCTGACAAATTTCCCGACCCTCAACAAATGGCGTACCAGATCGGATTGTCTGCCCTTCACACATCATTCAACTTACAAGAGACCATCCACCACTATCATGAGCAGAATGAAGATGTCCATGTTGCCTTCTAAGATATGTGTAAGGCATTTGACACGGTGTGGCATGGTGGTCTTAAGTACAAGATATTCGAGTTCGGAATCAAGGGGTCTCTATAGCTAGTGCTTGACAACATGTACACAGAGATGGTTAGCCGTGTGTGTGTGGACTCAATGTGCTCTAGACCCGTATTCATGAAACAGGGAATAAGACAAGGTGGTGTGTTGTCGGGGAAGTTGTACCTCTTGTACATTGACGCCCTCCTCCAGAAACTATCGAAGTCGAGACTTGGTGCTGTGGTTATGGATTTGAATACCTGTTCTCTAACGCAAGCCGATGATGTAGCCCTTGTTTCATCGAGAGTGTCAGCATTGAAATTAATGTTGAAAATGGCTGAGGACTACAGCTGTGACTGGCGATACATATTGTCATCTTCCAAAAGTGAGATTGTATCATTCCCCTGCCACAAGGGGACTCAACACATATCTGAACTGAAGCTGTACAGTGAATCCATTCCATGGACGAACACCATCAGACATGTTGGTTCGGTACTCTCTGGCAACATGTCATCCCTTGAACATGTTACTCAAGCTTCAGTCAACCTGAGGTCAGGGGTAAGAACGCTGATTTCACGAGGTTTTCATCCTAGGTTCCTGAATCCTATAACCAGTTTGATTGTGGTAAATAATATGTACCTCCCAAAGACTCTGTATGGATCAGAACTGTGGTCAAATCTATCAAAGGTAGAATTGCTGATGCTGGAGAGGTTGTTCAGATATGTCATAAAATCTATCCAAGACCTGCCACAACTGACCCGTACTGATGTCTGCTTGAGTCTTCTTGGTGTTCTACCCATTGAATACCATATAGATCAAAGAAAGTTGTATTTCCTGGAGCGCATCATCAACATGAACCGGAAGTTCCTGCCTCATCAGCTGTTCATGACCAGACTGATGTGTTACATTCACCAACTGACAACCTCATCATCAGGATTTGTTCCAGACGTCATCAGATTGTTATCCAAATACAATCTCATGGATCCTCTGCTGTCGTTCCTGCGGAATGGTATCTTCATAGGGAAACAGAGATGGAAACGATTAGTGAGTAAAGCACTAAAATCTCACCACGTCTCAGCCTGGAGGCAGAGACTTGCTGCTGATCCAGAACTCCAGATGTTTAGTCGAATCCATCGACTATATGATGTCCATCCAGCCTGGCAGATCTCCTTAGACGACCCAACTCTGAGACTGAACTCTAACTTTGTGATAAGGATGTGTGCTACCGCAAAGGACATGTGTGATACAGGACTGTGCCACAAATGTGGTCTTGTGTATCGTGATCCAGTGACACATGCAGTTGTTGAGTGCGAATGTACGTGTGATATTCGGGATCAGCTCTGGATGGAGTTGATCAATATCAGTGATGTCGACTTTAGCTGCTACCTGCATGGTATGGACTCAGCAAAGCTCACTGAATGCATGTTGTCTTGTAGAACAGATTACAGACTATGTGACAAAGATGCTGATGACTTTGCACGAGTGTGTGTCAAATATGTCAAGCCAATGTTTAAAATGGTGTTCAACTAACTCTCAATACATCAGAATTACCATTCTGCATATTTAATGCAAAATAATATGTTGTTCTGATAAATGTTCATCTATTATTTTCTGCTTTTTTTGTACTCTTCTTTATGGAGGAATAAAAGGTTATATATATGATCCCAAACTGTTCATGGAACCTACCTCCATCCCCCTTAACCCCACAGGGAGACCTCACCACCAAGAGCCTAGAAACTCCAGGCCTCTCAACCGGTTCAACAATAGATCTACACAGACCTTCAAAAAGAAGACTCGGAACCAGTCAGGAAATCTCCAACTGGAAAAAGTCCTTAGGCAGCTCGCCAATGCCCTCAATCTCAGCGCCAATAACAATACATAGCAATGAATTTTTACATTTGAGTCTGAACAATAATAGTTCAAATAAAAATCCTGAACCTTACAAAAACGCCTTTGTTGCCAATCTGTCTGATTATCAACTTAATGAGACAGAACTTAGTGTTCTTAGCAATGGCCTTACTTTTAGCCCGACACCGTTAGATATGGATCTTAGCAAAATATATACAGATCTTAAAGCCTTTTTCCAGAGAATGAGAATTTCTCATTTCTTTCATGAGACAAACAAATCAGATACAGTTGATAATTTCACGATCTAGAGCGTAAATTTGGCCCAAGAAAGCACATGAACCCCAATTCCGGGCATAGACCCGACGCTTGATGCTTTTATCAAATCAGTCAAACACCAATTTCTCAAAATGAACACCATCCCGTTCATACGCAACAACCTCACACGTGCACAGAGAACAGCCATCAACAGTCTCAAAAATAACTCAGAAATCGTGATAAAAAAAGCCGATAAAGGATCAGCAGTCGGTATTCTAAACACTACTGACTACATACAAGAGGCCACACGTCAACTCACTGACACCAACTTTTATCTCAAAATAGACCATGACCCCATCATGGAATTTGCTAATGAAATCACACAACTTCTCACCAAAATCTTCACCAAAGAAGAGATCACTTACAAAATATTCAATAGACTGTTACGCAAACACCCCAAACCCGGCCAGTTTTACCTCCTGCCCAAAATTCATAAAAACCTAACACCGGGTAAAGTACCGGGCCGCCCTATCATAAGGGGGAACGGTACGGCCACTGAACTGATTAGCAGCTTCGTTGACGAACACATAAAAGAGTTCGTCAAACATTATCCCAGTTACATCAGGGACACCACCCACTTTATCCAGACCGTAGGCACTTTCAACCTCCCACCCAATAGCGACATCATTCTTGTCACTATGGACGTCACATCCCGTTACACCAATATACCAAACACGGAAGGCCTCCGTTCAGTAGCTCAGGCCATTAGGCGCTTCAAACCTGACTGGTCAGTTAGCCCCACAAGCTTACTTTCTTTACTTAGACTTGTGCTATACAAATACAATTGTTATTAACAATGTACACTTTGTACAAACCGGAGGAACAGCCATGGGTACCAAACTAGCCCCATCATACACAAACATTTTCATGGGAGAACTAGAAGAAAAACTTCTAAAAAAACCCACTGATAGTCCAAACTTATACGTCAGATTTATAGACCACATTTTCCTCATTTGGACTCTGGGTTACACTAGGTTAGAAATTAGAATCTTTCATCGAAGAAATGAACCAATCACATCCCACCATTAAATTCACGGCCGAATTTTCCAGGGAAAAAGTGGCTTTCTCAGATACATGGGTCATATTTAACCAAGCTACCAACAAACTGGACTTTGACCTATACTGCCACCCGCGTCACATCAAAGTCAAAGGACCATACAGCCAATTCCTCCGACTCAAAAAGATATACAGCTCGCAGTCACAATATGAGTTCCATAGCAACAATCTAGTAAAATATTACCTCAGGAGAGGTTACCCCAAGAAAATTCTCTTGGACAACAAAACGAAAGCTAACGCTAAAGAGAGAATGTCCCTCTTATTACAAAAACAGACACCCTCAGAAGACACTAAACCAGTGATCTTTATCACAGATTACAACCCCACTGCACTCAAGGTTAGCTCTGTGATAAAAAAGTCCTGGCACTGTGATATGATCCTATTTCGTTTTAGATCATAGATTAATATCTGGTTCGTTTCTGGACGAGTTACGATTTTAGTAGGTTATCATCTCTCACATGTTGATGACGCCATGTTGCTCACGTTTATTAAAAGTTTAAATTGAAGACTTGTGTTCTGCCATGGACAGAAACAATTACATGGTGGCAGCGGTGCAAAGAAGTCTACGCATCACCGACTCGATCTTGTTCATGCCTTTTGACATGTTTTGAACTGTATCTACGTATCTGACAGTCGGCGTGCTGTTTCCACTACGCGCCATGTGGACTGAATCATGGATGTCACTGTGACCGTAACTATTCCCAGCTTTGTGCATGTAACCAGTAACTATCAGTATTTGGTATACACTCAGAACATTTCACGAACGAACAGTATACCGTAGCATATTTCTTCAGTGTGATTGATGAACTTTTCACTGAGTACACACTCCTTAGCGCCAAGTTTTCTTGTGAAGCGATCATAAAATCACCATGGCAGAGTCAATACCGTCACCTTGCATGGATTGGTCACACCCGGACAGAGGTCAAGCTTTTAAGGAATTTAAGCAAACTAGTGAACTTTGGTTTAAGATTAAAGGTATCAAGCCAGAAGATCAACAGTTACATTATTTTATGGTCTGGCAAGGAAGGTCTTAGAATGTTCAACACATGGAATCTAACTGATGAAAATTTAAACAATTCCGAGAATTTATGGCAAAAGTTTTCTTCTCAAATTGAACCTTCTGAAAATTTCAGAATTGATAGATTGGAGTTTCTTCATTACAAACAGAAGGACAATGAGACTATTGATGACTTTATCACAAGATGTAAAGCTAAAGCTATGAAGTGTTTGTTTAAAGACAATGATGCATTAGAGGAGAGAATGATTGAAGTTCTCATTGCTGGTGTTCAATACCCAGAGGTACAGAAAACATTGCTAGGACGTGATGAAAAATTAACCCTACAGGAAGCCATTGATATTGGTAGGAGACATGAAGCAAGTGTTAACCATATGTCACAGTTTAAGAATCTAGATGGTAAGGTTTTAAAAACTGATGAGATTCAGCATGATTGCTGGTTTTGTGGAACAAAACACTCTTTCAAATCTAGAAATGTATGTCCAGCAGTCAACAGTAAATGCAAAATGTGTGGTAAAATTGGGCATTGGCAGGCAATGTGTCAACAGGGAAGAGAGAGACCGCAGCATAGACGAAGACAGTCGAGGCACCATCAACAGTCCAGGTCAAGGAGTCGTGGATAACAGTCTCGTAGGAATGATGAACATATGTCACGACAGTCTCAGCATAAGCAAAATGCATACCAACATTGACGAAAACAACATGATATTGACTACGTGAGTGAGGAGTTTGAACATTTCCATTTTGAATCTGGCTACCTCATCAACAAAAGTAACAAAGACAACGTTGAGGAACTGAAAGTAAACCTAGATGTTAAGCTGTGTAACCGTCAAGGCAGCCACACCTTAAAGGTTAAAGTGGATACAGGCTCACAAGGTAATCTTCTACCACTTCGTGTATACAGAAGAATGTTTCCAGAATTTCTTGATGCATCAGGTTTCCCGAAATCTGGTACTACAAAGGCTAGACATGTCAAGCTGAGTGCTTATAATGGTACTGAAATTCCCCAGCATGGTAGTATTACTTTACCATGTGGATTTGATGGTAAAGTTCTTTGTTGCAGATGCACCAGGGCCTATTCTGCTTTGATTACCTTCAATCCTTGCTCTGAATCTAATCACACCAAATTGTCCCACGAATTCAGTGCATAGCGTGGAGAGGTCTGCACCTATCCCTAACAAGGAAACCCTACAGAAGCTATACCCAGGCAGATTTAAAGGCATTTGTCAATTTCCTGGAAAATGTCATATAGCTCTGAAGGAAGACGCTGTACCCGTGATACATCCAGCCAGAAAGTATCCTATTCAACTTAAGGATGAGTTGAAATCTGAGTTGGAAAGAATGGAGTCTTTAGGTGTGATAGCTAAGGTAACTGAACCTACCGATTGGGTGTCCTCACTTGCGTTCAGTAGGAAGGAAAATGGCAAGTTGAGAGTGTGTCTTGATCCTAGTGACTTAAACCGTTCCATTAAGAGAACTTACCACAAGACACCGACCCTTGAAGAAATAACACACAAGTTTAGTGAAGCAACAGTGTTTAGCAAACTAGACGCTAGGCATGGATATTGGAGCATCACCCTTGATGATTCTTTTAGTTTACTTACAACATTCAATGCACCTTTTGGAAGGTACTGATTTCTTAAGACTTCCTTTTGGACTAAGAATATCACAGGACATATTTGAGGAGAAGATGGATTTGATCCTTGAACAGTGTCATGGAACACTTGGTATCAGTGATGATACAGCAGTCTTTGGAAAGACTGTAGAGGAGCATGATCAAAACCTGCATCAACTTATGAAAGTTGCAGCAAGATATGGTCTCATCTTCAACATTGAGAAGTGTGAGATAAGAAAAGAAAGGATCAAGTTCTTTGGAAACTATTATGATGCTCAAGGTGTACATCCTGATCCAGAAAAAGTTCAGGAAATTCACAATCTACCTCCACCTGCGAACACTGTTGAACTGCAGCGGATCCTGGGGATGATACAGTATATGTCATCATTCATACCCAACATGGCTGACTTAATTCACGGAAACATTAAGGATGCTGACCCACAAGGACAGTGTTTGGCAATGGACAGAATCGCATCAAGCAGCATTTGACAAGCTGAAGACTATGATCTGTCTTGATGGTACTCTGAAATACTTTGATCCAAGGAAGCCAACAGTCGTGCAAGTTGATGCATCAATGAAAGGTCTAGGTGCTGTGATCATGCAGGACGGATACCCAGTTGCTTATGCCAGTAAGGCACTCACAGACACAGAAAAGCGATATGCTAATATCGAGCGTGAACTCCTTGCACTGGTGTTTGGATGCAAGAGGTTTCATACATATGTGTTTGGCAGTCACTTCACAGTTGAATCGGATCATAAACCTCTAGAGAACATTCAGCACAAGAATCTAGCCAGCACTCCTCCTTGACTCCAGAGAATGATGCTACAACTTCAGCAATATGACTTTGAGATTAGATACAAACCTGGGAAGGAAATGATTCTTTCAGACATGCTGTCTAGGCAAAACCCAGCTCCAAGTCCAACTATCAGTATCGACAACCATTCACCAAGTTCAGTTCTTGGAAACTGAAAATGATGAGACATTCAGTGCATTAAAGAACATTATTGTATCAGGGTGGCCAGAAGATCCAAAGCAAGTGCGAAAAATCGTTCGCCCATTTTGGTCTTGTCGTCATGAACTGTCTGTGGAGGATGGGCTGTTACTGAAAGGGGACAGGATAATGATACCACCTGCGATGAGGCGTGAGGCGCTTCAACAACTTCACATTGGACATCAAGGTGTTACAAAATGCCAACTTCGTGCTAAATCGTGCATATACTGGCCAGGTATCAACAAGGAGATTGAAGAACTATTGGCAAATTGTAATATTTGTCAAGAAAACCAAAAGTCGCAATCACATGAAACATTGCAACCCCATGATATTCCACAGAGACCATGGCACACAGTAGCAATGGATTTGTTTCACTTCGATGGATGTGAAAATCTTTTGATAACTGACTACTACTCAAAATCATTCTTTGTACGCAAAATTCACGGACAGTATACAAGTAGGGCTGTCATAGATCACTGCAAGCAACTGTTTAGCGAACAGGGGATACCCAACAAAGTTATCAGTGATAACGGTAGACAGTTTGACTGTGAAGAATTTAGACGTTTCGCTGATAAGTGGTGTTTCGATCATGTTACTTCTAGTCCGCGATATCCACGAAGTAATGGATTCGTAGAGAGAGCAGTGCAAACTGTAAAGCAGTGTCTTACCAAAGCGAAGCAGTCTAGAACTGATCCAGATCTAGCATTGCTGAGTCTCAGAACAACCCCGATTGACAGTACCATTCCATCACCAGGCGAACTTCTGAATGGTCGTAAGTTGCAAGGTAACTTACCTGTATTAATTGCAAATAATCACCCGCAGAAGGATACAATCATGACTAGACTTCAGGACAGACAACAGTCGCAGAAATATTATCACGGCAGAAAAGGGGTGAAAGACTTACCTGCTTTGAATATAGGTCAGAGAGTTTTGACTCAAGATCAAGACAGCGGAAGATGGGTACCTGGTAGGATATCAGCTAAGTGTATTGAGCCCAGATCCTATTTGGTGGAAACCCCAAATGGCAAGGTGTTAAGACGAAACAGACACCATTTGCGAGAGATGCTGGGAACGCCCAGAAAAGTGAGATTTGCACTGGATGATCCCAGTGTCGTTGATGAGACTCCCCAGTCAAGTATATCTGATGATGACAGTCAGAATGCAAAAAGCGGTAATGATCTGACCACTAGAAACATTGATGGAAAGTACAGGACCAGGAGTGTGAGAATGGTCAAGAGACCAGACAGATTCCTGGAACAATATTGACTTTTAACTATTGATTTCATAGTTTCAACAGTTCAGAATACTAAATGAACAGTGATTTTTATTATAATGTTGGAGGAGTTAAAAGTAAGTTTATCTTTAAAGTGTTGACTGTGTGGAAGAATTTAACTATGAGTTAAGGCAAGGATTTGCTGCTAGTTTCATGAGTTTGTGTTGAACAAGTATTCAAGAATTTCAGTATTATTTCCAGATATCATTTAAATTGTGGAAGTAGCATTTTACATGTAGGATAATTTGCTTCAGTAACAATAGGTCAATTATCTGATGATAGTACAACACATAAGTGTGTTTCAAATTATTTTTGTATAAAAGTAACTATCACAGTTCCTTCTATTCAAAAGAAAGGGGATGTGATATGATCCTATATCGTTTTAGATCATAGATTAATATCTGGTTCGTTTCTGGACGAGTTACGATTTTAGTAGGTTATCATCTCTCACATGTTGATGACGCCATGTTGCTCACGTTTATTAAAAGTTTGAATTGAAGACTTGTTGTGTTCTGCCATGGACTGAAACTATTACAGGCACCTACTTCAAGGTACAGACATCTGCAAAGACCTTCCGAGTCCCGCACATCACGGCATATAGGAAGAACCGCACACTCAGAGATATCCTCATGAGAGCGCCAATCACATATCCACCACCTAAACCACAAATCAGTGGCCACACTGTACCAAACCTAGATGACAGCTGTCACAAACAATCATGCAAAATCTGCATAAATATGAAACCGGTTAACACACAGGTCACACAGGTCACTCAACAGCTCAAAACAGACCCTGAGTCAGCTCAGAGCACGGCTAGACGCCGATCCATTGAACTCAAATGGATATTCGATCTGAAAACCATCCACCCGCAAGGCATGAACGACAAGATCTAATCATGGAATTCCCAACTGTCATAGAGTAACAGTTTAAACAATAAGCCACTCCCCGTGATTTCCACTTAAGCATAATAACTGCTCCCTCAGCAGGGAATTCTGGGAACCCTCGCGACGGCTGTTTCCGCCATGAATGTAAACACTCAAGAAGAGTAAATACATGTACATCTTGACTATCCCTCTAATACCGGGTTGTCTTGTTTATTAAATGATTGTATGTAGTCAGGGGTTACCACATATATTGGCGACGAGGTCAATTTAGTGCGTTTGTCGTGCCGGCGTGTAGTAACAACGATCTTGTTCAGACAACGTGCGTTCGCCCGGTATTCAAAACAACATGGCTACCTTCGGCAAAATAGATGAATATGATTCTCAGACTGATGACTGGAATGAATATGTCGAGAGACTTGGACATTATTTCGAAGCAAACGAAATTACAGATCAGGGTAGGAAGCGTGCTATTCTATTGAGTGTGATTGGTGCGAAGTCATACAAGTTACTTGTCTACGCCACAGAAACCTGGCGATCATTCTTATGATGCGTTAGTACACCTGATGAAGTCACATTTACACCCGAAACCCACTATTATGATGGAAAGGAGAAGGTACAATATGCGTGATAGACAGCCTAATGAAACTGTATCGGAATATGTGGCTGAGCTACGTCGTTTGGCATCGACATGTGAATACACTGATTTAGAGACTCAGTTAAGGGATCGTCTAGTGTGTGGTATCAACAACGAAGCAATGCAAAAAAGACTGTTAACTGAGAAAACATTGGACTTTGCTAAGGCTTACTCCTTGTGTTTAGGAATGGAAATGGCTGCTAAGGAAGTGCGTGATATTAAAGGGGGAGATCAGATGCCAAGGCCAGTGCACAAGATTAGAGAGGATAACAGGAGAAATAATGCAGGCAGGAAGTGTGATCGCTGTGGGGGCTCAAATCATGTCAGTAGTCAGTGCTATTACAAAAATGCTGTGTGTAACAATTGTAATAAGGTTGGTCATATCCAGCGTGCTTGTCGCTCTCGAAGCGCCATGAATGATAGATCTTCAGGTCGTGGTCACAGCCGTGGTCGTGGTCGCGACAGGGGCCGTGGTCATGGTCGTGGTACCCATTACAAGGACAACAGATCTTCCACTAATCATGCTAATCGTATTGACGATGTATCTCAGGAAGACGAGAACAATGAATATGGACTTTTTAAGGTAGAAACTCAACATGCTCAAAACGGATTGAGTGGTAAGGGACACAGAGTGGAGCCCTATCTCATTGAAGTGTTAGTTAATGGTAAAAAGCTAACTATGGAGATAGACACTGGCGCAGCAACTTCCGTGATCAGTTCAAGTACTTTCCATTCAGTGTGGAAGGAGGGTGATGACAGGCCCAAGTTAAGTGAGACCAATGCTATTCTTCGGTCCTACAACAGAGAGAGAATACCGATAGTAGGCACTACAGACGTTCAAGTAAATTATGGAAATCAGTCCGCTACTCTCCCGCTGACAGTGGTGGAAGGTGATGGCGAGAACTTGCTTGGCAGAGATTGGCTTCAGGCCATCAGATTAGATTGGGGGAAAATTTTGAATGTGAGAAATGAAGGGTTACAAGACATTTTGAACTCTTATTCTGATGTGTTCCAAGATGATATAGGGGAATTCAAGGATCAAAAGGTCACTATTGAGATCACCTCAAATGTGCCAAGATTTTATAAGCACAGGAATGTTGCTTATGCTCTTCGTCAGAAAGTTGACGATGAACTTGAACGCCTTGAAAAACAGGGTATTATCAAGCCAGTGCAGTATTCTGATTGGGCTGCTCCAATCGTACCAGTGGTTAAATCCAATGGGAACATACGAATTTGCGGAGACTACAAATTAACTGTCAACAAGGTCGCTCGTACTAATGTTTACCCCATTCCACGGATCGAAGATCTGTTCGCATCTTCGTCAGGTGGAAAGACTTTCACGAAACTGGATTTAAGTCAAGCCTACCAACAGTTAACCATTGATGAGGAGTCGCAAAAGCTCACGACTATAAACACTCATCGTGGCCTCTATCAGTACCAGCGCTTACCCTTTGGCATATCGGCAGCTCCAGCTGTATTCCAGCGAACTATGGAGTGCTTGCTCAAAGACATTCCCCATGTCTGTGTCTACTTGGATGATATTCTCGTCACCGGGGCCTCTGAACAGGAACATTTGGAAAACATGAAGGAAGTCCTATCCAGACTTAGCAAGGCTGGTCTCAGATTGAACGCACAGAAGTGCAAATTCATGGTCGGCTCAGTAGAGTATTTGGGTCACAAAATAGATGCGCAGGGTTTGCATCCCCTTGATGAAAAGGTGAAGGCTATAGTGTCGGCTCCAGCTCCACGCAATGTTGCTGAACTTAAATCCTTCCTTGGACTCGTGCAGTATCATCAGCGTTTCTTGCCTAATCTCGCCACTACCTTGGCACCCTTGCATCGGCTTCTCAGGAAAGAAGTTACCTGGTCATGGGGAGCTCAAAAGAAAAAAGCTTTCAACATGGTGAAAGGACATTTGTCTTCCTGTGATCTCTTGACGCATTATGATCCCCATAAGAAACTTGTATTGGCGTGTGATGCATCTCCCTATGGGGTAGGTGCCGTCCTCTCACATCAGTCTGATGATGGTGTAGAGAAACCAATAGCATTCGCATCCAGGTCTCTGTCGCAAGCAGAAAAGAATTACTCTCAATTGGATCGTGAAGCTCTAGCAATTATCTTCGGAACTAAGAAGTTCCATCAGTATATCTACGGGCGTTCCTTTACTCTGTTGTCAGATCACAAACCCCTCGAGAGCATCTTCAGTCGGGACAAGGGCATTTCACAGATGGCATCGAGCAGAATTCAACGTTGGGCATTAACCCTCTCTGCATATAACTATACAATCGAGTACAGAAAAGGTACTTCCCTTGCGAATGCCGACTGCATGAGTCGTCTTCCCTTACCATACACACCACCAAATCCACCTCTACCAGGGGACACAATCCTCTTACTGGAAGCAATGGATGCTTCTCCTGTGAAATCATGGCAAATTAAACAATGGACGGACAGAGATCCAACCCTTTCCAGAGTAAGAAATTTCCTTCTTTCTGGATGGCCAAGCATAAATCTAGAGGAGTCTTTCACTCCTTTTGTGAAAAGGAAACATGAATTGAGTGTCCTTGATGGCTGTGTTTTGTGGGGCAATCGTATTGTTGTGCCGCCACAAGGTCGAGAGATTGTTGTGAACATGTTGCATGAAGCTCATCCAGGTATCTCGCGCATGAAGTCTGTAGCGCGTGGATTCGTATGGTGGCCAAAGATGGATGATGAATTGGAACTCAAGGTGAAAACCTGTTCTGTGTGTCAACAGTCTCGTCCAGTACAAGCCGAGGCTTCGCTTCACTTTTGGGAATGGCCTGAACATCCATGGAGTCGTTTGCATTTAGACTATGCCAGACCTTTCCTGGGTAAAATGTTCCTTGTGTGTATTGACGCACATTCTAAATGGTTGGAAGTGTTTCCAGTGAACAGTGCCACATCCACTGCTACAATTGATTGTCTCAGACATATGTTTGCAACTCATGGACTGCCAGACCAAGTGGTCACTGACAATGGCACTTGTTTTACAAGTGAGGAATTCTCTGTCTTTATGAAACGTAATGGCATCACTCATACATGTGTGGCACCATATCACCCTGCCTCTAATGGGTTAGCAGAACGAGCTGTACAAACCTTTAAATCTGGCATTAAACGTATGACAGGGGGCACATTGGACACAAAACTTGCACGGTTTTTGTTCAGATACAGACTTACCCCGCAGACTACAACGGGGTTATCTCCAGCAGAATTACTTCTTCGAAGAAGACCAAAGTCTCATCTCAATCTTCTTCATCCAGATATGAGCTGTAAAGTTAGGAACAAACAAGAACAGCAAAAGTCAGTACATGATGCACATGCAAAGGACTGTCACTTGCAAGTTGGAGATCTTGTGTATGTTTTAAACTTTCGTCCTGGTGACAAATGGTTGTCAGGAATCATAACAGAGAGAACCGGTCCAGTGTCGTTCCATGTTCGTCTTGACAATGGTGGTGTTGTCAAGCGCCATATTGATCACCTGCGTTTGCGCCATGTTCTGAAGCATGAAAGCCAACATGATAAATCAGTTCCATCAACACATGAACAATCAGTTCTACCAGAACTACCTGACAAGTTACCTATGTTGCCTGAACCTGGCAACATTCCAGTACTTCCGGGTACCCCTCACTTGCAAGATGAAGTTACTTCTACAAGGCCCGAGCCACAGCAGGTCTTACCAGAGGCACTATCTCCTACTCAGTCAGATTCTTGTGGTGCGCAAGCATTTCGTCGTTCTTCCAGAATCCGGAAAGCGCCGGATAGACTTAATCTAAAGATTGCTGCTGAGTTATGAACTGTAATGAGAATGTGATGTATTTCACACTATTTGTCACCTAAGTGAACCATCAGTGATTGATAGTTTTGGATCTTGTTATTGGTTCCCTTATTCAGACATAAGCAGATGCATATCCAGTTATCTTTAATCATTAATGCAAGTGCATATTCAGTTAAAGTGTTCCAGTTATTGTGTGACATGAGAGACTCTAAATAACATCTGGAACAATATTGGTTAAATTTCATTTAAAATGTTCCAATGAGATGTGTGAAGAGACACTTTACATCTTCTGGAGCAATTGTCAGTTCTTTCAACATGTGTAGATTCATTATGGTAGTTATGTTTAAAGTGCAACAAAACTATGGGGGAGGAGTGTCATAGAGTAACAGTTTAAACAATAAGCCACTCCCCGTGATTTCCACTTAAGCATAATAACTGCTCCCTCAGCAGGGAATTCTGGGAACCCTCGCGACGGCTGTTTCCGCCATGAATGTAAACACTCAAGAAGAGTAAATACATGTACATCTTGACTATCCCTCTAATACCGGGTTGTCTTGTTTATTAAATGATTGTATGTAGTCAGGGGTTACCACACCAACCCACTTACTTATTTTGTTTTAGATGTTTGTTCGATGAGGACAATGATACTGACCTCTGTGGTGAAGCAGTTGAACCTTCTGAAGACGCCAGATAATATCATGCTCACGACAGTTCATGAAGGACCTTTCAACTGCCAAGGTCACAGCGTGAACCTTCTGATCTCATCCAGAGACAAGACCTGATGTTAGATTCCCGATTTTCAACGCTTTCACCTTTGAGCAGCTATCCTTGTCAGAGTATTTGTATCCAGTGGAAGCCCTCAAGATGCACTACCTTCATTTGAGAAATACACCTTTGCCAATGATCGACAAAGCTATCACTACTATCCTCATGGGTTCTGATCATGCAGTTCTCATACTGCCAACCCAACCAATCATGTTTGATCCGGAACGAGCTCCAGTGGCAGTGCATACCAAGCTGGACTGGGCCCTCCAGGGACCAAGTCAGCTATCCATGAATCCCAAAGACATCCAATGGCATTTCACAGCAATTTCCAGTCCAGATCAGGTGATGAAAAATGTTGAACCTATTGCAAATTGACTTTTTGCCTTTCAATGAGAGAAAATTAAATCGTTCCAAACAGGATCAAGAAGTTTTATCCGAACTTGAAGCTAAAACAGTGCGAGTGAAAGTTAGCGATGGTAAGCACTATGCAACACCACTCCTGTGAAAATCGGACCATATTAAGTTACAGGCAGGAAAGGAAGCTGTGATGTCGAACCTGAGACGAACTGAGAAACACCATCAGAATCACCAATAGTTGCAAAGATCGGCAATGATCAAATTCAGAGACTAGTTGATGCAGGTTTTGTGCTAATCATAAGTGACGAACAGGCAAGGTTAACCGATGAATCATGGTTTATCCCCCATCACCTTGTTGACGCAATGGGGAGAATCGTTTTGTCTTCAATTGCTCTTATGAGTACAAGGGCCAAGATCTCAATAGCCATCTTCTACTGGGTCCTACCCTTGGATCCTCCCTCCTAGGCATGTTCTTGAGATTTTGACAATACCCAGTTGGAACTCCTACTTGAAGACAAACCCATCCTCAGATTCCTGTGGCGCAATTTGAACAATAATGTGGATCCAGTTGTCTACGAATGGCAGGTACTGACCTTCGGTACTACTTGCAGTCAATGTTGTGTGACCATTGCCCTACTGAAGCAATTGACGATCAGCGGCGGAACCCTGAAGTTATGAAGTGTGTTGGTAAGGCTTTCTACGAAGACAACTGCCTGGATAGTCGGATGAATCCTGGCCAAGCAAAGAAACAAGTTACAAATCTGAGAAAGGTGCTTGCTGAAGGTGGCTTTGACATCTGTCAGTGGGCTTGCAATGTACCTGAGATACTAGAAGACTTGCCTGCAGAGGCAAAGTCAGATACCTTCGAGCTGTGGGCAAGTCTTGGACATGATGATAAGCAAGAACCTGCTCTTGTATTGCACTGGAAATGTAACACTGACGAACTTAGCTACCAGTATCGACCAGTTACGTAAGATAAACTGACAATGAAAGTTATGTATAAGATCCTTGCCACATAGTATGATCCTATCGGCTACTTGACACTGTTCACGTCAAGAGCAAGAATCTTGGTGCAGGACCTTAGGAGATCAAAACATGAATGGGATGCTGTAATAGAAACTGGAAAACTTGGGAATCTGAACGGTGTGATATCCCTCAAGTGTGTCTACCAAGATGCTACACATCTAGAAACCATGATCGTTCTCAGTCACAGAGACAACTACACATATTCTGTGATGCTTCGGAGCGTGCCTGTGGTTCAGTTGCCTATTTGAGAAGTGCAGAGAGTAATGGTGAGATAGCTGTCAGTTTTGTGGCTGTGAGAAGTAGAGTGGCTCCTGAGAAGCTGCTCTCAATGCCCAGACTAGAACTCTCTGCTGCCCTTACTGGTGCACAGTTAGCCACTAAACTTCACAAAGAACTGAGCATAACGATCCAAGATACCATATTGTGGAGTGACTCAACAACTGTCTTGACATGGCTTCAGTCAGAGTTGTGTCGGTACAAGGTGTTTGTTGGGACTCGGGCCTGAGATACAACCCCTGACTCCTGCAGACAGCTGGCGTTATGTGAACACATGGATAACCCAGTCGATGATGTCACAAGAGGTTTAACCTTGCAGGAACTCTGTGTTGCCTCCCAATGGAGGAACCTACTTTCCTTCTAGAATCCTCTGAGAAAAGGCCGACACTCATAGACAAATGTGATATTCCTGATGCTGCTGAGGTAGCAGATGAACTGAAGAAATGTTTCTGTGGCAATATCTAAGCTGTGAACCTTCCTGATTGTTCTCAGTACTGGGAATCACTAGTCAAGGCTACCATGGAGTGCCTTGACAGGGCGGCCATAAGTGATCAATTTGATGAAGTTGAACTCATAGAGAAAGCGGGAACACTGTTGTTTCATCAAATTCAGCTGGAATGCTTTCCTGATGAAATTGCATTATTCAGAGAAGGCAAAGCAATAACCCGTACAAGCAGACTTATAGAACTCAATCCAGAATATGACCCATCTGATGGCATGGTAGGAGTTGTTGGTAGACTCAGACAGGCTGAGGGACTCCCAGACAATGTCAAACACCCTAAAGTCCTCGACCCTAAACTTCCCATAACAGTGAGTGAGTGAGTTGGGTTTAAAGGCCGGGGTTCAAGCCTATGCACAAAGGGGGTGTGGCCACAATGTATGGTTAAAACTGTCTTTGATGCAAAGCAAAGCAGTAGTCAAATACATTCGATGAAATATCACAAATCGACTTACCAGTTAATGATATTGAGCCATAGTACACAGAAGGATGTTATGAAGACTTACTATGAAAAAATATGGATACAGATAGTCTACAAAATGTACAATTTGGAAAATATTTCCCCCTTATTGTAATCCAGATTTGAATTTGCCACTGTATCAGTCAGGTGACCAGAGGAGGTGTGTATCCATAGCAACATGTCGGCTAGTGGAGGAAAGATTGCCATTCAAGGTTTCATATTTCACTTTCTCCCCAGACAGTGAAACTGACCCCCACCCCCACTCCCCCTGTGCGGGAGTGTAATCTGTTTTGACACTGACACCAACAAGAACATTTGATTCTCCCATGAGGGGGTGATATTTGTTTGGTATCTATGTGATCATTACCAACACTTCAACCAGTTAATTTTCATTCTATTTGATGGTTAACCTTTGTTGTACTAAATTCTTTATAATAACCTAAATTTCACAAAACCTTAATAAAAAATATACCAATCTCCTCTCCTCAATGTACCTCTCCAACCCATACCCCCCAAAAAAACCCAATGAACCTGGCTTTGTTTAGCATGCGATCACTTCAGGGTCTGACCACTGCTCATTGACTCCAACTATCTGAATAAATTGAACATCTCTTGTTTTCTACCACGCCATACTGATTTCCTCACATGCTGGATCCAAATTAGCGACCTGCTCGTTTCACAATTGAAGTACCAGGTGATCATGAAGTCAAGGAAGGTATTCTTCAAAAGCTGAAACAGGTGAAAGCTCACCTGAAAGCAGAGACCAGCATGCCTGCTAATAATACTGATGTTCTGGACCGGGTATTATCGTATTATCTCCAACATCACGGCCTGACTGCCCCGGAAGATCCACCAGTGAAACACACCTGACAGTTGGACCAGGTGACACTGATGACAGATTTTTTGTTATATCTCAATCGTCCATGAAAATGTGCCTGGATGTAGCAGAAAAGCATGGACGAAAATGCTCCAACAGATTGACTGTGGCCAAAATCAGTTATCCAGTCCATGTCATGAAGATGAAAGTACGCTGCCGCAAGTCACACCAGTATCGTCTGGCGTCATCACCCTACCTCCCAGACAACAAATTCCTGGTGAATGAGAAGATTGGACATGCTTTTTACAGCTGTGGCATGTTACCAGTCCAATACAGCAGGTTCTGCTCAGCTGCAGGGATTGGTAATCTCTCACGGAAGTATAGAGAAGGACAGCTTACCACTTATAAGAACTGTGTTCAGAGAGATAAACTGACTGGTGGGGGCTTCACCAGTAGATATATAGCTATGGGTAGCAATAGTAATGGTAACTAGTTTCGCGCGGCTTGCGCTCATCAGACTGATTGCTTAGGGGCTAGTGCGTCCTTAAATACCTGAATAAACCGGCGAAGTCGGTTTATCTCTGCGACACCTTTAGGTATGTCGACCCTTATCACGCCGGCTCCGTCCATCTCGAATTTCGAGAGCTTTACTTCCATTACCACGAAAATAGAAGTTGATGTCCATCTAGACCAAGATGGAGGCAATCCTTTAAAAGGGAAACGGATCACATTCGGTAACATCCCCGCCAACACTGGCGTTGAGACCAAAAGCAGTGTCTTTACCACCGGATCTTATGCAATCATACAAAGATCTTCGTAACGCAGTTAGCAAACATGCACGCACCCCAGTACAGTCAGAATACTTAGGCGCCTGTATCACAGGTGGACTGGTACCAGACCAGTTTTTCATCATACCACCGGCTACACAAACCACGTACCCCATGGATCTCGCCCTACAGCGCAGCAATGCTGTTAAGACTTGTTGTACCACACTCATGGGTACACAAAAAGAACTTTTAGAACGCCAGCTTGTTTCCGTTAACGAATCAGTTAAACTGTTGGAAGATAAAATTATCTCCAAAGCGGATCTACACTCTCAAAACATCATCAACACTGCTTGTCAAGCAGTCAAAGACAGAGAGCACAAGTCCACACATGAAAAATTCAACACCAGATTTGTTAGCCTACAACAGACGGCCATCAAATCTGACCCCTTCGCCGCCAAACTATACGTGCAAGGGACCCCGACCCAGAAACGGGCCAAATCTCCCAAGTTTCGCCGCTCGAGACAACCATCACGTGATCGAGCTCGTGGACTACGCAGACCACGACAGAACTTCCGCCCCGACAGGGGCAATCAAGGAAACAATTCGCGGGACCTCAAACGGGCCCTAGAGCTTTTGTCGAAGCACCTCAACTTCAACAACAACAGTTTGTGCAATAAACTTTCTAATCTGGATCTGAACAATAACTCAAATAATAAAACTGGTGAATCTTATCAGGACAACTTTGTTATCAATCTTTCCGATTATGACCTTAATCCATCTGAGTTAGAGGTTCTCAACAAGGGACTCACTTTTAGCCCCACCCCCAGATTTACTGACAAAAGTAAAACCTTTTCCGACCTGAAACAATTTTTCAGGAAATTACGTCTCACTCATTTCTTCCATGACTCTTCCATTGATGGCACTTCACACCCGCTCCAAAACACACTGAATCGCAAATTCGGTCCCAAAAGCACTTGGACCTTATACCGACCCAACACTAGAGTCGTTTATCAAAGCAGTCTCCAATGATTTTTACAAACTTGGTAATATAAAATTCAGACGCCAAAATATCACCGGCGCGCATAAAACTGCACTAAAACAGCTCAAATTTAATAGTGAAATCATCTTAAAAAGAGCTGATAAAAGTTCGGCAGTAGTAATACAGAACACTACTGATTACATCAAAGAGGCAGAAAGACAGCTCTCTGACACTAAGTTCTACGTCAAATCAGACTATGACCTCACAGAAAGATTTTCTGAAATCGTTGCCAAGAGACTAACTAATCTGTTCCTCAAAGAAGAACTATCACACAAATGTTTTACGGGACTTTTACCGCAAAACGCTAAAGCAGGAAGATTTTACCTGCTCCCCAAAATACACAAATGTTTATTACCAGGAAAAAGACTGGGCCGTCCCATCATCAGTGGGAATGGCACACCTACTGAAAACATCAGTAGCTTTGTAGACGAACACATCAAAGCATTTGTCAGCAGATATCCCAGTTACCTCAGGGATACAACACACTTCATACAGAGATTAGAATCACTCAATCTCCCCAACAACCGAGACATCATGCTTGTTACTATGGATGTCACCTCGCTGTACACCAACATTCCGAACGGCGAAGGCCTTAGAGCCGTTGCACAAGCCATTCGTAAGTTTAAACCAGACTGGCAAATTTCGCCCACCGGTTTACTCTCTCTCCTAAAAATCGTTTTACACAATAACAATTATGTGTTCAATAACCAACATAATCTACAAGTTGGAGGCACAGCTATGGGGACGAAAAGTCGCCCCGTCCTATGCCAACATTTTTATGGGAGAATTGGAAACTCAACTCCTATCTGGGCATCTCGATAAGCCGGACTTCTACGCCCGATTTATTGATGACATTTTCATTATTTGGACGCTAGGGGAAACCCGCCTAGCTGCATTTTTTAACTTTCTTAATAATGCACACCATTCCATTAAATTCACCGCAGAATTTTCCAGGAATAAAGTGGCCTTCTTGGACATGTGGGTTTCTTACAACAAACAGGAATGCAAACTGCAGTTCACTTTATATTACAAACCCACGGACACACACTCCTATCTGTTGTACAAGTCTTGTCACCCCAGTCATATCAAAATGAAAGGGCCATTTAGCCAATTCCTGAGACTCAAGAGAATCTGCTCCTCTGAATCAGACTATGATACACATAGTAGAAATCTTATCAACTACTACCTCAAAAGGGGTTACCCAAATAAAACACTACAACAAAATAAATACCGGGCAGACGCTTGCAAAAGAGAATCACTCTTAGCAACCAAACCCAAACCTGCTCCAATCAGGAAACAGGTGCTCATTAGCGATTACAATCCATTGAACATGGAGCTCAACAGGATCATCAGGAACCGGTGGCATTTACTCACCGGTTCCGACACTTGCAAAAGTTGCTTCTCAATTCCCCATGTCTCGGCCTATAGAAGGAATCCTACCATAAAGGATTACCTAGTCAGGACAGTACTACACTACCCACCCACCAAACCGCAAATTAGCGGCAAGGTAGTCAACTTCGTTAATGAGAGTTGCAAAAGAGAAGGATGCAAAATCTGCAACTCCTTAGGCAAAACACATACGTTTCGCAGCTCGACATTAGGCAAAACATTCAAAACCCACAAGTTTGAATGTACAAGAAAAAACATAGTTTACTTGCTAACTTGCAACAAATGCAAGAAACAATACGTCGGAGAGTCCAAAAGAGAATTTCAGACTAGACTTAAAGAACACTTTGCAGACATCAGCTACAAGAGAGACAAACCTGTAGCTAATCACTTCAATAGTGATGATCACAGCACCAAAGATGTTAGATACAACATCATAGTACAGCTCAAGGAAAACCCTGAGTCCACTGACACCACAGTTAAGAGGAGAGCACTCGAACTGAGGTGGATATTTGAGCTAAAAACGTTCCACCGGCACGGTCTCAATGACAGAATGGTTGGCTGATTAATTCCCCCTTTGGTCAACTTGCTGTGTTCAGACAGAGTATAGGGATTCCTGTGAAACGGCATTGTTAGAAGAAGTCGCTGGTTATGAAGATTTAGATGGCATAAATATCATGACAGATGCTCGGCATGGCTGGCGGAAAAATGCCAAGGACAGTAGTGTTGTGGCCATTGGTGACCACACACATAAGGTGTTAGCATGCCCACATATCACTAAACAGATCGATCCCGTCTCTCGGAGACATGAAAAGATTGGAACTGGACAAATCTATGATTACCTAGAAGAGAATGATGTCCGTGTTAAAGTCCACACACATGACAGAAATTTATCTGTTAGTAAATTCATTCGGGACAGTGGAACTACAATTAACCAAAACGACCCATGGCATGGTGTAAAATCGGTAGCCAAATCTCTTTCTGCTGTATCCAGTGGGCCAAAATATAAGCATGGCAGTACCTGGCATGAGCAGCTGTCTGACAAAGTACAACCTGTCACAACTCACTTTCATCATGCCATTCGGAATTGTTATGGTGACAGTGATTATCTGAGATCTTCCCTCTTGAATGTGATCGAACATTACAAGAACAATCATTCAGACTGCAATCCTTCATCTAGATGCAAGAAAGATCCAAACTATGAACCATCACGTATCGTGCTCACAAGCAAGAAAGCAATCTCATTATTGAAAGGAGTCATTACAAATAGTAAATTTTTTCAAGTACCCAGATGACTTCAATTTGGCCAAAGATACATTCTATGTTGAAAGTTTCAATAATGTTATGAATATTTTTCAAGATAAAAGAATCTCATTTTCTGACAGAGTGTATGACATGAAGTCTCAATTAGCTGTTTGTCACTGGAATGAAAATGTTGATAGGAGCTTCACTTCCGAGTGGCATTCAAGGAATCCAGGTGCACAAAGATGTCGCAGGAAGAAGAATTACAAATCTGTCTCCTACAATTACAGGGGCAATGTATGGAGCAGATATTTAGGCAGATTATTTTGATCTGAACCAATTACTTCTTGCCAACTGATAGACAGATAACATATTTTCTCTTGCTGACACTTTTAATTGCTGACTTGTTTATGACTTTACTGCCAACTATAAATTATCTCCAGTGTTACTTCATGGTAAAAGTCTTGAGAAAGCTGTGAGAAACATTATTACATCAAGACACAGTGAACATGGAAGTTGGAGAAGATAGACTGTCTCTCACATTGATGGTAACTCCTTTGCAACGAGAAACTATTTACAGTTTATTTCATCACCACAACTGGGATATAATAGAAGTTCCTCACTCCGAGACAACAACACCAGTTACAACTGTGCCGGTTATTAATGACCCTGATGATGACCCCGAGTTTATGATCCAACAGAGAGCTGATGCAGATGAGTGTCCTCATTGTTTATGCAAACCATGCATAACAGACTTTAGTAATAAGCAAATGTGGTGGGAAGAAGACATCCTTCAAGACAATGTTCATAATTCTGAACTAAGAAAGGGACATTATTAGAGATTTTGGACCATGCTTCTTCACCGAGGTGTATGGAGGGATGCACGTTATCAAGAGAGAAAGAGACAGGCATAAGAAAGACATGTGAACAGACATCACTTGGTATGGAATGGAACCCGACACAAACGTGACCTGATGCCAGATTGTGTTATAATACTAGTTCGGACATGGCTACCAAATCCACCCAATAAACCATATATGGGACATACCTGGAATTGATGCTACGACTATATATTTGTTATGTTTACATTGGTATATGGAATACGCCCTTTCAATAATTGTGTTTCTTCATTGTTTATGTAGTATTATATTGATGTTATTGTTAATAATGTACTCTCAATTACCCTAACAAGGTTATCTGTTAATGCCATTGTTGTAAAGTTAGAAAGATCAAAAGAACTTTAACAATTGTGCTTATAGTTCATTTAAATGATGAAGTGAGCGCCTGTAACACATATTTATTGGTTGTAAACAATATATATAAGTACCTATAAAGGTACTTTGCCGTGAATTAAATGTGTAAATGAATAATGGATGATCTTTCGAGGAAACCTTGACATTTATGTTGGGCACCTCCTCCCTGTTGCGAATACTTGACACACTAAGTGGGTGAGTGAGTGAGTGAGTGTATGTGTGTGTGTGTTTGTGTGTGTGTGTGAATAGAGTATAACTGAAGTGCTGTGATTGAAACTTTTTGTGAATATTACTTTTGTCTTGTAACTCATTTTTTGAAAATATGTACATTCATGAATAAGTAAAATTTCATATATGGTTATCAAATGATTGTCTTTTTTTCTTCTTAATTAGTAGAGAAAGTGTAGTTGGATTCAGGATTTACTACAAGGCACATGTTTATTCTTGTAGTAAATTCCATGCTTAACCTTTGACCTCGCCAGGCTCTCACCAAGCAGCAAAACCTTTAGAGCTCTGTCACTAATGGGCAGATAAAATCTACACGTTGAGGAGTAGCCAATGGGAGACTAATTAGAAACCCATGGGGTTTTTTCAGTTTGCACTCCGGCCTTTAACGCCGCTTTCAACAGTATTCCAGTTATATCGCGGCATTTCAGCTTAATGTGGGAGGAAAGCCTGAAGTGATGCAGGTCTCAGACGTTTACCACTTCGGTGAAACCCACGAGCACGGGTATGGTGCTGACAAACCTAGAAACATAATTGGGGAGAACCGGGATTCGAACCCACAATCATAGGTTTCTGGCGCTTCCCATAACAAGACTCATCATTGAGGACTTTGATGAAATCTCGCACCATTATGGACCGGAATGCTACTTCGCAGAAGTTCAATGAAAGTTATGGATACTGAGGGGATGGGAAGCAATCACACGCCATCAGAGACTTTGTACAGCATGTCAGAGATCATGTGCATCTCCTCAGATACCCCAGATCTCCCCCTCATGCCTTCGACTTTACAAACCTGCATTCTGTTGGACTGGCGTGGATTGTTTTGGACCAATGTGGGTCAAGATTGGCTGCAGAAGAGAAATGCGATTGGGAATTGTCTTCAAGTGTCTCACAACCAGGGCAGCTCACCTGGATTTGCTCGAGAGTATGGACAGTGATGCTTTCCTCATGTCTTTGAGACGATTCATAGCCCGCAGAGGGTAACCCTATGAAATACTTTCAGACTGTGGTACCAATTTCAAGGATGGTGACCTTGAGTTGACTGAAGCATTTACCTCAATGAGCCCTGAGATTGCTCAACAGTTGACCAAGCAGAAGATACGCTTCAAGTATAATCCACCTTATGCACCTCACTTTGGTGGATGCTGGGAGAGTGAAATAAAGTCTGTTAAACATGGCCTTAGAGTTGTCCTCGGAGATCAGTCAGTGGCTTAGCCAGTCCTGTAAACTGTTCTTATAGAAGTTGAAGCCATAATGAACTCAAAACCTCTAGGTTATGTCCCGACCGATAAGGCTGACCTTGATCCTGTGACACCAAACACCCTCCTTTTTGGGAGGCTTGACCCCGCACTGCCACTGATATTCATCCGTCCACTACCCAACAAAACTTCAAAGAGGGTTACACACACATGTGAATTGATTGGCATGTTATCGAAGTTATTGAATAAATACTTAAATTAACAAAATACTGTTTCGTCTTCAGGTGTGATGACAGGTTACCATCTCCATCACCTCTGCCAATTACACTGCTTCATGTGCAGGAATTGACACCCTCTGATACACTCACCATATCCGTGATCAAATAATCCGAGTAAGTGTAGATGTAAACAGTTTCATGTTAACTTGGACCAGACAAGCTGGACTGGGCCCTCCAGGGACCAAGTCAGCTATTCATGAATCCCAAAGACATCCAATGCCATTTCACAGCAGGTTTCAGTCCAGATCAGGTGATGAACAATGTTGAAAGACTATGGCAAGTTGACATTTTGCCTTTCATGAGCGAAAAGTAACTCTTTCCAAACAGGATCAAGAAGTTTTATACAAACTTGAAGCTAAAACAGTGCGAGTGAAAGTGAGCGATGGTAAGCACTATGCAACACCACTCCTGTGAAAATCGGACCATATTAAGTTACAGGCAGGAAAGGAAGCTGTGATGTCGAACCTGAGACGAACTGAGAAACACCATCAGAATCACCAATAGTTGCAAAGATCCACAATGATCAGATTCAGAGACAAGTTGATGCAGGTTTTGTGCTAATCATAAGTGACGAACAGGCAAGGTTAACCGATGAATCATGGTTTATCCCCCATCACCTTGTTCAACGCAATGGGGAGAATCGTTTTGTCTTCATTTGCTCTTATGAGTACAAGGGCCAAGATCTCAATAGCCATCTTCTACTGGGTCCTACCCTTGGATCCTCCCTCCTAGGCATGTTCTTGAGATTTTGACAATACCAAGTTGGAACTCCTACTTGAAGACAAACCCATCCTCAGATTCCTGTGGCGCAATTTGAACAATAATGTGGATCCAGATGTCTACGAATGGCAGGTACTGACCTTCGGGACTACTTGCAGTCAATGTTGTTTGACCATTGCCCTACTGAAGCAATTGACGATCAGCGGTGGAACCCTGAAGTTATGAAGTGTGTTGGTGAGGCTTTCTAGGAAAACAGCTGCCTGGATAGTCTGATGAATCCTGGCCAAGCAAAGAAACAAGTTACAAATCTGAGAAAGGTGCTTGCTGAAGGTGGCTTTGACATCTGTCAGTGGGCTTGCAATGTACCTGAGATACTAGAAGACTTGCCTGCAGAAGCAAAGTCTGATACCTTCGAGCAGTGGGCAAGTCTTGGACATGATGATAAGCAAGAACCTGCTCTTGTATTGCACTGGAAATGTAACACTGACGAACTTAGCTACCAGTATCGACCAGTTACGTAAGATAAACTGACAATGAAAGTTATGTATAAGATCCTTGCCACATAGTATGATCCTATCGGCTACTTGACACTGTTCACGTCAAGAGCAAGAATCTTGGTGCAGGACCTTAGGAGATCAAAACATGAATGGGATGCTGTAATAGAAACTGGAAAACTTGGGAATCTGAACGGTGTGATATCCCTCAAGTGTGTCTACCAAGATGCTACACATCTAGAAACCATGATCGTTCTCAGTCAGAGACAACTACACATATTCTGTGATGCTTCGGAGCGTGCCTGTGGTTCAGTTGCCTATTTGAGAAGTGCAGAGAGTAATGGTGAGATAGCTGTCAGTTTTGTGGCTGTGAGAAGTAGAGTGGCTCCTGAGGAGCTGCTCTCAATGCCCAGACTAGAACTCTCTGCTGCCCTTACTGGTGCACAGTTAGCCACTAAACTTCACAAAGAACTGAGCATAACGATCCAAGATACCATATTGTGGAGTGACTCAACAACTGTCTTGACATGGCTTCAGTCAGAGTTGTGTCGGTACAAGGTGTTTGTTGGGACTCGGGCCTGAGATACAACCCCTGACTCCTGCAGACAGCTGGCGTTATGTGAACACATGGATAACCCAGTCGATGATGTCACAAGAGGTTTAACCTTGCAGGAACTCTGTGTTGCCTCCCAATGGAGGAACCTCCTTTCCTTCTAGAATCCTCTGAGAAAAGGCCGACACTCATAGACAAATGTGATATTCCTGATGCTGCTGAGGTAGCAGATGAACTGAAGAAAAGTTTCTGTGGCAATATCTCAGCTGTGACCTTCCTGATTGTTCTCGGTACAACAACTGGGAATCACTAGTCAAGGCTACCATGGAGTGCCTTGACAGGGCGGCCATAAGTGATCAATTTGATGAAGTTGAACTCATAGAGAAAGCGGGAACACTGTTGTTTCAACAAATTCAGCTGGAATGCTTTCCTGATGAAATTGCATCATTCAGAGAAGGCAAAGTAATAACCCGTACAAGCAGACTTATAGAACTCAATCCAGAATATGACCCATCTGATGGCATGGTAGGAGTTGGTGGTAGACTCAGTCAGGCTGAGGGACTCCCAGACAATGTCAAACACCCTAAAGTCCTCGACCCTAAACTTCCCATAACAGTGAGTGAGTGAGTTGGGTTTAACGCCGCTTTCAACAGTATTCCAGTTATATCATGGCGTGTCAGCTTAATGTGTGAGGAAAGCCTGAAGTGATGCAGGTCTCAGACGTTTACCACTTCGGTGAAACCCACGAGCACGGGTATGGTGCTGACAAACCTAGAAACATAAGTGGGGAGAACCGGGATTCGAACCCACAATCATAGGTTTCTGGCGCTTCCCATAACAAGACTCATCATTGAGGACTTTGATGAAATCTCGCACCATTATGGACCGGAATGCTACTTCGCAGAAGTTCAATGAAAGTTATGGATACTGAGGGGATGGGAAGCAATCAGACGCCATCAGAGACTTTGTACAGCATGTCAGAGATCATGTGCATCTCTTCAGATACCCCAGATGGCAGATCTCCCCCTCATGCCTTCGACTTTACAAACCTGCATTCTGTTGGACTGGCGTGGATTGTTTTGGACCAATGTGGGTCAAGATTGGCTGCAGAAGAGAAATGCGATTGGGAATTGTCTTCAAGTGTCTCACAACCAGGGCAGCTCACCTGGATTTGCTCGAGAGTATGGACAGTGATGCTTTCCTCATGTCTTTGAGACGATTCATAGCCCGCAGAGGGTAACCCTATGAAATACTTTCAGACTGTGGTACCAATTTCAAGGATGGTGACCTTGAGTTGACTGAAGCATTTACCTCAATGAGCCCTGAGATTGCTCAACAGTTGACCAAGCAGAAGATACGCTTCAAGTATAATCCACCTTATGCACCTCACTTTGGTGGATGCTGGGAGAGTGAAATAAAGTCTATTAAACATGGCCTTAGAGTTGTCCTCGGAGATCAGTCAGTGGCTTAGCCAGTCCTGTGAACTGTTCTTATAGAAGTTGAAGCCATAATGAACTCAAAACCTCTAGGTTATGTCCCGACCGATAAGGCTGACCTTGATAATTTGACCCTACTTTACAGAAGGTATAAACGAATCATTAACTCTATAGGATTTTTTTTTATGTATAATATGTACAGTTTCTACTCTATATCTCATTTGAACAGCTGTCATGTTGGTGCCTGCATTTAATTGATATTCGTCCGTCCACTACCCAACAAAACTTCAAAGAGGGTTACACACACATGTGAATTGATCGGCATGTTATCGAAGTTATTGTTAAATACTTAAATTAACAAAATACTGTTTCATCTTCAGTAGTGATGACAGGTTACCATCTCCGTCACCTCTGCCAATTACACTGCTTCATGTACAGGAATTGACACCCTCTGATACACTCACCATATCCGTGATCAAGTAATCCGAGTAAGTGTAGATGTAAACAATTTCATGTCAACTTGGACCAGATACATTGTGAGTTAACTGACTTTAAATGTCAAGTTTCCACCCTGAATTTAAGCCTGAAAACATTAAGAAAACATCTCACGACGCCCAGATGAAAGTACACATGCTCTGTAAATCCATGTTGTTTATGAACCCAATATTGATTTCATTCCACAATTTTGTTTAGACAATGCATAGACTCGTTAGTCCAGCCAGAATACAACTCCATAATTTCAGCCTAGTTCAGCAAAGGTGGAAACTGGACTTTTTCCAGTTTTTTTAAATTCACTTAACTCCATTGCCTCAGGAAGATGCTGAGAAGATGCTTGTGAATACAACTGAGTTGTCGTTCAACTAGAAGGTGTTGGCGGGTGTTTATAGTAGGAATATGAGCCATGAAACATAAAACACCCCTCAACACCTCAAAGCTGCCGAGTCATCAGGAGGTAGACATGGACACCATCAGGGACTTGGAAGTGGATGATTGTTACTCACAAAACAAGATCCTGAAAACACCAGCATGTTGGATGCAGGAGATGCGCAGATTTCTGAAATACTTTGTTCACTTTGGTGATAGGACAATGTATCCATCTTTCCAAAATTAAGTCCAGTTTCCACCCTTGCCAAACTAGGCTGGAATTATGGAGTTGTATTTTGGCTGGACTAACGAGACTAGGTATAGTCCAATCAACATTATGGAACGAAATCAACATTTGGTTCATAAACAACTTGCGGGCAGATGGCATGGAGTACACTGATCACTGTGTCGGATTAACGAGACTTATTACTGAGTGATTTCAGCATTTCATTGCAAATTAGGTGTGTCGGAGTCGGAGTGCGAGACTGTCGGATTAACGGGTCTAAATAGCACAGATTAAATCGGTTCCCATCATTTGTGTCGGATAACGCCGATCGTCGGATTAACGAGACTTGACTGTAACTTGAAGCTAAAACAGTGCGAGTGAAAGTTAGCGATAGTAAGCACTATGCAACACCACTCCTGCGAAAATCGGACCATATTAAGTTACAGGCAGGAAAGGAAGCTGTGATGTTGAACCTGAGACGAACTGAGAAACACCATCAGAATCACCAAGAGCTTGCAAAGATCCACAATGATCAAATTCAGAGACTAGTTGATGCAGGTTTTGTGCTTATCATAAGTGACGAACAGGCAAGGTTAACCGATGAATCATGATTTATCCCATGTCGGATTAACGAGACTTGACTGTAACTCGTAACTGCAAACGGTGGTGCTACAATCGAGACACAAATTTCCAGCCTAGTTTGGCAAGGGTGGAAATTTGACATTTATAGTCAGTTAACTCACTTTTACAATGTGTCTGGTCCAAGTTAACATGAAACTGTTTACATCTACACTTACTCGGATTACTTGATCACGGATATGGTGAGTGTATCAGAGGGTGTCAATTCCTGCACATGAAGCAGTGTAATTGGCAGAGGTGATGGAGATGGTAACCTGTCATCACACCTGAAGACGAAACAGTATTTTGTTAATTTAAGTATTTATTCAATAACTTCGATAACATGCCGATCAATTCACATGTGTGTGTAACCCTCTTTGAAGTTTTGTTGGGTAGTGGACGGACGAATATCAATTAAATGCAGGAACCAACATGACAGCTGTTCAAGTGAGATATAGAGTAGAAAATATAATATTACACATTAAAAAATCATTCATATAGAACAAATTATAGGTTTATATCTTCAGTTTTACTTACTGCATGTGGAGAGGTAACATCAGGTTGACGTGGTCCCTGACGGTGGCTGAGGCAGTGGCTGGGATCTGAGACTAGTGTTAACTAACGCTGGTGACGACAGAGTCTGGTTGCAACCAAGGCTGGTGGCAACTGAAGCAGGCAACAACTGAGGCTGGCGGAAACTAAGGCAAGTGACAACTGTGGCTGGCGAGAACTGATGCTGGTGGCAACTGAGGCCTGTGACAACTGAGGGAGGTGAATACTTACCGGTATGTGGTGGCAACTGAGGCCGGTGGCAGGTTGACAAGAAGAAATTTCACACGTCCGATCCATAGTGGAATTGGTTGTTTTAAATCTGGGGATGGCAGCTGGTAGCAACTGAGACAGGTGGGAACAGACTCACTCCGCCATTGAAATGACAATGTGGAGGAGACCTGGATCATTCAGGTTGTTGTCAGCACCCCTTTATGGGACTCCCTCCACGGTCGAAATATCATGTGGAGGGACCCTGAGGTGATGTCAAGTCATCAACACACCTTCATGGAACTCCCTCCACCGTCAAAATTACAATGTGGAGGGACCCTGATGTGTTGATGACTTGAATGTAAATAAAAGCGACAAAATCAATTCCATAATCATAAGAAATCTCTACTAAAAGAAGAGTCCATTTCATATTTCGGACCATATCAAAAGCATGTGTTTATGAATCACTAAATACATACAATCAATTCTGCTTTTGATAAAGACTTTGTGTGATTATGAAAAGGTTTTTGTGGCTTTCATTTACATACAGACCATGTTGTAGCGAAACAAAAATCGATACAGATTTAAAACAACCAATTCCACTATGGATCAGATGTGTGAAATTTCTTCGTTGTCAACTGGTTGGTTGCAACAGAGGCTAGGGGCAACTGAGGCAGGTAACTTGTGCCAACTGAGACTCAGGCAGGTGGCAACTGAGGCCAGTGATAACTGAGGTCGGCGGGAACTGATGCTGGTGGCAACTGAGGCGGGTCGCAACTGAGGCCTGTAGCAACTGAAGGAGATGACAACTGAGGGAGGTGACAACTTATGTGGCGGCAACTGAGGCGGTGGTAACTGAGACTGTGGCAACTGAGGCGGGTGGCAACTGAGGTGGTGGCATGTTGCAACTGAGAGTGGCGGCAACTGGTAGCAACTGAGGCAGGTTATTTGTGGCAACTAAGGCAGGTTACTTGTGACAACAGAGGCTTGTGGCTGGCTGCAGCTCAGGTTGGCTGCAACTGAGGCTGCTGGCAACTGGGGATGGCAGCTGGTAGCAACAGAGACAGGTGGGAACAGACTCACTCCGCCATTGAAATGACAATGTGGAGGAGACCTGGATCATTCAGGTTGTTGTCAGCACCCCTTTATGGGACTCCCTCCACGGTCGAAATATCATGTGGAGGGACCCTGAGGTGATGTCAAGTCATCAACACACCTTCATGGAACTCCCTCCACCGTCGAAATTACAATGTGGAGGGACCCTGATGTGTTGATGACTTGAATGTAAATAAAAGCGACAAAATCAATTCCATAATCATAAGAAATCTCTACTAAAAGAAGAGTCCATTTCATATTTCGGACCATATCAAAAGCATGTGTTTATGAATCACTAAATACATACAATCAATTCTGCTTTTGATAAAGATTTCGTATGATTATGAAAAGGTTTTTGTGGCTTTCATTTACATACAGACCATGTTGTAGCGAAACAAAAATCGATACAGATTTAAAACAACCAATTCCACTATGGATCGGATGTGTGAAATTTCTTCGTTGTCAACTGGTTGGTTGCAACAGAGGCTAGGGGCAACTGAGGCAGGCAACTTATGGCAACTGAGACTCAGGCAGGTGGCAACTGAGGCTGGCGGGAACTGATGCTGGTGGCAACTGAAGCGGGTGGCAACTGAGGGAGGTGACAACTGAAGGAGATGACAACTGAAGGAGATGACAACTGAGGGAGGTGACAACTTATGTGGTGGCAACTGAGGCCGGTGGCAGGTTGACAAGAAGAAAATTCACACGTCCGATCCATAGTGGAATTGGTTGTTTTAAATCTGGGGATGGCAGCTGGTAGCAACTGAGACAGGTGGGAACAGACTCACTCCGCCATTGAAATGACAATGTGGAGGAGACCTGGATCATTCAGGTTGTTGTCAGCACCCCTTTATGGGACTCCCTCCACGGTCGAAATATCATGTGGAGGGACCCTGAGGTGATGTCAAGTCATCAACACACCTTCATGGAACTCCCTCCACCGTCAAAATTACAATGTGGAGGGACCCTGATGTGTTGATGACTTGAATGTAAATAAAAGCGACAAAATCAATTCCATAATCATAAGAAATCTCTACTAAAAGAAGAGTCCATTTCATATTTCGGACCATATCAAAAGCATGTGTTTATGAATCACTAAATACATACAATCAATTCTGCTTTTGATAAAGATTTTGTATGATTATGAAAAGGTTTTTGTGGCTTTCATTTACATACAGACCATGTTGTAGCGAAACAAAAATCGATACAGATTTAAAACAACCAATTCCACTATGGATCGGATGTGTGAAATTTCTTCGTTGTCAACTGGTTGGTTGCAACAGAGGCTAGGGGCAACTGAGGCAGGTAACTTGTGGCAACTGAGACTCAGGCAGGTGGCAACTGAGGCCAGTGGGAACTGAGGCCGGCGGGAACTGATGCTGGTGGCAACTGAGGCGGGTGGCAACTGAAGGAGGTGACAACTGAAGGAGATGACAACTGAAGGAGATGACAACTGAGGGAGGTGACAACTTATGTGGTGGCAACTGAGGCGGTGGTAACTGAGGCGGTGGTAACTGAGACTGTGGCAACTGAGGCGGTGGTAACTGAGACTGTGGCAACTGAGGCGGGTGGCAACTGAGGTGGTGGCATGTTGCAACTGAGAGTGGCGGCAACTGGTAGCAACTGAGGCAGGTTATTTGTGGCAACTAAGGCAGGTTACTTGTGACAACAGAGGCTTGTGGCTGGCTGCAGCTCAGGTTGGCTGCAACTGAGGCTGCTGGCAACTGGGGATCGCAGCTGGTAGCAACTGAGACAGGTGGGAACAGACTCACTCCGCCATTGAAATGACAATGTGGAGGAGACCTGGATCATTCAGGTTGTTGTCAGCACCCCTTTATGGGACTCCCTCCACGGTCGAAATATCATGTGGAGGGACCCTGAGGTGATGTCAAGTCATCAACACACCTTCATGGAACTCCCTCCACCGTCAAAATTACAATGTGGAGGGACCCTGATGTGTTGATGACTTAAATGTAAATAAAAGCGACAAAATCAATTCCATAATCATAAGAAATCTCTACTAAAAGAAGAGTCCATTTCATATTTCGGACCATATCAAAAGCATGTGTTTATGAATCACTAAATACATACAATCAATTCTGCTTTTGATAAAGATTTTGTATGATTATGAAAAGGTTTTTGTGGCTTTCATTTACATACAGACCATGTTGTAGCGAAACAAAAATCGATATAGATTTAAAACAACCAATTCCACTATGTATCATATGTGTGAAATTTCTTCGTTGTCAACTGGTTGGTTGCAACAGAGGCTAGGGGCAACTGAGGCAGGTAACTTGTGGCAACTGAGACTCAGGCAGGTGGCAACTCAGGCCAGTGGCAACTGAGGCCGGTGATAACTGAGGCTGGCGGGAACTGAGGCGGGTGGCAACTGAGGCGGGTGGCAACTGAGGGAGGTGACAACTGTGTGAGGTGACAACTGAGGGAGCTGGCAACTGAGGCGGTGGTAACTGAGACTGTGGCAACTGAAGCGGGTGGCAACTGAGGCCGGTGGCAACTGAAGGAGGTGACAACTTATGAGAAAACTTTTCATTAATCTGAGGAAATTAGTAGAATACGGTCTTGTAGTATAAGGGTCAGAAGGGAAATGAATGGATGGGACAAAAGTTGGTAAGTCCTGATGTGATCAAATGTTTCTGCATGCTACTACGTGACTGGAATGTCTAAATAACAAGCTTCATTTGAATCACAATCTTTTCGGCGCCTTCCAGTCTGACAGAGTATTGGGTTTACATCTAGGGTTGTTTTGAGTTGTGGGTATGTTCAGTTGACCAATGATTTGACCATTAATTTAGGAAATTAGTTGAGTGTTTGGTTAGAAGAACTTGATGGAAAGACTGATTGAAATGGGAATTGGGGGTTCATAGAGAAGTGAGCGTTATGACTCATTTCTCATGATGTCAAATATGATTTTGGTGGGAGGAGTTAAAATTATCATCGATGGTATTTTGTTAGTTGTCCGAGAGTGGTGCGGGGAGTCGGGAGCATATAGCTGAACAGAAAGGTTCACTGTGGTTTTGGGATCCCGAGTCAGAAATGAAATAGAGTTAAAGGTTCATCAGAAAAACCATCAGGCCTTTTAAAGCATCATCTAGGTATGTGTTGTATTTATATCAGGCAACAACAAGAACTTATCTGAGGACCATGTGTGCATATTTATGATTAATTCTATCATAAATAAAAAGGACTGGAGCAAACCATCTGACTTGTGATTTTATGAGAGAGCTACATCATCCCTAGAACCAAGGAGTAGTTGATAAGGACAAGTGACCAAAGGTAGAAGGGTAAAGTACCCGGAACCTAAGGTTACATATGGCGGAGTTGCTCTAAGATCACCATACCATGCTCATCTCATGAAAACAAGGAGCGAGAAAACTTACAGTGATGTGTGACTGTGGTTCCTGACAGGAGGAGAATCTTTTAGGACTTTTTGTGCCAATGCTCAAGAAAATTTGTTTCATGATGACCCACCACAGGAAGAAATCAAGACTTAAGAACTTATGGACGAACCATATCTTACATTTATCTGACTGTGGAAGTGAGAATGCAGTTCTACTTCAGCCATGCATCCGTGCTTATTATACAGGCTACATTAAGAAGGGTTATTCACTTGCTTGCCCGGCCTCACAGAGGGACAGTGGCACTAGGGGTAGCAGTTATTGATTACTAAGTGTTGGTCAGTTGCCTCACTTGCAGGGAGGTGGTATTGATTTCCCTTAGTTCGCTACTACACAGGACAGTTTTGGGATGGAAAGTTTTGAGGTGAGCTTGACTTTACTGTTATTATCTCTTATCACCAACACTGAGCTCGAGAAATCTTGAAATTCTGAGAACCAAAGTGACACAAAATGTTTCATGACAATGAAAATTGTCCTGCCTCTGATATTACAGAGACAAATGACAGATTATTTTCAAGAGGACTTGGAAATAAGGACAAATTAGACAAGAGTTTTGCTGCTTTAGCAAGGGCTTTTTCCCAAAGTCAGTTTTCTCTTGAGAAATTCAATGGAAGTGATCCAGAAATTGCAAGTTCATGGTTAAGCAGATATGAGAAATTTAATTCTTTACATAATTTTTCAGAAAAATGGACAAAGACAGCATTTAGTTTATGGTTAGACAAAAATGCTTTAAAGTGGTATGAAGCTCAAGGCTTTAGTGTAAAGTCCTGGAATGAGGTGAAGACAGCTTTCCTTGCAAGGTACAAACTAAATTCAGCAAAAAGATATGAAAGACTAAGCAAGCTATATAATAGGAAACAGAAACCGTCTCAGGATTTTGAGGACTTTCTTCAAGAATTGCAATATGAAGCAAAATGTCTTGATAGACTGGATGACAACTTTCTCATGGATGCCGTCATTAAGAAATCTCAACCTCACATTAAACAGTTCATTTTGACAAGATTGCATGAGACCAAGGATCAAGTCCTTGAAAGTGCAAGAATAGCAGATGCTGCATTTGGACTGGCCACATCAGAGAATGACAGACTTGTGCCTGTTATAGAGGAGCTCGTTGGACAAGTATCCTTATTGACCAGTGCAGAAAATACTTGAACAGGAGGGAACTTTTCATATGAGCATCAGGATGACTCTATATACAGAAAGCAGTACATTAAAACTGTGACTGAGTGTACTGATGACCAACACCCAGTGAAGAATGGGACACAAACTTTCCATCAACATCACAGAAGTGGTTGTGCATCAACACATGTTGATATCAGGGACATGAGTGACAATGATGTGCCCTGTGGACAAAACTGGAGCCCTGCTCCAAGGAATATGAACATGGAGGAGCATAGGGTGTCACAACCACAATTATGGAACATTTGTGGACAATGAGGACCCTTCGGCTTCGCACTTAAGGTGATGATGACACTACTGGTGATGTGGAACTCAGTACCATTGGCGACATGTGTTCCGGATAACTATCGTCTTCACTGGGGTACTACCTTCAGTCACATGGGAAGACTCTTAACGTATGAGCAGACGTGGTATCATACGTTTGCTATTGAATTGCCCAAGATCTCGAACTATCCGACTCTGCCTCGAGATATTTGTAAGAATGCTAGTCTTCTAAGAAATCGCTCATCCTGTGATGAGAACATGAGGGCTGTATAGAATTTTACTTATCGCATACATGACGACACTTTAAACGACTTGGTTGAAGGGGTCACTTTGATCAAAAACATTATTCCTCAAGGTCCAATTCCTGGTTCTCAGACTCGCTCCAAGAGAGCATTGCTACCTTTTATTGGTGAATTCTCACATAATTTATTCGGAACTGCCCGTGACAGCGACGTGAACATAATACGACAACATATCAATATCTTATCAAATAGAATGAGAGCGGAAGAAGCAGCTTTTAACGTGTCACAGGATTACATGGGTTCCTACGACAGAATGGACGGTTTGAAGCAAGGTATAATTGCAAATCATAATGAACTGACTGAACTGATAAATGTAGAGGATGGTAAGATACGATGGTTTCAGGCCATGTATGCACATTGGATACAACTTGTTGCAAAGGAGTTACATTTTGCTACTATGGTTGAAAGGAAGATTAATCGGTTGAGCACAGGATTATATAAGTTGTTAGAAAATGTACTATCACCCGAGCTGATACCTTTCCGACATTTAAGGCGGACTCTATCAAAAATAAGGAGAGCATTGAAATGTCACAGTTTTAGAAATTTAAGTGATCTCTTTTACTTTTACTACATGTTTTATGCTTTTGTGCTTACCTATATGCATTTATTTATAATATATATGAATGGGTACACCTACCGTATGAGAAAAACATATGTTGAATTTCATGAGAGAAAATCTATCTGTTATATGTTACCAGTATGTTGTATATGGTGCATTGCATTGCATCTCAGGAGTTCGTTGATGTTTGAAAACGTATACTGTATTGGTAGATGCAGATGTCTTCTACAATAACACTTGTGAGCAGTTTTACCATTAGGAATATGTATGTTGTAGCATGTTTGATGACTTGAATATTTGTTGATAGATTGCACGTGCGATCACTGCCCAATGAGACATTTGACAATATTCTGTATAGGTGCATGTCCATTGACTGTACGATAAGTTGATGTTGTTTTGATATTGAAAAAACCCAAACTATTGTGATTGTTGAGTCAGGTGAGATGTTGGTTGTTTAGTGTGTATAGATGCTGAAGCTAAATTTCAACATTTACTTGAGAAATTATAAGAACAAACTGTAGTAATCTTCAGTTAAAGAGGACTTCATGGAGTGTAATGCATGAATTTAAAGTAATTTTCTATTTGATTTACAAATGACTGAATTTTGGACAATTAACTCTTTTGGACATCAGAGATCGGGCAGTCAAAGTTTTCACTGTCATACATGTAGGAATGAGCAACCTCATTCTATAAGATGATGGAGAGAATCATTTCTTAATAAACTTCCAGGACATTTTTGATCATTTGATACGGAGAACTTTTCCCATTGGATCGAGACCATAAGAGTCAGAGTAAGTTGAATATGTTCTAGAACATACGGACATGGAACATGTTGATACAGAATAGTGAGATTATAAATTGGATACACAGAACTCTGAAACTGATCATCAGTTGGTTATTGGTGTTGTGATACTATTGTGATTTTTTGCCTGAAGGAAAATGCTCATATGTGTTTATATAGAAAAAGCAAAAACCTTACAAAGAAGAATAATTTGATTATGGCTTTATAAGCCTTCACATGTTATTATTCTCAGATAGGTACAACCCAAGACAGATCCTATCTGAGACATTACTTTGTAAAAATTTTTTGTATTGATTTATCTGGTCCTCAGATGCATACACACACAAGTGGTTACATATTGATATAGTACTATTGTATTTACATTTCATATTCTATTATCATTGGTCAATCGCATGGGACATGCTCTACAACGGGAAGGGCATGTATAACCAGGGTATTTTGGAAAAAGGTTTTTTTATTATTTACTTAAAATGTAGTTTACTAAATTGAGCTTTTGGGTAAATATGGATGCATATGAGAGAAGTGACCGTACAGTGTGAGGGCATAACCCCCAGGGCAAATGATTATTGATTTTGCTTCTCTTAAGTGATAGACATAACTTTTCATTAATCTGAGGAAATTAGTAGAATACGGTCTTGTAGTATAAGGGTCAGAAGGGAAATGAATGGATGGGACAAAAGTTGGTAAGTCCTGATGTGATCAAATGTTTCTGCATGCTACTACGTGACTGGAATGTCTAAATAACAAGCTTCATTTGAATCACAATCTTTTCGGCGCCTTCCAGTCTGACAGAGTATTGAGTTTACATCTAGGGTTGTTTTGAGTTGTGGGTATGTTCAGTTGACCAATGATTTGACCATTAATTTAGGAAATTAGTTGAGTGTTTGGTTAGAAGAACTTGATGGAAAGACTGATTGAAATGGGAATTGGGGGTTCATAGAGAAGTGAGCGTTATGACTCATTTCTCATGATGTCAAATATGATTTCGGTGGGAGGAGTTAAAATTATCATCGATGGTATTTTGTTAGTTGTCCGAGAGTGGTGCGGGGAGTCGGGAGCATACAGTTGAACAGAAAGGTTCACTGTGGTTTTGGGATCCCGAGTCAGAAATGAAATAGAGTTAAAGGTTCATCAGAAAAACCATCAGGCCTTTTAAAGCATCATCTAGGTATGTGTTGTATTTATATCAGGCAACAACAAGAACTTATCTGAGGACCATGTGTGCATATTTATGATTAATTCTATCATAAATAAAAAGGACTGGAGCAAACCATCTGACTTGTGATTTTGAGAGAGCTACATCATCCCTAGAACCAAGGAGTAGTTGATAAGGACAAGTGACCAAAGGTAGAAGGGTAAAGTACCCGGAACCTAAGGTTACAGGTACTGAGACTGTGGCAACTGAAGCGGGTGGCAACTGAGGTCGATGGCAACTGAAGGAAGTGACAACTTATGTGGTGGCAACTGAGGCGGTGGTAACTGAGACTGTGGCAACTGATGCGATGGTAACTGAGACTGTGGCAACTGAGGCGGGTGGCAACTGAGGTGGTGGCATGTTGCAACTGAGAGTGGCGGCAACTGGTAGCAACTGAGGCAGGTTATTTGTGGCAACTAAGGCAGGTTACTTGTGACAACAGAGGCTTGTGGCTGGCTGCAGCTCAGGTTGGCTGCAACTGAGGCTGCTGGCAACTGGGGATGGCAGCTGGTAGCAACTGAGACAGGTGGGAACAGACTCACTCCGCCATTGAAATGACAATGTGGAGGAGACCTGGATCATTCAGGTTGTTGTCAGCACCCCTTTATGGGACTCCCTCCACGGTCGAAATATCATGTGGAGGGACCCTGAGGTGATGTCAAGTCATCAACACACCTTCATGGAACTCCCTCCACCGTCAAAATTACAATGTGGAGGGACCCTGATGTGTTGATGACTTAAATGTAAATAAAAGCGACAAAATCAATTCCATAATCATAAGAAATCTCTACTAAAAGAAGAGTCCATTTCATATTTCGGACCATATCAAAAGCATGTGTTTATGAGTCACTAAATACATACAATCAATTCTGCTTTTGATAAAGATTTTGTATGATTATGAAAAGGTTTTTGTGGCTTTCATTTACATACAGACCATGTTGTAGCGAAACAAAAATCGATATAGATTTAAAACAACCAATTCCACTATGTATCATATGTGTGAAATTTCTTCGTTGTCAACTGGTTGGTTGCAACAGAGGCTAGGGGCAACTGAGGCAGGTAACTTGTGGCAACTGAGACTCAGGCAGGTGGCAACTCAGGCCAGTGGCAACTGAGGCCGGTGATAACTGAGGCTGGCGGGAACTGAGGCGGGTGGCAACTGAGGCGGGTGGCAACTGAGGGAGGTGACAACTGTGTGAGGTGACAACTGAGGGAGCTGGCAACTGAGGCGGGTGGCAACTGAGGTGGTGGCATGTTGCAACTGAGAGTGGCGGCAACTGGTAGCAACTGAGGCAGGTTATTTGTGGCAACTAAGGCAGGTTACTTGTGACAACAGAGGCTTGTGGCTGGCTGCAGCTCAGGTTGGCTGCAACTGAGGCTGCTGGCAACTGGGGATCGCAGCTGGTAGCAACTGAGACAGGTGGGAACAGACTCACTCCGCCATTGAAATGACAATGTGGAGGAGACCTGGATCATTCAGGTTGTTGTCAGCACCCCTTTATGGGACTCCCTCCACGGTCGAAATATCATGTGGAGGGACCCTGAGGTGATGTCAAGTCATCAACACACCTTCATGGAACTCCCTCCACCGTCAAAATTACAATGTGGAGGGACCCTGATGTGTTGATGACTTGAATGTAAATAAAAGCGACAAAATCAATTCCATAATCATAAGAAATCTCTACTAAAAGAAGAGTCCATTTCATATTTCGGACCATATCAAAAGCATGTGTTTATGAATCACTAAATACATACAATCAATTCTGCTTTTGATAAAGACTTTGTGTGACTATGAAAAGGTTTTTGTGGCTTTCATTTACATACAGACCAGGTTGTAGCGAAATGAAAACAAAACAACCAATTCCACTATGGATCAGATGTGTGAATTTTCATTGTCGCCAACTTGTTGGTTGCAACAGAGGCTAGGGGCAACTGAGGCAGGTAACTTGTGGCAACTGAGACTCAGGCAGGTGGCAACTGAGGCTGGCAGCTGAGGCTGGTGGCAACTGAGGCAAGTGGCAGCTGAGGCCGGTGACAACTGAGGCAAGTGGCAGCTGAGTCCGGTGGCAACTAAGTCCGATGGCAACTGAGGCCGGTGGCAACTGAGGCAGCAACTGAAGCTGGTGGCTACTCAGGCAGGTGGCAACTGAGCTACAGAGCTACAGATGAGCTGTGTATTTACGTAAAATACCCCCCATAACTATTCAAAACCCAATTAGTTTCAAGTAACTAGCAAAAAAAACGCATGCCGATAAAGCTTTTTCAGCATGCATACAACAGAGCTAATTTTTCGAAACACAATTACGAGCTTATTTACTTTCTGAGTCAAGCCTATACTTAGAACTGTTACATACATCTAAAATATTATATCATTTTTTTCAAATCTTAAAATGCTTACTCATTTTGGTAAAAAAACAAATACAATATTGGTTACCCAATAAAAAATGTAATAACCCAATTAAAATAGAAACCTTCGAGTAAAACCACAATTGCTCAAAAAGTTATCGGGAGCTCTGCCACTGACAAATTAGTAGCACGGTAGAGATGATGAGACAATTGTTGAAAATCCCACAAATCCCAGCCACGTGATGTGTAGCAAGAGATGCACCTACTTTTCAAAAGGTACAATATATCCAACAATTCATCAGTATGAACATCAAAGCCATTGAATATGTAACCCACAATATCAGTCTGTAAACACAGATACACAGAAAAAAGTAAAAGCCTAAAATTTATTGTATTATGTCCATTTTTGTCTTGCACTACAACAAGCTGAATACGGCTGTCCAATTGGGTGGGAAATGCTAGCGCCACCAAACTCATGACATGGGTCAAATAGAGTAACTTCCCCTAGCAATGACCAGTTCAAGCTCCTTCCCAGCGCGTGACACCTTTGTTACACTCTCGGTAACATCGCTGCCGTCAGTGTGGGCATGGCCATTACAAGAATCTTGAAATTTGCCCTCTAACCCATTGTGTAATGTTTATACTTTATGTCTTTGGGAATGCCATCATATTTCATTTTGAAAAGGTTTACAACTGACCATGTTTTCCAGATGAATATACTTTGTTGTTTTGATAATCAGATTGGTTCGAGATTGCAGACTAATGGAAAATCAACCAACTTCTCCCTTGCATTCTTACTATATCAATAACACGATAGTTTTAATGAAACAGAAATTCAAATTGACAAACGAAGAAAGTAATTTAGCAGCGATAAGTGTATTCGGCGTCACAACGGTCGTTACTTGTTTGTAAACATAACTGTTATTAGGTTGCGAGTTCAACTCCAAACATGGTTGTGGCCACCTATTCACAGTGGGGAGTTTTGACTGGTGGCAGTGATAGTATAGAGAGTTCCGCGAAAGTACTATTGCTGTGAGGACCTTGTGACCAGTTAACAGGTTGTGTGAAGTTGGAAACACAGTTCTAATGTGCATCTTCCTTTCGGGTGCTTATCAAAGGGGACCAGCACCCAAACGAGCGTATTTACGTCAAAACAAACCTGTGAATTATCACATTGTTAAAAAATAGCATGGTTTAATCATTCGCAAAGTATTCATCAAATGGATACAAATTAGAACTAGATCAGTAAATTTATATTTTCACTTGTCATGGCATTTGCTTAACATACACTTTTAACCTCCTGACAGCTAAATGGATAGAACTCTGATGTTAAATATAAATATCTGAGGTTTTCTTTTGACACCTTTTTTTCATAATGCCATGATTTTCTTGGAACGGATTTCCCCACTAACAAATAAGCTTTTTATAATGCCAACCTGGTTTAAATACTAATTCCAATGGGTTTTTTTTTCGGAACATATGTCCTAATTCCCTATCTGTAATGCCAAGTGTTGGAAGTAACGTTCATCAATATGTATCATATTCGTTCTTCTCTTAGGTGCATTGATCTCAGATGTGTTCACAGTTAACCTGTTTTAATCTTTGTTAACAAAATACAGCTAAAATGACTGGAGCTTTCTTTGCTAGTTGCTTCAATTTCTTTGACAAGAAGTGACTGGCATGTTGTTATTGTTAGACAATGCCCAAAGCCACATTATCTCTGAGGACGTGCCAAATGTCAACATCCATTGTCTCCTACCTACAACAACAAATCACCTTCAAGTCGCATTGACGCCAGCTCCAGCTCAGTCACTTGATAGATTCTATTGACAAGAAAGTGTCCCCATGATCCTCCTGAGATGTGTTTGATGTTGATGAAAATGACATCAGCATTCTATCAAGAATTTCGTCAAAACGGTCCAGTGAAATAGCACATTATTAATTACACTATATCATACTCATGTGCAGTGTATAACATGGATTCAAGTCGGCTGGAACTAAATGCCTTATTCATATGAGAAATCATAGAGCCATACATCGCTGCTCGCATCTATATTTACAATGTTGATATTATTATTTGTCTAAGGCTATAGGTGCAATATAGTGGCATCTCTAGATGTTTCCAGTCTTCATTGTGCATATAAAGTAACCAGCTAACTACAGCGACCGAGCGTTCATATACTCACCATGGACTAGAGATGAGACAGGTGTGGTAGATGGGTGTGGTAGACGGGTGTGGTAGACGGGTGTGGCAGACAGGTGAGGCAGGTCGGTGTGGTAGACGGGTGCAGTCTACAGCTGAGGCGAGACCACCTGTGCACGTCCAGATGTGATCAGGTGTCATTTCACACACACCAGGAACAAATATTTTGGAATTGAATTGATCATAGGGCTGTTCCATAAAGGGAAAGAAAGGCTGGGAGTCCTGAATGTCTGGAACCACCTCCGTGGTCTAATGGTAGAGCGTCCGCCCGGAGAGCGGAAGGTCCCGGGTTCGATCCCCGGCCGCGTCATACCAAAAGACGTTAAAAGATGGTACTTGTTGTTACCCTGTCTGGCGCTCGGCATTAAGGGGCTAAAACAAGGACTGGTCGGCTCGGAGTCAGTATACTGTGTCTGAGTGGGGTATTCATGTTAAACTGCGGCATCTCAGTGAGCTAGCACTATAAATCGGCATCAGTCCGGACTAGTACAAGCAGCCACACAAACACACACAAGTACATGTACGTCGCTATATAAGTGCAATATTCTTGGACGCGACGTTAAACCCCATTTCACCTCACCTCACCTGAATGTCTGGAGAAAGTTGTTTGGAACAGTCTGTCATAAGTGAACCTCATACTTTCAAAACCATCAAATAAGTGCAGTATGAAACTCACCTTGTCACTTAGCTCTGTTCAACATCCATCCTAGTGGTAGACTGATACTGCCATCATCCTACCACAGCACCGTACATGATGAGGAATATCCACCTTTAACTCCGAGTATCAAGAATACTAACTGAAATATTTTGTTGAGTGTAACCAACCAAATGTAATGTTGATACTTATTCAGACATACTAGTGAGATCTGACACTCTCAACGAGAAAGGATTTCCTGTTTCAAAGTCATTCAAACAATTCCCTGACAAAAGACACTCTCCAAAAACTACCTGATAAGATGCTTTTGAATACAACCGGATCATCGTTCAACTAGAAGGTGTTAGTGGGTGTTTCAAGTCGGAGTATGAGCCATGAAACATAAAACACCCATCAACACCTCAGAGCTGCCGAGTCATCAGGAGGTACACATGGACACCATCAGAGACTTGGAAGTGGACGATCGTTACTCACAAAACAAGATCCTGATAACACCAGCATGCAAAGTTGTAATCTTTGTATCATGCTAGATATGAGTTGATTTCAGAACCACTTTGTACATCTCAGTGATAGGATACATGGCTATGGAGTATAACAGAGGGTGTCAATTCCTGCACATGAGGCGGTGTAATTGGCAGGTGTTGGAGAAGGTAGCCACACCTGAGGAAGAAACAATATTTTGTTAATTTCAATGACTTAAAAACAAACACAACGATCAATGCACATGTGTAAGGCCCTTTTTGAAGTTGTTGATGGTCGACGAAACGAGTTTCGGGAATGCATGCACCAGTATGACAGCTGTTAAAGTGAGATATAGAGCAGAAATGAAATCTTGATTCCATATGACGGGGAACATGTTTGCCCTAAACAAATAATTCTTATAATATAAATGATTTGTTTTATTTACTGCATCTGGACAGGTACCAGGTTGATATGGACGCTGACGGTGAAGGAGGAATTTCAGTTTCACTACTTGACTACTGATGGTGAGACCAATGGAAGCTGGAGGCTGAGGCTGAGGCTAGTTGAAACTGAGGATGGATGGCAACTGAGGCTGGTGAGTGAGGCTGGTGACATATTGCTGCTTTTTCAGATGAATGCGACCTGGTCCCTCGTTATGACACCTGAAGTGGTAAGAAGATATTCATTAACACACGTAGAACCAGGGAGGAAACATCTATTCCTTGACCAACATATACACTTATCTACTTCAAGAATCTACCAACAACAACTTCGGAAACATATTAATCTTGTCTGTAAATCTTAAAAATGTCATAACTTAAAGCAAAAATACAAACGACTGCTTGATAATTAAGGGCATATTTCAGCACATTTTAAATAAAAAAGCTCTTCAATGAATTACCGTATTACACTCGTGCTTAGAGTTTACTATTTGTTAGGCTTTCAAATCGTGCAAAATCCACAGATTCACTGTTCCCAGCAGTATATATCATCAACAGGTTAATACCGGTAGTTTGAAATGTCTATATTGAGAAATATACTCTTCAAACACAAATCTCATATCAAACCGAACCTTTTCTTTCGAGGAAAATCCATGTTAGACCGTTTCCATGTATTTTGCTTGTGACCAGAGAGTGAGTGAGTTGGGTTTAACGCTGCTTTTAACAGTATTCCAGTTATATCGCGGCGTGTCAGCTTGATGTGGGAGCCTGAAGTGATGCAGGTCTCAGACCTTTACCACTTCGGTGACACCCACGAGCACGGGCATGGTGCTGACAAACCTGGAAACATAATCGGGGCGAACCGGGATTCGAACCTAAGGGACGCAACTCTGCACAGCGAATCACGGCGCCTAAGACGACTGGGACACACATGCCCCTTGTGACCAGAGAACTTCTGGAACACTGTAAACTATGTGGAGTGAGTGAGTTTGCTTCAGTGTCAAACAGTATTTAAATTAATTCATGATAAAATATGTCAAGCTGTGATGCAGGTCTCAGACTTTACCACTTTGGTGAGCAAAGGGTATGGCGCTGATAAATCTAGAAAGATGATCGGGACGTACCAGAATTCGAACACAAGCTCAAAGGTATCTGGGACGTCTGAAGGTGGCAGAGTTACCATTGCGTGTATGCTGTGAGGGAGTGAATGCTGCAGAATGCCGCAGTTAGCCATATTACAGCTAATATTTGACTGACAACCACACAATGGTCGATAGGATGTTAGAATGATCAATGCGGGCACATTCACACATGGTGACTGGTTCGTATTTTACTCAACAACTAGAATAAGGTACAGGGTTAAATATTTTGCCATGGGTCACTGAGATCATATATGAGAGGGTAATACCCCCATTCCACTAGGCGGAGATCCACGGTGATCTACGCGATCTGAAGGAGCGCCATAGATCGCCATATAATGAGGCGGTATAGGGGTACTTGTGATCCAATTTCGATCAGATAGAGATGCTGCCTTATTACAAGTGATTTACAATCTCGTGAACCATGCCATCGTGAACCAGCAGATTGCTATTCTGGCCCAGCAGCCTTGAAGAAGAAGGAGAAGGAAGGCTTTTTGGGTGAGACATTGGAGCGCCACAGAGCGCCACAGGGTGGCGCTCCAAATCGTGAACCAAACAGTGAAGCACAATCAGAGCGCCATTGGAGCGCAATCGGAGCGCAAATGCATCTCCGAGGAGCGCCATGAAGCGCCGAAGATCGGTAGGCCAGCTTTTGTGGCGATCGGCAGCGCTCTATGGTGATCCGATAGTGATCCGATAGTGCTCCGATTGCGACCTTGGCGATCAAGTAGCGCTCCGATGGCGATCTAGGCATTCAATTGGCGATCTGATGGCGCTCTGGGCGGAGCGCCACGGATCTTTGTGCAGGGGAGTCAACCGGCGGCGACCTTGGCGATCATGGAGATCAGTTAGCAATCTGTTAGCGATTCGTTAGCGCTTTTGGCGCTCTATATGGCGCTCTCACGGAGCGCCGCCTAGTGGAATGGGGGTATAAGTGGCTAAAACGTTGGTTTGTCACACAAAGACCCGGGTTTGATTCCCCACATGGGTACAATGAGTGAATTCGAGCCTATATTCCAGTGTCCACCGCCATATTATTGATTCGAAACAGTTGCCAGAAGTTAGTGAACAGCAAATTTACTATCCTGCCTATATTAACAATATATCCATGTTGTTCCTTTTGTGGAGAGTGAGCGAGTTGGGCCAAATATGTCCGAGTATATCAGTACAACATCCTAGTCTAGATTTAGATGTTGCAATCTTAAACGTGCTGTTGTAACGGGTAGATATGGAAATATCATTTATAATGAGTGAGGTGAGGTGAAATGGGGTTTAACGTAGCATTCAAGATTATTGCATTTATATAGCGACGTGCATGCACGTGTGTGTGTGTGTGTGGCTGCTTGTACTAGTCTGGACTGATGCTGATTTTACAGTGCTAGTTCACTGAGAAACCATGCCCCAGTTTAACACCACTCAAGACAGTACACTGACTGAGCCGACCTTGTTTCATCCCTTCAGAGCTCCTGATAAGCTTTTGGTGTTGTGGGTATTTTACCCATGCATTTTAAAATCATTGTGTATCAGTAATTCTATTTTGGTATTCAAATTTCTGTTACCCACTAGTTTTTACACATGTGGGTATTAAAGTTAAATATTTAAAAACACTATTCATCTAGTCCCTGCAATCTGGTTTCGTGGGGGTTCGAGAGCTTTATAGGACTCAAAAATACCACGATACTTCCACAAGAAAGTGTGATTACAAATGATCATGATGTAACTGTCATTGTGGAGTTTGGCAAGGTTGACGGAATGCCCGTTTATAATTTCAAAATAAGTTGCTGATTTGTTAATCGAATACGCAGGGTTACTTCAAAATATTTTGATGATACCAACAAGTTTTATTTTTGTAGCGTATCTGTAATGTTTTTTTGCGTATTTGCTCGGATTTTATTTTACTGCATATTCCTGCATTTCTGATGCATATTTTATGCAGGTCGGCAGCTTATCTGGAGCTCTGATCCCCTTAATGCCGAACGCCAGCCATGGAAACAACAAATACCATCTTTTAACATCTTTTGGTATGTCGCAGCAAGGGATGGAGAACCAGACCTTCTGCTCATCTCGCAGATGCTCTACCACTAGACCACGGAGGTGGTCCTCATTTACAATGAAAGATGTGCTATGTCATGCAAGCTTTAAAGCTATTTTGCTGTTGCACATCTTCTGTGAGGAACAAGTTCAACAAAATATTTTAGAGGTAAAAGTATTAATTGAATGATATTTACTGTCATTCAGAGTAAGAGCACTGATATTACAAGAAGAGTCTGTACAGTAAACTACGGTTATAATGAACTCAAAGGGACCACAAAGATTAGTTTGTTATAACTGCAGTTTGTTTAAAAGCATTGATACAGCATATACACAGCCAATGGACGAGAACAAAAAGCACTTTGTTATATCCGTCAGTTCGTTATAAGCGTGTTTGTTATAACATAGTTTACTGTATTTCTTTACCCAATTGTAAATCTGACATAAAATGGTCATGCATGATCATGCGTTTGTATGTATTCTGGGACGAAGGATTTTGTCCTGTAAAATTGTCGACAGGGCTGCATGTGACTGAAATACATCAAACCACAGGTAGGTAGATCGGTAGTTACTCGATATTTCAACAGCAACAGTTAATTAAACTTTATATCTTGTTTCAACAGGCCAAAGACATTTTTCTCTAGCATATCCAATGAGGTCAACTGACAAGATTGTATTTGAGAATGAGTGTGTGAGTTGGTGTTAACGCAGCTTTGAACAGTATTCCACTTATATCACGGCATGTCAGCTTAGTGTGGGAGGAAAGCCTGAAGTGATGCAGGTTTCGTTGGGTGAAACCCACAAGCATTGCACTGAGAAACCTAGAAACATGGCAAAACTTGTTCCATAAAAGGGATAACTCATGAATATTAATGACCCCATGACCTAGTTTTGCGATGTTTGTACAAGTGAGTTCTGCTGTAGTTTCTACACATTTGTATACAAAGTGTATTAAAAGTCACAATACTCATTTTAAATAGACAAAATAGAAGTTTGTGATTTAGATTTTTGACGTAGTACATATTCTCTACAACAAGTACGTTTAGTTTCGAATGTGGGCCCACCTCAAACCTTCGATTAGGCAAGCAGAGTGAGCTCCCTTCTCAAACCACCGATAATGAGGTTTCGCCAGAAACATAATCATTGAGAACCGGGATTCGAACACTCGTTTATAGGTTTCTGGCGTGCCAAAGACACTCTACACAGCGAATTGCGGGGCCTTGGACGACAGGGCCACCTACGTCCTCGTATGTGACAATGGAGCAGCCTAACGTACTATTTTCGATTATTTCATGAACTGATGACAGCGCATTAGGAGTGACTATAGTAGTTGCATCAAGGCTAAATGCAAGTCAGTACTGGACAAACCAGTACTTCTACAATTGTTGAGGACGGAAGTCTGTATTAACATGAAATCTCCATAAATAACAAACGATTAATATAAAAAATCTCACCGAAGTCCTTTGCACTTTGTCTAAAATTTGTATCAGATCCTGGTAAGGCTGTAGCTGCTGCTGTTGTAGCTGCCTCTGAGCGAGTCTCTGGTGTTCTGCTGCCATTGTAGGTGCTGCTGCTGTTGCTGTTATTGACAGCCTGCATCTGAGAGAAAAGATATCCATTGGACAAAATAGAATAGAATAACCTTTATAATAAAGAAATAATTGATATATGTGAGTGTTTGTCTGCTTGTTTGTTCGTTTGTTGTTTAATGTCACACTCAGCAACATTACAGCTCTATGATTATAATCGAGTCTGGACCAGACAATCTAGTGAAAGATATACCGAGCATCGATCCACCAAAAGGGGATACGATGACATGCATCAACCAAGTCAGTGAGCCTGACCACCCGTTTGTCACCTCTTATGATAAGCATAGTCGCCTAGTTGACAAGTGTGTGTGCGTGCGTGCATGCATGCGCCCATGCGTGCTTGCATACATGCGCCTGAATGAAGATTTGATTCGTAGTTTTCTTGTGTGGTGATTATCCTGATATTTCACAAAAGAATAATTATACTTTATTATTATATCAGGTTACGAGTTGATACCCAAAATGAAACAATACGTTAACCCAGAAATCTGTACATCAAAGAATTTAGTGTGAAACCAACAATAGGTAGAAAGTCAACAATTTGCATTACACAATTAACTAGGTTTACAAATCAATACAAATTACTGCACAGCAATGACAATGTCAGTACACAATAGAATGGTATAAAATACAAAATATGATGGCAGCGGTGATAGCAAAAAGCTCAGCGATAATATTCACCTTTCCGCAACAGTGGTCAAGCTTCCGAGATAGGCCAAGGCTGGGAATTCAGGCTGATCAGTGATCTTCACTCAAAGCTGGTTTTGATGTTACGTCCGATGAAACGTGAGATGCGGGAGTGATACGCCCCCTCCACTTATACAGTCTAACCAGCTCCCAGCACTTTCCACACCAGGCTTGAACAGTCCAGTGTCACTAGAACATCACAAATAATTCCACGTTTCTATAATGCTTGACAGCCATCACTGCTTTTCTGGAAGTTTACCGATAATTCGAGCATCTTAATATAAGAACTTCCTCATCACTGCTTACATTATAAATAGTACTACATTCCAGACAACTAGTCATTGTCCAAATGCAATAAACTTCTACTGAATCTCAACAGAAACAATGTAATAATTGTCCCCCAAAAGTCTTGAAATCAAAATTATGCTTCAGGCTGTTGATAAAAACACACAAATTTGCATGACACAAATATTACATTGTAGCAAGGCATATTCCTGTTTACAAAAATCAGGCTTATGGTCATAAATTTAAAAAAATTATCTAGTTTTGTGGCTGTGGACCTATCGTGAGCAGATCCCCACTCTTGATGTTTTTGTGGATTTGTTGGTTGTTTATTGCCAAACTCAGCAATATTCCAGCAGTATTACAGCAGTTTGTAAATAATCAAATCTGGACAAGACAGTCCTGTGATCGATATCATGAGCAACATTCCATGCTGTCGGAGTACACTGACACGCAGTCAACCAAATCACAGAGCCTGAAGACCAAACCAATTAAGTCCCCTCTTACGACCATCACAGCTAGGTTTCTGGGGAACAATAATTCTAACCCGCCATCAAGACGGAGCGTTTTTGCGGATCATTTATTTTTATTGTTATGCACACGAGTCTTGAAAACTAGGTTTAATAGAAATGCCATTAAGACTTCCCCCGCAAAAGAAAAGGGAAGTCAATGTCTATTATATTTTCTAAAAATTGCATGAAGTTGCTTAAATGATTGAAACAAATGATGACCTCATTTTGTTTATTATCTGACATCCCTTTCAGATTAAAAGTCCTCTTCTTTTGATGTTGACATACTAACCTATGTTAAAGTTTGTTTGTTCTGTTTTATTAACCATGTATACAAACTCCAATTCGTTATTTTAACTGATGAGATTTCAGTATTTGCTACAAGTTTTATTTTGTGGTGTCTTCAGTTTCAAAACAATATTTTTATTTCTTAACTATCTCCGACACTGATAATACAGGTTAAAGATCTATGATAATGATAACATGGTACCAACTAAAATCCAGATTGTTTGATGCTACAGAAAACCAAAGGAGCAGTTCACAGTCTTTTATCTTGACACTTTCATAATGTTGTTGACAATATTGACATGGTACATCATTTATGATGTTTAATTAACTGTTTCTGTCTTCTTGCACGTTTGCTGAGTGTTAATTTGGATTTGAAATGCATGAACTGGTTTTTTGGTGTGTGAAGAAGACGTATTCCAAACCAACATGTTTTCTTTCTGTAAAGCAATGTACTCATCGAACAGACGATGTGGTTCAAACATATTTGTTTAATAAAGTTTCATATTTGAGACAAAGAAGTGTGATCGGGTTTTTTCAAAAATGAATATGTGGTTAATTCATGGAGTTGACGGTAGGCGACTACTACAGCTTGTTGTGCAAGAACGAATCGACAGAATTTGGAAGAGTAAAGGTTGTTGCAAGACTGGGTTTCCACAAAACTTGTTAAAATAGTTTTAAAAATCCAAACCGTTTATCTAAAAATGGTATGAACTTGCTACGTATATAAATCGTGGTCGGGGATACGGGCGAAAGTATTTAGCTATATTTCATCAATATCACGGCGGCGACACCATAAATGGGCTTCACACATTGTACCCATGTCGGGAATCGAACCCGGGTCTTCGGCGTGACGAGCGAATGCTTTAAAGGGGCACTGATCTAACGGACTGGTTGTTGCCTTTGTTATTGTTTTCCCCCCGTGAGTACCCGGATTATACGCAACGCAACTGAGCGTGACCAGAGACTGGGGTACCGTCTGCAAGGACAGCTAAATAAACTTGGAGGCTGGAGGCAATATTTGTTTTACGCATTTTTTAACACTGATTGGTTAACTGTGATCTATAAAGATTTCGACAAAGGGCGCATGTTAATTAATTTCTTCAGCCTAAACAAACAGACAAAAAGAACAAGGGAGCTCATCGGATGTCGTCATTTGGAAATACCCCAGATGGTTATAGTTTAATACTAAAAACAGTATCCATGCAGTGAAAGCATTTTCGGATTTCGGCTTGCGTCATCCACGTTTTCTCGTATAACCCTACACTTGTGTATTTGTCGTCATTCACTTGATGCTCAGTTAATGAATTTATTACAGGTACAATAAGTGGTAGCACCACTTATATTACCTGACAAAGGTTCCCATTTGGCATTTATTGTGTCTGGGGTAATTATTCAATCTAAATCCAGGTTTGAAGTGAGGTGAAATGTGTGTTATGTAATATGCACGTGGCAGCCCAGCAAGAGATGAATGATCAGTTGATTTACTTTTTTTTGTAAATGAACGGATCGTTCCTAGTCATCAAAGGATTAACAGAAAATACGTTGATTGATTAATCACTGTTATCTTGCACAGTGGATATGTCAAGAGTGAGTGTTTACATGTCTAGGTTTACTAAAACAAAGGGAATACACTCATATCATGGCGCGAAGTGCCGATGTAAAAACAACATACTTTGTTCAAAGGGTTAACTGATAATACGTTGATTGATTGATCATTGTTATCTATCACTCAATGGAATTTTTAGGAACCGTGGACGCTATGAAAATAGTTGTCACGTGGGCTTTCTCAGCCGACCATTGAGACTTGACACCTATGTGAAACACCTGAAACAATCCAAGTGATCAGTTGAGAACACGGGTTATAATATCCCGAAACGATATATATCTTTTAAAATATTTGATTGTTACTGAGACACGTGACATCGAATAAGTTTCTTTGTACAGCTGCAGACGAGTGGGATATTGTTCCTTTGTGTGGATATTCACGGATACATTCCTCGAACAAGGAAGCTGCCTAAAACTTATACACATAAATTTGGTAGGTTGTAATTATGATATCTGCATTTTGTTTTCCTTCATTTGAACCGATTCGTTCTTGTTTCTCTACGTCTTGGTTGGGAAATTCTTCAATGCGCGATAGACGTTGTTGTCACAGGTCTTTTCCTTTGTAAGCGTGTATATATTACCGTCAATTTGTAAAATGTGATTCTCTCAGGTAATTTATAAAATGTGTAAATATTTCAGTCATTTTGACTAAAAAATCTGTCCAGATTGATCAAGACGATCAAAAAGGCCTACAAACATCACAACAGATTATTATGTAGGATTAAAAGCCAAACAACTTAGAAATGTACTTTTCAACGTTACATTTTCAGTCTATGGTGATGACATAAACATCAAAATGTTTGGAATTCGTTGTCATAATAATACAGATGGAAATGTTTTACAGTCACTTTGTAAAATAACTGAATATTTAGACGTTTAATAAATTTGTTACACATTTGACAGTAAAAAAATATACACACTATAAAAAAAGCATATGCTCAGGTGAAATATATACTTTGTGTTGCAAGTCAAAATAGTGTAAACGAAAATCGCAAAATTACCAAGCAAGTGACTTATCAAAACTTCGTCACCATTACCAATGCTGCTCACAAAGATACCTACATTTCTTTATTATCTCGAAAACTGTATTTCATTTTGTTAAGCAATGTGACGATACGCCCTTATTACTACCCATAAAAGTGACTAATGCGCTTACGAATGGCGCAGCAGAGGTCGCGAACTAGTCTAGATTTCTGCTATACATCCGGGTATTCACTGGGAAAAAACAATAACAAAGGCAACAACCAGTCCCGGAGAATTGCGTTAGATCAGTGCCCCTTTAAACACTCGGCTACTCGACCGCCCCTTCCGGCATGTATAGAACTAGTTGGCATGTAGATCTAAAGAGCTAGAATCTATAGTAGAAAGTGTTGAATGGGTTGAAGCAGAAATGTTAAATACAAACTACTGTGTTTACTCACATTCATAAGCGTCGCCCCCCGATCGATGACGTGCCACTGCTGTCCGTCTAGTTGCTGCTGGTGTGGTCGTCATCGGGGTGGCAAAAGATGTTGACGACGTGCACGTTATCCCCGATGACAATGAGGGAGTCTGGGCCCTGTCTGTGGTCCCTTGGGTGCTGGGGGTATCTGGGATGCCTCTGGTACCTGGGTCCCTGGGATCCGACCTGCGGGTCACACCAAGTGACTGAAAGATGGAGAACATAATTGCTGCTGGAAAATGATAGAATACGAATTTGCGATTGACCAGAGCGATAAACGACGACGATGCAGGTGTGCATGGATATGTTCTAACGTACCCGCCATTAGGGAAGCAACCATCTCATATCAAGGAGGGGGGGGGGGGGGGGGGGGGGGGGGGGATCTTGATTTTGGTTCGAGATATGCATTTTTTAATGTTTAGGAGCTAAATTACCTTTTCCAACACACACAATGACATTAACATACAATTTGACACCCAGACCTTTCAACAATACCGTCTGCAAGATAAGGGCACATTTTGTTCTAGTAAAACAGGGGCTAGATTATAATTTAGAAAATATCCCCACACCCCTCTCAAAACAAATGGTTGCTGCCTTAACCTGTAGCCTGAGGCGAGTTCAGAAGAGCGCGGTGTTCAACACATCTGACCGCACGATCGCACGTACGCGTTTAACTGCCTTTGACTGGAATGAAACCGATGTCAAAAGAATAATCTTTGCGACTAGATCTACCATTAAAAAGGTTTTTTTTTGCATTTTCAATACTTTGACCCGTGATGATCAGGGTAGAGAATAGGTCTTCCGCAACCCATGTGTTTGCCGGAAGGATCGGGTGGTCAGGCTCGCTGACTTGGTTGATGCATGTCATGGGATCCCAATTGCAAAGATCGAAGCTAATGATCTGGGTCCACTTGCACAAAGCGACCTTAGCGCTACAATTATTGTAAATCCTTAAGATCGCGATCTTAGGCTTCGGCTACAATCGTCATCCACTTGCACAAAGCGATTGTAGGCTAAGATCATTGTAAGCTACAATCGAAACTTACAATTGGTCCGGACCAATCTTAAGTAGGTAAGATCGTTGTAGTCCCTGAATAAACTTGACAAAATGGCGTGCAAGGCTTAGTCTGTTTCACATAAATAATCTGCTTTACGTTCAAACATTGCCTCTCTTTTTTTCTAAACTTTATCATTCGAATCGACACTTTAACAACATGAAGAACGCACCACAGATTTAACGTCAGAAATATCGTTAATTACCATAGTTAAATACGTAACTATCGAGTCGATAGCTAAAAGGAATATTCCCATCCGACTCAATACTGAAAGAAATGTGAAACAACATACCTTTTCGCTAAACAAGGGAAGGATAAAAACCTAAGTCGTCCCGCAAGCGATTTGCAACGTCCGTGACCTTTTCGATAAATCAAGGGCAGCTAATCTTAGTTTATACTCTAGATGGGAGTGGTTTCCCTTTGTATAAGCCCGTAGAGTACAATCTACCTTACCCAGTGTATCAATGTTGTTGAATCGCTGAGCTTCCCCTATATATTTTTTGGGTCATATTCGTGTCAGTTATTTTGTCTTTAGTTTATCATGAAATTAATCTACAAATAAATACAAGCTGAAGAGCAAATCATACATGTTTAAATCTAAAATCAAATGGGACGGGGACGAGCGGTTCATCAGAGTTTAAAAGAAAAAAATACAAGTATTCATCAAACAAGCAAATATACATGATGAAACATTTGATTTTTTTGGCAAAATATCCCACAAATAGCAAAAATAAAATTCACATTTTAAAATTTTTTTTTTTTTAAATTAATACCTAGGGAATATATATTAACAATTGCTTTCTCGAAACATTACTCATTATTCTTATTTCCCGTCTATGCGTTTTTGAAAGTTCCCGTCTTTCTGTGTTTTGAAATGGTAGTCATTACATCCTTTGTTGTAGCAACGAAACGAAAACATGAAGGATATATTTAGGATTTTACGAAAAACTCCCCCAAATAGATGACGATCATGCATTTACACGTTGGGTTTTAGGAAATATTATTATTATTTATTTTAATTTTCATAATAATTGTGTTACTAAATAATGTATTTATTCGCATTTCAATACTTTGAATAAAAACATGAGTAGGTATTTCTCTTGTTGAAATAGAAAACAATTCCTAAATCACGACAGTATTAATGCCGACAAGAATATATGCCTTCATTCTAGTAATCGTTTCCTTCAAATAATTGGGAAAAGTGCGATGGAGGGAGGTACGTGTTGCGTGTCGTTACCGGTTCCACTTATTGTATGCGCAGCAAACTATGCCCGTTTGCAGACAACTATAGACAGGATTAAATTAAATGTGTGAACCTATGACACTTGTGGACAGGGCATATGTTTTCAAACTTCTTAGCCCTGCCTGCTGGATTGATTTTAGCATATGGCGCTGTAAAGAGGGTGGGTGATTTCAGAGACCATATAATAATTTATTATATGGTCTCTGGTGATTTCAAACGGTCGGTGCATGCCTAGTTAAACAAGGGACATTTGAACCAATATTTTGCACATTAACACCTTTTGTTAAGACAAAAGCGAACATAGAATGTTTAAAAAAAAAACTTACCTGAATTACGTTATGGAAGGCTAGATGCGTTTCATATTAGTAACCTGTCTAAATCGTTAAACTTGTGAAAATTGATTTTAATAATCACATCTCCGATATCTTAATTCTAACTGATTATAAATTCGTATTGTTTTATCGGCAAATAAAATAACAACGCAATGGTAAATTATCAACCATTTCAATAAAGTTATTATCCAAAAGTTAGACAGAATAAAATTTAAATTTTCGAGGTCATCATGTCAGTTGCGGTAATGAGAATATCAGGGTTAATCTAACGTGTCATGTTATACAATTTGGAGATTACAATGATTAACTTAAAAATATTTACCAATCCTAATTTCAAGTGTTTGGTATGAACATTTTTTTTAGATTCAAACATACAAATTCTGTGTTGTAATGCCAGCCGAAGTACGAAAATGAAACATTGCGCGCTTTGCCCGACCTCAGTATAAAATATTGCTATTTTAAAATAATCAAAATGTGCATGGACTTCATATATAAATGTACCTTGGCGAAAGTGGACGATCTTCTAATTCGACGAGTGTTTCATTTGTCATTTTCGGTTTAATATGACGAGATAAAAACGAAACTAAAGATTTCGAAATCTGACTGCAACTGCAAGCACGTGCCAGGGGTGTACTACTGTGTTCAGTAACAAGCAGCTGAAAGTGTGCACTGATTTAGTCACCTGAAGCTCCAGCACATCGTCAAGTGAGAAGCGTCTTGAAACAATGGGACCCCACGTGTGACGTCACCAAGCCCCACGCCCCACCGGACAGTGTTATGCAACTCCAGCTGGACATGTCTGACGTGCACTATACGAGTGACAACCATTCCCAGACTATGGAAATCAACATGTAAAACCATTGCCCACACAATGTTTCAGTTGATCTTGATTTCTTTTATAGATTCCCCCATGTTTCAACGTCCATAATCCACGCGCGGTTGCTACAATAATGAGTCAGTGCTGTCAGAGTAGCTATGCTTTTTATGATTTTCCCAACTGGCTGGCATGTCATATTAGTGAATGTATTTAATTGTATAATGTGTTATGGCTTTCTATAGAAGCAGGGCTGTGGGGTAGCCTAGCGATTAAAGCGTTCGATCGTCACGCCAAAGGCCCGTGTTCGTTTCCCCACATGGGTACAATCTGTGAAGACCATTTCTGGTGTCCCCAGCCGTGATATGGCGGGAATATTGCTAAATACGCCACAAAACCATTTTCAGTCAAACAGAAACACACCACCATCTTCTTGTAAAGATTGATAATTTGTTCAAGAAAAGTGATTACATGGGTCGTACATATATTCCAATCTGTGAAAGGGTTGCATTTAGTAAAAGGTGGTATGATGTTCCCTTTGTGAAAATATTTGATAGTTTCTGTGTGTAGTACATTTTCAAAGACGTTTCCCACT